>NC_064270.1:9324880-9632500 GCF_003254725.2 Canis lupus dingo
CACTCTGTGCAGCAAAGGCATGTTGATTTTTAATATTTCCTCCTTTTATTTGTTTTCCAAATAATGAATTGGTTCCAATTATGGACAATGGTTTCTTTAGATTATTGTTATGAACATGTAGGTATCAACATATCTGATGTGTTTGCATCCATTGTAGTTATTTTTCTTATTGCTGTTCTAATTGTTATTTCTTTCAGCTCTTGAGTTTGACACAACCCTAGTGGTTTTATATAGTGTCTTTGCTTTCTGATATGACAAAATATTCCAATCTCAGATACTTTCTGCCTCAGACTTGGAATCACCCATTTCCCCAAAGAGCTTTGGTTTATTTTCATGGAAAATAGTATTTAGAGATCACAATTTTGAATTGAGGTAGAAGATGATAATTTAGTAAAGACCTACAAGGAATGAGAGAATGAGTTGTGTGGGTATTTGGGAGAATAACATTCCAGGCAGAAGGAACAGCAGGTGCAAAGACGATGAGGCTGGGACAGAGGGAGCAAGAAGAGAGAAGTAGTGGGAAAGAAAGCCAAAGAAGTGGAGAGAAGGCCAGGTAGGGCCTCGTAGGCTGTCAGAAGGACTTTAGGTTTCCTTGGAGTAGATGGGAGCCATTGGAAGATGTGGAGCAGAGGAATCACATAATCTTTTGTTTTAACTAAATCACTATAGGTGCTGGGTTGAGGATGGACTAAAAAGAGTTAAAAGCAGAATCTGGGGGAGCAGTGAGAAGGCTATCACAGTAAACCAAGTGAGATGTGATGTGGTTTGAGCTAGTGTGGTAGTAGTGGAGGTGATTAGGAATTAGGTTCAGGATATATTTTGAAAATGGAACCCACAGAATTTGGTAAAGGACTGGACTTAGATTGGGAGGAAAGAGAATTCAATGTGACTCCAAGGTTTATGGCCTGAGCTATTAATGAAATCGTGATAATATGAGTGGCATCTCTTTTGTGGTTCAGTGCTGTGTTTGGGGGAGAAAGAAGAGAACGGTCAGGCAAAGGCCCACAGAAGACTAGATGCATAAGCTGAGTCATGAAGGATATGTAGGAGGACCAGGTAAACAAGAGGGGAAAGAACATTCTGAGCAGAGGGAGCAACAGAAGAAGTAGGAGGTGAAAATTTGGAAAAGGGTATCTTGCATCGGTACAACTTGTGTAAATGTAGAGTCCTGAAAGGACTGTGGATTTGGAATTACAATTTTTTTTTTTTTTTTTTTTTTTTTTTGAGCATAGGGATCTGGCAGGAAATGAAACTAGAGAGGCAGAGATGGGGCAACCCGGGTGTCTCAGCGGTTTAGCGCCACCTTCAGCCTGGGGCTTAATCCTGGAGACCCGGGATTGAGTCCCATGTTGGGCTCCCTGCATGGAGCCTGCTTCTCCCTCTGCCTGTGTCTCTGCCTCTCTCTCTCTCTGTCTCTCATGAATAAATAAATAAAATCTTAAAAAAAAATGGAGGCATAGGGGGGACCTTATATATTCCATGATAAGAATTTGAATTTTGCTTTAATTTGAATTTTGCTTTATGGATAATAAGGAGACTAGAACTTTTTAAGCCTGAGGATGACGTTATCTGGTAGACACTTCAGGAAGATCATCTGGGCAGTTCAGTGAGAGAGACTGAAGTGATAAAAAAATGAACCTTTGGGATCCCTGGGTGGCGCAGCGGTTTAGCGCCTGCCTTTGGCCCAGGGCGCGATCCTGGAGACCCGGGATCGAATCCCACATCGGGCTCCCGGTGCATGGAGCCTGCTTCTCCCTCTGCCTGTGAATCTGCCTCTCTCTCTCTCTGTGACTATCATAAATAAATAAAAATTAAAAAAAAAAAAAAAATGAACCTTTAATCATTCTAAGAATTTATCAAAGATCCTTTTATCATTAAAAGAAAGGTAAATATCTTCACCCCTTTCTAACAACTCCCTCCATCCTTCTGAGGGCAGTTTAAAAAAAATTCTTTTTTAATTTATTTATTTGAGAGAGGGAAGGAGAGGGAGAGAGAGGGAAAGCATGAGCCCTTGCTCATGGAGCAGAGGAGCAGAGGGAGAAGCAGACTCCCCACTGAGCCGGGAGCCCAATGTGGGGCTCGATCATGGGATCATGACCTGAGCCAAAGGCAGATGTTTAACCAACTAAGCCACCTGGGGGGCCTCTGACTGTAGTTTTTATTTTCTACTTCCTATTACAAATAACATGAATAATGATGATGATAATTTTTTGTTCAGAAATAAGGTTTATTTTTTTAAGATAAATTTTCAGGCCTTTAAAAAGACACACATAAACCCCATGTGTTTTGTAATCATTCTTGGATGAATGAGAGGCAATATTTACTTAACTATATAGTGTTTTCATATGCCAAGGAGGGTGTGAACATCAGACAGTATGTTTTAACTGTAGTATAGAAAATGTTACCATAAGAAGCACTTGACATTTAGTCAGAAGGTTCTCATATAGTCAACTCTGGTGAACTTCAAATTTTTATGAGGTACTAATTAATATGAGATTTTATCTTTTCTGGTTGAACCAGAGTTGGATACTTTACTCCTGACATGACATTAAAAGAGAAATGAGTCAATTGTCAGAGTAACCTTTAGTCAACAATATGATGTCTAAGTAGAACATGGTAGGAGTTGCTTTGAATTTTATTTTATTTTATTTTACTTTATTTTGAACTTTATTTTTGGTTGAAATGGAGAACTGTTGCCACAGTGCCCAATGTGAGGCTCTCTTTGACATGTTTGGTGCTTGTTGCTTGTTTCCCACCTAAACCCTCATCCACTGTGATCTTCCACTTGATCATTCTTTTCTCCTTCTAGCTTTGTTAGTCTGTTTTCCAATCTGTACTTCACAGGATATTTTGGGGACATGCTGTTTTTCACATTTTTTTCCAAAATGGTGATGCCAAGACAGTCATAAAGCAATTATAAAAATTGCTGATTTTAAAAAATATCTCATTATCTTACTTAAAAATAATTTTACCACAATAGGACAATATTAAACCAATATTCCTTTAGTAGAAATGTAACCTAAAGTGGCTCTGGAGAAGGCATCCATGGATTTTTTCATTTAGCATAATTAGTTATTAGTATAAATGCAAAGTCCTGTAACTATGAACCATTTAGTAAGATAAAAGAAGACTTTTGTTGTACACACTCAGATTTATTAACACATCAAAGAATTATTGAGTATATACTATGTGCAAGTTAACAGAGATGCCTGTACTGAAAAGTCATCCCCTGCCTTTTTATTGAAGTATCAATATATTTTATCAATATATTTTCTATAGAGAGTCAAAACCAATTTGTAATGGTCACCAATTTAACGGTTTATATGAAGAAAAATGTCTTATGGTGTAATTCTTTTTAGACACAAATACTCATGTTAGGCAATGTAGAAAAAACATGAAGTAGGAATCAGAAAACCTACTTTGCTGCTTTTTATTCATTAATTCAACTGTTTATCAAACATTTATTGAGAGCCTACACTGTGGAGCAACTCTATTGGGTGCCAGGGAGCATGGTAGCAAATAAGAGAGACCATGGTGCTCCCTGCTCTCTTTTCTCTCTCTCTGTGAACATGAGCAGATGGCTTAACTTTTCCTTGCCTCTCACCTTGGTGAGACTACACGTCTGTAGTATCTTTTCAAATCCATAATCCTGAGATTTGTGTTAGCCTTGTGGAGGGAGAATCTGCCCAAGGGGCTTTGGGCCTTGAGTACTTATCTTCTTCTGGGAGGATTAGGTCTTATCCTAATTTCAAAATCATATCTAATACACAGAGTTTTAAAATGTTTTGGTTAGCCTCTCATCTGCATTTGGTCATTTTGGCAAAACCTGAGTGTGGCAATTCGTGGTCATAAGACTTCAGAGGTAGGAGGTTAGCCTGGGAAAGGTGTACGGCTTGCATCAGTACAGCTGGATAGCTGTTCCCAGGGAGCAGCCTCCTCTGCCTTCCCACCAATAACTTGGCTTCTTCTGCCACAGCGTCCATCCGTGACAGGACCTGTTGCTCTTCTGGTCTAATGAGCCTCAAAAAGGGATTGTTCATCAGAGGACCAGAGGTGATCGGCTTTATGGGGCAGAAAGGACTGAATCCCACAGTTTTTCCGGTGGGTATCAGGTAACAAGCTTCTTGCTTTCTGGTTTCAAAACTGCCCTAAGTAAATAGCTTTTCTGCTTGCAGCCAAGATACATTTCTCAAGGAGAAAAATGGATTTCTGAGGCAAAGAGAGAGAGAGAGAGAGAGAGGAGAGGAGAGAGGAGAGGAGAGAGGAGAGAGGAGAGAGGAGAGAGGAGAGAGGAGAGGAGAGGAGAGGAGAGGAGAGGAGAGGAGAGAGAGAGAGACTTGAACATACATTGCTTAAATAGCACAAGAAAGTTACAAGCCGGGTAACTAACACTTCGTGGTCTTTAGGGAAATGAGCAGCTGGACTCAGCCAATCTCTTCTTTCCAGTCGAGTCGAGTCGAGTCAATGAAAGAGACATAGGGTTTGATGTTCCTTCCGAAACGGGGCTGGCTAATTTAGCCCCTCCCATGAGCCGGAGGGTCTGTTATATCTCGGTTCCTTGAGTACCTCTCTTACTGAGACCGACCACAGCAAGCAGAGGCTGAAAAATAAAGAGCAAAGAGGAAGAAAACAAAAGCTGCCAATTATGGAAGATAGAAAGGGTAAGAGCAAATTGATTTGATCTGAATCCTTAAGAACAACAACAACAACAAAAAAAAAAAAAAAAAAAAAAAAAAAGAAAAAAGGAAAAAACCCCTGAAAAGCCCAGACCAAAAGCAAGTACTTGAAAGAGCAAGAGGCATAAATCCCCAAATGGACTTTCCCCACCCTCTCCTTTTGAGGGGAGGCAGAGAAAGAACTTTGGGAAACCTTTTGGGAAGCAAAGCCTGGGGATTTTAGTCAGGGGTGGTTCTTGAGCAAGCTGGAGGGGCTCATGAATATTCATGATCAATTTGCTTTCAGATCTGGTGGTTTAGCGGCAAATGACTTCTTCCAGTTAAGAAGTAGCTGCCTCATTTATAGTCCAGAGTCATCTTGCTTCGGGTCTGTACCTCAATGAGTTTGCTGAAGATGCTGGTCTCTGTGTGTAGATTTGTTTTGTTCTCAAATTTCCTGCATGCTTTCCTGTTGTGAAATTAGCAAAGACTTCTCTGCCAGGAGTTAGATAGAGAAGTTAATGTGGCAAGAAGCTGTCACAACAGGACCCCAGAGTATGTCTTGCAAAAGACTGAGTATTTCTTGGATTGTGTGTATGTGTATGGGAGAGGGGGAGAGGAGTGAAGGGGTGAAGAGATAAATAGTTTTAACTTAAAATAACAAGGCATATCTGAGTGACTATATTTAGATTTTTGTCTAAAAACTATAAGAGCAGCCTGGTTTTTACAGATGGTGTGCAGTCTCTGTCTTTTACCTCTTTTGGGCATTTTCTGCCACAGCAGTGAACCAGCTGCTTGCCAGCCCATGGGAGCCAAGAAGAGTCTCCGGCAGCAGTGTGATTGTGTAGGGTTGGAGAACTTCTTCTTTTTTATCTCTAGTTTCTGATATTCCCCACACGTTTTTATCATATAGAATGCAGAGCAGTGGGATAAGTAGCCAATGGATTCTTAATAATGATAAATAATTGTAGCTGTTAATGTTTACTAAGTCTCTATTCTGTGCCGGGAGCTGTTCTAAGCACAATACGCATATTATTTATTCCTCACATCAGCTTAAGAGGTGAGTGCTATCATTATCATTCCCATTTTTCCAGCTGGTGGAGTTGATATAATGAGAGAGTGGCTGGCCTTGGAATCACACAGTGAGTGAGTGGTAAATGTGGATGCAGGTGGTTGGACCCAAGGTCTGTGGGCCTTTCTTTCTGTACTCTCACACTGTTACTCCACCTGGAGGCTCTGGGTACTGCCCTGACATGGTTGATTCTGAATTTCAAAGCCTTGAAGCTACTGGGGAAATGAATGATACTTAATGAAATCTAAAGTCAGAAGGAATCTGTGCTTTACTGCTAGTTCACATTCATTTTTCTCATTTGGTCCTTATGACCATTTTCTATGGTAGAGCCCAGGTAGTGTTATTTTTACCCTTTTATAAAAGGGAGAGAGTTTGGCTAGGAGGGATTCGGGGATAGTAATCACACAGACTAGAAATCTCCTGTCTCTGGTTTCTGCAGAGTGGACCCAGTCATCTCTGAACTTCTGTCCCCACCCCCAGCCACTTTCAGTTCCTCAAGTGACCTTGCTCCTTTCCTCCCGGTCAGACTGTTTTATGCATGGCACTTGCCTCTGCCCTGAAGGCCTATCTAGCCTTCTCCTTCCCCTTCAGTCTGGAGCCAAGCTGCCTAGGTTTGAATCCCAGCTCCATCATTTACTAACTGTGTGCCTTAGTTTCTTCATATGTAAATTGAAGAGAATAATATATACCTCATAAGGTTATAATAAGGGACTAAATAAGAGATGCATGCAAAATTCTCAGAACAGAGTCTGATGTATAGTCTATGTGCTCAGTAAATGTTAGCTGTTGCAGTCATTCCCCAAGTTTCATCTTGGTTGTTAATCCCCTGCTTTAAGCTTTCTTCAACTCTTTGAGCCTTAGATTAGCGTGTCTTGGATGTTTCTACAACACCTCACTGCTTACGCCTAAACCATTGCTCATCATACTCATCCACTCTGAATTCTTGCCCTCTGAATTGCCTCCTCCTTACCCTGATGATAATCTATCTGTTTTTGGATTAGCAGTACATAATGGGAACTCAACAAATATTTAATAAACTAAGTATTATGTTAGTTGATGTTTATCCAAGAAACAGGAGGCTGGTTTAAAAGGGGATCTATGACTCTTTTCTGGTTATTGTGGTGTGTGGCACTGAAAGCAGCACAGTCTCCCATGACGCCCTGTATCAGGGAGTGCGGGAAGTCCTGCAGGGGAACCAGCCTAAGAACTGGCAATGTTTGGAGAGGGTGGAGCTGCAGATCAGCTTGAAGAAGTATGATGCTGTGAAGGACAGACACTTCTTAGGCACCATCAGGCTTAAGTCTACTCCCAGCCCAAGTTCTCCATATGAGTTTTGGGGGACTGGCAGCACTGTGATGAGGCCAAGGTTGTGGATATTCCCCACATGGACATTAAGGTGCTAAAGAAACTCAACAAGAATAAAAAATCAAGGAGCTGGCTAAGAAGTATTATGATGCCTTTTTGGCTTCAGAATCTCTAATCAAGCAGATCCACAAATCCTGGACCCAGGCTTGAATAAAGCTGGCAAATTCCCTTCCTTGCTGACTCACAGTGAGAACATGGTGGCTAAAGTGGATGAAGTGAAGTCTACAATCAAATTTCAGATGAAGAACATGCTGTGTCTGGCAGTGGCCATTGGTCCCATGAAGATGACAGATGATGAGCTTGTGTACAACATCCACTTAGCTGTCAATTTCCTAGTGTCGTTGCTCAAGAATTGGCAGAACATCTGGGCTTTAGACATCAAGAGCACCATGGGCAATTCCCAGCACCTGCACTGAGACACAGTTTAATAAACCTTAGTGCTACCAAAATAAACAAACAAATAAATAAAAGGGGACCTATGAATTTGCAGTAGAGATCCTGCTGGTATATACTGCTCTTTTATGTGCTCTATTAAGATATCCCTCAAAGTGAATACACTGAGAAATGAGATGCATCCCTTCTAGGTGGGTGAGCTTCAGAGTTGATGTGGCCAGGGCACCCACTTTGGCCAGTCCAGCCTTAGCAGAACTTCAGCCCCCACTCCCCATTCAGCCAGGGGCCAAACTGGAGATCTCAGATGCCTCATAGTACAACCTTACCATCTTTGAACAGAACATCTGGTTCCAGAAATAGTGCCTCCCTAACCCTGTTAAATAGCAACCTTATAGTCTGAGACAATGTACTCTGGTAATAGAAGAAAAACATACTGCAGGGTAGGCCCTGGATAAAATCATAAAGTACATTAAATTTGTTCCCAGCACTCTCCTTTTTCTCTTTCTGGCATACCTTCAAAGCAATTTGATGAATATCATTGTGTGTCTACCATTATGTCCCTATGCCAGATGTGTGGGACTATAAACAGTTTGCTCACAGTCTAGTGAGGAAGACAGACTTGTATACAACACACTCTAATTGAAACCAGACCCTGTGAAGTGCTAATAATAATAGCTCATAGTTTATGGTCAGTTGACCATCATATATGACATAAATCAAATAAACATTGATTATTATGTGCCAGGCACTGTCCCATGTAATCTTCACAAGAAACCTAGTGATAGAGGTTTCTGCATCTTATAGCTGTGGAGGGAAGTGACTTGGCCAAGGTCACAGAGCTAGGAGTATAGGAAGAAGGGGAATTTATTCTAGTCAAGGGTAAATAACATATAGTGTTATGTTAGTTTCAGATGTATAATATAATGATTGAATAATTCTATTTTTTTAAATATATTATTCATTTTTAGAGAGAGACCGAGGGCAAGGTGAAGGGGGTGGGTGGCAGGGAGAGTGACAAGCAGACTCTGCGTTGAGTGCAGAGACTGACATAGGGCTAGATCACATGACACTGAGATCTTGACCTGAGCCAAAGTCAAGAGTCAGATGCTTAACAGACTGAGCCACTCAGGTACCCCAAGAATTCAGCTGTTCCGTATGTTACTTAGTGCTCATCATAAGTATATTCTTAATCCCTTTCACCTATTTCACCCATCCTCCCACCAACCTCCCCACTGGCAACTACCAATTTGTTCTTCGTATTTAAGAGTCTATTTTTGTTTGTCTTTTTCTTTGTTCATGCGTTTTATTTCTTAACCAAATGAGTGAAATCATATGGTATTTGTCTTTCTCTGACAGACTTATTTCACTTAGCATTATACTCCTTTTTTTCTTTTTTTAAAATTTTATTTACTTATGATAGTCATACAGAGAGAGAGAGGCAGAGACATAGGCAGAGGGAGAAGCAGGCTCCATGCACCAGGAGCCCGATGTGGGACTTGATCCCGGGTCTTGAGGATCGCGCCCTGGGCCAAAGGCAGGCGCCAAACTGCTGAGCCACCCAGGGATCCCGCATTATACTCTTTGGATCCATCCGTGTTGTTACAAACAGCAAGATCTTATTCTTTATTCTTTTTGTATGGCTGAGTAGTATTCCATTGAATATATATACCACCTCTTCTTTCTTTATTTTATTTTATTTTTTTAAGTAAGCTGTATGCCCAATATGGGGCTTGAATTCACAACCCTGAGATCAAGAGTTGCATGCTTCACTGACTGAGCCAGCCAGGTGCCCCTACCACCTTTTCTTTATTCATTCATCTATCAAGGGACACTTGGGTTTCTTCCATATCTAGGCTATTATAAATAATGCTGTAATAAACATAAGGGGGCATATACTTTTTAAATTAGTGTTTTTGTTTTCTTTGGGTAAATACTCAGTAGTGGACTTATTAGGTCATATGGTAGTTCTATTTTTATTTTTTTGAGGAAGCTCCATGCCATTTTCCACAGTAGCTGTACCAGCTTGCATTACCACCAACAGTGCATGAGGATTTCTTTTTCTCTACATCATCCCCAACACTTATTATTTCTTGTGTTTTTGATTTTAGCTAATCTGACAGGTGAGAGGTGCTATCTCATTGTGGTTGTGATTTACATTCCCTGATGATGAGTCATGTTGAGCATCTTTTCATGTGTCTGTTGGCCATTTGTACGTCTTTTTTGAAAAACAACTATTCATGTCCTCTGTCCATTTTTAAATGGACATTTTTTTGATGTTGAGTTGTATAAATTCTTTGTATATTTTGAGTATCAACCGCTTGTCAGATGTGTCATTTGCAAATATCTTCTCCCATTCAGTAGGTTGTCTTTTTGTTTTCTTGATTGTTTCCCTTGTTATGCTTTTTATTTTGGTGTGGTATCAATCATTTAATTTTGCTTTTGTTTCCTTTGCCAGAAGATACATATCTAGGAAACTATTTCTAAGGGTAATGTCAAAGAAATTATTGCTTGTATTTTCTTCTAGAAATTTTATGGCTTCGAGTATCACATGTAGGTCTTTAATGTATTTTGGGTTTATTTTTTTGTATGGTGTAAGAAAGTAGTCCAGTTTCATTCTTTCGCATGTACCTGTCTAGTTTCCAAACATCATTTGTGGAAGAGACTATCTTTTTTCCAATTGGATAGTCTTGCCTCCTTTGTCATAATCTATGACATAATCAATTGACCATAAAATTGTGGGTTTATTTCTGAGCTCTTTATTCTATTCTATTGACCTATGTGTCTATTTTTGTGCTAGTAATATACTGTTTATAGTGTTATAGCTTTGTAGTATATCTCGAAATCTGAGGCTGTGGTACCTCAGTTTTATTTCTTTTTTTCAAGATTGCTTTGGGTATTTGGGGTCTTTTGTGGTTTCCTACAGATTTTATGATTATTTGTTCTAGTTCTGTGAAAAATAGTGTTGAGGACTTCATTAAATATGTAGATTGCTTTGGGTAGTATGGATGTTTTAACAGTATTGATTCTCTCAATCCGTGAGTATGAGATATCTCATGTGTCATCTTCAATTTCTTTAATCATTGTTTTATAGTTTTAGAAGTTTTTTTGTCTCCTTGGGTAAGTTTATTTCTAGATATTTTTTTTCTTTCTGGTACAATTGTAAATGGAATTGTTTTCTTAATTTCTCTTTCTGCTATTTCATTATTAGTGTATAAAAATGCAACACATATCTGCATATTAATTTTGTATCCTGCAACTAAACTGAATTAATTTATCAGTTCTAGTAGTTGTTTTTGTGGAGTCTTTAGGGTTTTCTATATATAGTGTGGATGTCATCTACAAATAGTGAAAGTTTTCCTTCTTCCTTACTAATTTGGATGCCTTTTATTTCTATTTCTTGTCTGATTGCTGTGGCCAGGACTTCCAGTCCTATGTTGAATAAAAGTGATGAGTGGGCATTTTTGTCTTCTTCCGGATTTTAGAGGAAAGGCTTTCAATTTTTCACCATTATGATGTTACCTGTAATTTTTTTTTATGTTGAAGCATGTTTTCTCTAAACCTACTTTGAGTTTTTAGCATGAGTAGATTTTGTACTTTGTCAAATACTTTTTCTGCATCAATCGAGATGGTCATATGGTTTTTATTCTTTCTCTTGTTTTTTTTTTTTTTTATTCTTTCTCTTGTTAATGTGATATATCATGTTGATTGATTTGCAAATATTGAACCACTCTTGCATCCCTAGAATAAATTCCACTTGATTGTGGTGAATGATTTTTTTAAATGTATTGTTGGATTAGTTTACTAATATTTGTTGAAGGTTTTTTTAATCTATGCCCATCAAAGATATTGGCCTGTAGTTCTCTTTTTTTGTAGTGTCTTTATTTTTTTTTTTCTTTTAAGATTTTATTTATTTATTTGAGAGAGTGACAGAGCAAGCACGAACAAGGTAGTGGGGGGATGGGCAGAGGAAGAGGGAGAAGCAGACTCCCCTCTGAGCAGGGAGCTGATGTGGGGCTTGATCCCAGAACCCTGGGATCATGACCTGAGCCGAAGGCAGATGCTTAACCACCTGAGCCACCCAGGCGCCCCTGTAGTGTCTTTATCTGGTTTTTGGTATTAGGGTAATTCTGGCCTCATAGAATGAACTTGGAATTTTTCCTTCAGCAGAGGGGGAATCTAGACCCACATATTTATGCTGGAAAGCCTGGGTTCCTAATAGATAAATTATCTTACCTCCTTAAGACCTTTAATAGAAGTCTAAAGAAGGGATCCCTGGGTGGCACAGCGGTTTGGCGCCTGCCTTTGGCCCAGGGCGCGATCCTGAAGACCCGGGATTGAATCCCACGTCAGGCTCCCGGTGCATGGAGCCTGCTTCTCCCTCTGCCTATGTCTCTGCCTCTCTCTCTCTCTCTCTCTCTGTGACTATCATAAATAAATTAAAAAAAAGTCTAAAGAAAATGCCATGAGAAACATAATAGAGAGTGATGATTTCTGACAGAGATTCTCCAAGAATGGGAATTTCAGTTCGACATAGAAAGATAGGTAGAGACTGGTGCCCACAACAAGCTCCTTCCAAGTCCCAGCAGTGCTTAAAGACCTTTTCTTTCTCTTTTACCAAAACTACAGCCTATATTTAAGAGTAAAAAGCTCTATTACCATTTTTAAGTTCCAAGCAGGGAATCTATTCTCCTGTCCATCCTGGTGATTTGAGGGCAGAAGTCCAAAGTGTGGTCTTGACTGTGAGGTTGGGATTACTTTCATGTAATTGAATTAAAACCTTTGCAAAGTAATCAGCTGCACATTAAATGATTTCTTGATCATGATTGTATTCCATGGTCATTAGGCACATATGATAAAGAGGTTTTGCAAATGATGGCGATTGGTCTTAATTTTACTTGGCCATACCACATTTTAAGAGTATTTTCTTCTTTTGTGTTGTCTTTTTGGTTGCCTCTGTACTTTAAAACCAGTGATTGTGCCTGGGGACATTAGCATGTAACTCCACCTGCCACGGGTTGAGCAGTGCTCGGCTCAAACCTGTGTAGAGTGAAGGTGAGGCCTGGAGAAAATCAGGGTCCATTCTTTGAGAGTCTTTGGAGGGAGGCTAGAATTGAGGGCAGCTCTTGTAGTAAAGAAACATCAAACTTCTTGAGGTTTGATAGAAGTACAGAAGAGCAGAGGCATTAATTAGCTCTATCTTAGTGAATCAGTGTGTGGGTTCTAAGGCAGTGTTTCTCAAACTCTAATGTATATGTGCATCATTGGGGATCTTGTTAAAATGCACATTCTGATCCAGTAGCCTTTGGGTGGGGCCTGAGAATCTGCATTTCTATTAAGCTCCCAGGTGATGATAATGGTGCCCTCCACTGGCCACACTTCAACTAGCCATATTATAGGATCACTGCATGCCTTAGTCTCAGGGCTCATTTTCGTACCAAGTGACCAACTTCTTTCTCCCTCAGTGCTACCCCACCCCCACCAAGCTGCTGCTTTGGGCCCCTGATCAGCTATGTCATTGCAGGATCCTGGGAAATCTAATTCATTCATTCATTCATTCATTCATTCATTCATTCATTCAATATAGGTCCTAGAACAGGAAGTTGAGGCCTCCAATTTGCCATAAAGAAGTCTGAATCTTTATTGTACACAAACTATTATTACACAAAAAGATCCTGTGTTGGAGTTCTAAACATCTCCCACCTTTTCTCCATGGCTCCAAGTTTCCCTAAGCTGCTTTCATTCCCTGCCTCCAACCTGAGAAGTATTGGAGCAGAACTTTGGCTGTCTCTAGAACAGTTTGCTGGATGTTTGTTGTGCCGGGGACCTGGGGGAGAACTCAGGGCACTGAGACTGGGAACAGTGTTTCTGGGGCATTGTCTCCACTCTACAGAAGTGAGGTGGGAATGATTCCAGGTAAAAAGGGGGGAAGTGGGTGTAGAGAGGACCAATGGAATTTCTTTAGTTTGAAACATTTAGAGAATATGAGGAAAAAGGAAGCTGGTGGAGAAAAGAAGGCAGAGGAGAGTTTGCGTAACAAGCTGCCATCCTGCAGTTTTTGTGCTAGAATATCATAAAACTTTAGAGTCCCAGGAACAATGGCAGTACATGTCCTTCATAAAAAAGTATTTCATTTTGATTCATAGGAAGGATGTGGACAATTCCTTTATGTCCATGAGAGTGTAAGTAATAAGGCACATGCCCATTAAAGAAAACATGAAAATAGAGATTAGGAGAGAGAAGAAAAACAATCACTTCTGACAATATCTTGGTGTATTTCCTTGTAGTTACTTTTACTATGCCTATGTTGTTTCTCTCTTTTAGCATTTACTTGGCTAAGATCTTGAAAAATTATGAGGTGGCATTGTGATCATTAGGCTGTACATACAGTTTTATTTTATTATTTTTTAAAGATTTTATTTATTTGTTCATAAGAGACATGCAGAGAGAGGCAGAGACACAGGCAGAGGAAGAACCAGGCTCCCTGAAGGGAGCCTGATGTGGGACTTGATCCCAAGGACCCCGGGATCATGCCCTGAGGTTAAGGCAGACGCTCAACCACTGAACCACCCAGATGTCCTTGTACATAACAGTTTTAAAGCCTGGCTTTTTTTTTTTCAAAAAAATTTTTAAAAATTTATTTATGATAGTCACACACAGAGAGAGAGAGAATCAGAGACATAGGCAGAGGGAGAAGCAGGCTCCATGCACCGGGAGCCCGACGTGGGACTCGATCCCGGGTCTCCAGGATCGCGCCCTGGGCCAAAGGCAGGCGCCAAACCGCTGCGCCACCCAGGGATCCCTGGCTTTTTTTTTTCTTGTCCATTCCATGGTTTATTTTTATTAAAAAAAATTTTTTTTTTTGGAGTTCAATTTGCCAACATATAGCGTAACACCCCGTGCTCCTCCTGCCAAGTGCCCCCATCATTGCCCATCATCCAGTCACCCCAACCCCCCGCCCACTTCCCCTTCCACTACCCCTTGTTCATTTCCCAGAGTTAGGTGTCTCTCATGTTTTGTCACCCTCACTGATATTTTCACTCATTTTCTCCCCTTTCCCTTTATTCCCTTTCACTAATTTTTATATTCCCCAAATGAATGAGACCATATAATGTTTGTCCTTTTCCGATTGACTTATTTCACTCAGCATAATACCCTCCAGGTCCCTCCACATCGAAGCAAATGGTGGGTATTTGTCGTTTATTATAATAAATAAATTTATTTATTAATAATAAATTTATTTTTTATTGGTGTTCAATTTGCCAACATACAGAATAACACCTAGTGCTCATCCCATCAAGTGCCCCCACTCAGCGCCCGTCACCCATTCACCCCCACCCCTCCACCCTCCTCCCCTTCCACCACCCCTTGTTCGTTTCCCAGAGTTAGGAGTCTTTATGTTCTGTCTCCCTTTCTGATATTTCCTACCCATTTCTTCTCCCTTCTCTTCTATTCCCTTTCACTATTATCTATATTCCTCAAATGAATGAGAACATATAATGTTTGTCCTTCTCCAATTGACTTATTTCACTCAGCATAATTCCCTTCAGTTCCATCCACGTTGAAGCAAATGGTGGGTATTTGTCATTTCTAATGGCTGAGTAATATTCCATTGTATACATAAACCACATCTTCTTTATCCATCTTTCGATGGACACCGAGGCTCCTTTCACAGTTTGGCTATTGTGGACATTGCTGCTAGAAACCTTGGGGTGCACGTGTCCTGGCGTTCACTGCATCTGCCTGGCTTTTGGTATAGAAGTGAAGCACAAGTATTTCTTTATTAGCCTAGTATCTGTTGCCATAATTTTTTAGTCATCATAGAGTTTATTTAATAATTCTCCTGTTATTGAACATTTATGTTGTTTCTGTTTCCAGTAAGCATCTTTATGCATGATGTTTTTCTACACGTAGGTTGCATGTTAGGATAGGATCCCAGCAGTAGAATTATATGGATTAAAAAAACTGGTGAATAGGGGCACCTGGATGTGCAGTTGGTTAGGCATCTGCTTTTGGCTCAAGTCATGATCCCGGGGTCCTGGATCAAGCCCCACATCAGGCTCCCTACTTAGCAGGGAGACTGCTTTTCCTTCTCCCTCTGCCCCTCCCCACTGCTTGTGCTCTCTCTCCATATCTCTCTTTCTCAAATATAGAAATAAAATCTTTAAAAACAAACAAAACCCAAAAACTCGTGAATAGTTTTTAAAGTTCTTGATTACTGTTGCCAAGTTACTTTCTCTAAAGCTGGACCCTCCATGCTCTCACAAGCCTTTCGGGTTTTGCTACATCCCTGACACCTTCCATGTGTTTTGTATTTTTTTTAAATAATCTCATCTACTTTTATGTTGTTTTAATTTGTATTTCATTAATTACCAGTAAATTCAACATTTTTCACATTATATGCTTCTTTTTCTATCCTTTGTCCATTTATTACTTATTGGATTTTATGTTTTCAAATTAATTTATGTGAACTCTTCATCAAATAAAGATATTCAAGTTTTTCTGCTATATCCACAGCAGCTTTAATGAATCTTCTTAGTGTTTTTTTATACAAAGACTGATAGCTATAAATAGATCCAGTACAGGGCAGCCTAGGTAGCTCAGTGGTGTAGCGGCGCCTTCGGCCCAGGGCGTGATCCTGGAGACCCGGGATCGAGTTCCACGTTGGGCTCCCTGCATGGAGCCTGCTTCTCCCTCTGCCTGTCTCTCTCTCTCTCTCTCTCTCTCTCTCATGAATAAATAAATAAAATCTTAAAAAAAAAAGATCCAGTACACTTTTATCTGTGGTAGTAGTTTGATATTGCATTTTTATTGTCTCTTTAATGTAGAATAATATGTATTTTATAAGTTCCAAGTAATTGTTATTTTTGTTTAAACCATTAATTTTAATTAATCTTTCATTTTATTTCACAATGGTTAGAGAATATGGCTTTATAATTTCTGAGGTTTCTCTATGTTTAAGCATGTAGTGAATTTTTATAAATCTGTGAATGGCTATAAAGAAGATATATTCTGTTTTTAAGATGTAAAAGTGGGTATTTACAAATCTATCTAGCCGTCTCAATCATATGGTAATCCTTCCCCAACCAATTTTCTGCCATGTGAAATTATAGTCTATATACATTATTTTCAGTTCCAGTGGGAAAAATGTGATGTGAATAATTTTTATTGTGGCTTATTAGAAAAGTGGGGGCAGGATGGAAAGTTGGGAATATGGAGGGAAAGTAAAGTAGATGCAGAGAAAGAGTAATTCAGTGTTAGGGAAGAGAAAAGGAAGTGAGATGAAGTGCTCAGAAGGCTTTTGAACCTTCATGGCTGAATCTTGAAGCTGAATCTTGCAGCTGAACTTTGCATGGCTACTTAACTTTAGGAAGTATGGAATGGGTGTGAGTGAGAATTACCAAGCCTTTCTCTTCCAACTAACCATGGCAGGCCCCAGGAGGCTGGAACCAGGTCCTGGGTCTTTTGGCAGAATTTAAGAGGTGGGGTCAGAATTCTGAACCGTAAAATTGAAACAATATTGCTTACATGGATAAAGACTCAGACACATGCACAAGAAGACATCTGAAGCAATGTGTCATCAGCAAAATAATTTTTTTAGGCTTCGTGCTGAAAAGGCAGGGTAGGGAAGACCTGAACAACCCCTGTTTCCGGTGAACAGAGTTAGTTAACAGAAATTAATAGTGCAATACTTACAGTTTCTAATTTAAGCTATGTAAAAATGTTGTTGGTACCATCTTTTGCTAAATGTCTTCTTTTTATTGCTTTATTTTGATGAGTTTAGAAAGATATTTTTCATAGAAATGGTGCTTTTTTATAGATTTACTTTCTTTTTCTTCTTTTTCAGTTAATATAGTAACTGAGGTAGGCTGCAAAGATTACAGCTCCTAATCCCTAGAATTCACCTATGTTATCTTATGTTGAAAAAGAGTTTTTGCAGAAGTGATTACATCAAGGATCTTGAACTATGATTATTCTAGATTATCCAGGTGGGCTCTAAATGCAACCAGAAATGTCCTTGTAAGAGGGAGGGAGTGGGAGATCTGATATAGAAGGCAGTGTAACACTGAAACAAGATGCTACAGGGCTGGCTTTGAATATGAGGGAGTGGGTCACAAGCCAAGGAATGTGTGGAACTTAGTTTAAAAGGTGGAAAAGGGAAGGCAGACCTGCCAATACCTCGATTTCACTACAGTGAAACTGATTTCAGACTTTGGACTTGTAGAACTGGAAGAGAGTAAATGTATATTTTGCTTTAAGCCACTGAGTTTGTGGTAATTTGTTATGGCAGTCATAGGAAGCTAATATATTAAGTTTTTAATAAATGGAAGTGGTGGTGGCTTTAGTTAGTTAACCTATAGGTTTAGTGTGTATTGGGCCACCTGCTACTCTTAACAACTGTTAGCTCAGTTTTCAAACACTGTTTGAAATTGGTACTGTTTACTGTTCCTATCTTACAAATGAGAAACTGAGGAATGAGTAGTTAAGTGACTTATATAAAGTCTTTCCATTAGTAAGTGTTAAAGTTGAGATTTGAACCCATAGTTGTTGATCTTATTATTATTTTGAGATATAATTCACATACTACATAATTCACCCACTTAAAATCTACTTTTCAGTTTTTTTTTTTTTTTTTTTGGTCATCACCACAAACAATTTTAGAACACTTTATTATCCTCAAAAGAAACCCTGTATCCATTTTCCATTCCCTCCCTATGTACCGTTTCTTCCCCCACAGCCCTTGGCAAACACTATTCTACTTTCTGCTATAGTTTTGCCTATTCTGAACATTTCATATCATATATTCCACTGTATGGATAAACCACATTTTATCCATTCATCAGTTGATGGATATTTGGGGTGTTTCTACTTTTTGACATTATAAATAATGCTGCCTTGAACATTCATATACAAGTTTTTTTATGAGCCTATGTTCTTAATTTCTCTTGTATATATACCTAGAAATGGAATTTCTGAGTCATATGTCTATACTTAACCATTTGAGGAACTGCTGAACTATTTCCCAAAGTAGCTGCATCATGTTACGTTCCCACCAGCAGTGTATAACATTGTCTCTCTCCATCCTTACCTAAACCTTTTTTAATTGATCTTTGATTATAGCCATTGAGTGTGAAGTGGTATCTCATGGCATTGATTTGCATTTTCTCTATGGCTAATGATTCTGAACATCTATTCATGTGTTTATTTATTTATCTATTTATTTATTTTTTAAAGTGTTTTTTTATTTTTATTTATTTATGATAGTCACACAGAGAGAGAGAGAGGCAGAGACATAGGCAGAGGGAGAAGCAGGCTCCATGTACCGGGAGCCCGACGTGGGACTTGATCTCGGGCCTCCAGGATCGCGCCCTGGACCAAAGGCAGGCGCTAAATCGCTGCGCCACCCAGGGATCCCTGTTTATTTATTTATTTTAAAGATTTTATTTATTTATTCATGAGAGACACAGAGAGAGAGAAAGAGAGAGACAGAGACATAGGCAGAGAGAGAAGCAGGCTCCATGCAGGGACCCGATGTGGGACTCAACCCTGGGACCCCAGGATCACGCCCTGGGCTGAAGGCAGATGCTCAACCGCTGAGCCACCTAGGCGCCCCTATTCACGTGTTTAATGGGTATTTGTGTATTTTCTTTGGAGAAGAAATCTTTGCCTAATTCAAAGTCATGAAGATTTGCACTTACGTTTTTTTCAAACAGTTTTGTATTTTTAGCCCTCACATTTAGGTCTTTGATCCTTTTTTTTTTTTAAAGATTTTATTTTATTTTTTTATTTATTCATGAGAGACAGAGAGAGAGAGAAGCAGAGACACAGGCAGAGGGAGAAGCAGGCTCCCTGCAGGGAGCCCAGTGTGGGACTCGATCCCGGGACTCCAGGATCACGCTCTGGGCGGAAGGCGGCACTAAACTGCTGAGCCACCCAGGGATTCCTGATCCATTTTTTAAAAAAAGATTTTGTGTTTGTTTGAAAGACAGAGAGAATGAGTGAGAGAGAACACAAGTGGAGTAAGGGGCAGAGGGAGAAGCAGACTGAGCTGAGCAGGGAGCCTGATGTGGACCTTGATCCCCAGCTCTGGGATCATGACCTGAGCCTACAGCAGATGCCCAGCCAACTGAGCCACCCTGGTCTTTGAACTACTTTGAGTAATTTTTTGTATGTTGTATGAGGCAGGGGCCTAACTTCATATGAATATCCAATTGTTCCAGCACCATTTATTGGAAAGACTGTTCTTTTCCTCAGTGAATTTTCTTGGCATCCTTGTTGAAAATAAATTGTGAATTGAAAGGACTCTCAGCTCTATTCTACTGATCTGTATGTCTATCTCTGTGTCGGTTCCACACTATCTTGATTACTATAATTTTGTAGTAAGTTTGGAAATCAGAAAGTGTGAGTCTTTCAATTCTGTTTTCTTCTTCAAGATTGTTTTTACTATTTTGGGTCCCTTGAATTTCCCTATGAACTTTAGGATCAGCTTGTCAATTTCTGCAAAGAAACCAGCTGGAATTTTCATTTTATTTTTCATGTAACCTCTATGAACCACTTGCTTTTAAAAATCCAAGTTGAATCTGTTTTCATGCAGGAATTTAAATACATTAGTGCACATTTATTTTACTTGCCATTCTTATTTTATTCTCACATTATGCTTTTTGCTATATAGACACTGCACTTTTGCTTATTTGTTTTTATCTGTATTTCTGCAAAGCTGTGCATAGCAGGCATCTTATTTTAATTTTTATCTGTGGCTATCTTAAAAGAAAAGAAAACCATTCCTGAGCTTCAGTTTATCTTAATATCAAAGTGAAAACAGGAGTAATTTTGACTGTCTCATGAAAGATAATAATTTAAGAGCTTTTGGTTCCCTGGCTCCTCCTTTCTTTTTGTAATTATTTAATCTGATAATATTATAAATTCAAATATTGAAAACCCTATTAATCATTTATTTCACAAGTTTTCCCTTTTTATTTAGACTTTAATATTTATACCCATCCCTCCACGATGTTAATTGGTTTCAATATAGTTCTTTTCTCACTGTGCCTTTAAATTCCATCTTTGAGTTCTTAATTTTGTTTCCCTTCATAATCTAATAGGTGTACCAAAGTAATTTTTCAGAAAGGGCATCAGTGTGGTAAACGAGTGACAACTTCTCTAAATATAGAAATCTTATCCCCATCAAGTAATTGAAGATATTCCTCCATTGTCTTGAGATGTCTGATGCTGAAAAGAAGTTTGAGGACAGATGTTTTTCAGCCTGAACTTTGTTGTCTATTCCTGACATTTATACTTCTTACAGTAAGACAACTGAATATAGACTTCCTTTCGTAGATTTTTGCCTAGCATATGGTAAACCCTCTTGATTCCAAGTTCAGGACATCTTTAGGAACAAAAAAGATTTCTCTTGTCATAACTCTCATAAGTATCCCTGCTTTGTTCATTATTTGCCTTCAGGGACCTATAATTTGGATCTCTAATTTTTGAACACCATCTACCTTTCCCTCCCTTCTTCCTCCTCCTTCTCTCTCTCTTTTTCTTTTTTCCTTTCTCTCTTTCTTCCTTTCTTTCTTTCCTCTCTCTTTCCTTTTCTTTCCTTCATTTGTTTTTCTTTGTATTCTGAAAATATTTTCCTGAGACTGTGTTCTACATCACTGATTCAATTTTCCTTAATTATCTCCAATATAAACTTTCATTCAGCTGCAGTGTTTTTGGTTACCATGAAATCTTTTATCTTAGTCTGTTCTCTTCTCATAGCAACATCCCCTTGTATCTAACTAAAAAGTAAACAAAGAAAGATTTCTCTCTTTCCTGTATTATATCTATTTTAGAGACAAGCTTTTCCTTACTATTCTTTCTACTTTACTGCAAAATTTGTTTTTTTTGATGATTGTGTTTTTTGTTTGTTTGTTTTTTATTGGAGTTTAATTTGCCAACATATTGCATAACACCCAGTGCTCATCCCATCAAATTTGTTTAACCTGAGGCCTTACCCTTAAAAAGGGGAGATTCCTTTCGTATGTGTGTACAAATGAATGTGTATTTTTTTACCTTATTCTAAAAATAATTTCAAGAAGTATGAGGGTAAATTCATCCTAGTCCAATGTTAGAGATGATTGGAATGCGTAGTCTACCCTTGGCTCTCTCAGATTCCCCTTGGATCCTGGAAGAATGCAGTCACCAAGTGCTAGATCCCTTACTATGTGTGGGAAGACATTTTAGTCCTCTAGCCAAAATAAGCTCACTCAGATCCAGGAAAGAAGTCAAAAGTCCTGTTCTCATATAGTGATGTTTGAGAGGATAATCTACAGTTGTCAGAATTTTTCTCAGTCTTCTTGCCCAGAGGCATAGAGACAACCAGGAAGGACCCATCTCAGGACCGATTTTCTTGCTCTTGTCCCTTCCGCACTAAAAGCAATTTATGTTGAACTGGAGAGTGAGCTAAGTAATACCTTTTTATGGAGATCAAGTCTAAGATCTCTATATTCATGATAGACACATGGCTGCCAATTCATAGAGGCAAAAGCAAACACAAACAAACAAAACAAAGCAAGACAAAAACAACAAACCTGGGGCTTTCCAAAAAGTTCCCCATCCTTCTCCCATCACATGCTACTGTTCTCTCATAATACTCTTTTGTTGTTTCTAAGTTAACGGGTGTTGGGAGGGCTAACTTGCCTCTGCTTATGCTGCCATGTCTCAGAAGAGATGATCCTGGCCATCAGTGTCATGTCTTAATTCTAATGGATTCACATTTCATTTGGAGGAAAACTCCATTTTTTTCAAGGCATAGTTATAGATTTTCACAAGAATGTGGGAGAGTGTGGCAAAGTATTTTCACTTATACTACCATTGTGCTCAATGGTCTAAAACTTGACTTTGTGAGATCACCTGGACAGAGGTCTAGGGAATGAACCAAGAAGTTGGTGAGCAATGGGAGAACAGTATTGGGTTTCTGCAGAGCTTAGTAGGTGAGACATGATGGGGATCTGCACTAAGGCATTGATGGTGCAAGGTGTGAGGGCAGGGGAAGGATGGAAGGAGCTGGATATTGTCTAAATCCTACCTCCTTTCTGAGGTAGAGTCTGAAGTAGAGTGCTAGATGGTTTGTTGGAAGAGGGATATATCAAGACTTATACTCAAGTTTAGATTTGAATGGTTTGGTCAAGAAATATTTATAAAATAAGGCTCGAAAGGGGGGAAGGAGAGTAGATTTGGCAGAGGAAGAGAGAGATAACAAGTTCACACTGGTACATGCTAAACATGAGATATTTATAAGACCTCAATAGAGACATATTCTGATGGTTGCTGGAAATTTGGATTTAGAGCTTGGAAAGGTCTGGCTGAAATCCAGAGATATAAAAGTTAGAGTTGGAGCGTGGTTGAAAGTATGGGCATGAAAAGTATGCTCAGTGGTCTAAAACTTGACTTTGTGAGATCAAAGTACTGAGTACTTTTCCCTGGAAAGTATAGAGAATGAATACAGAAGAGGATTAAGAATAGGACCTAAGAAACACCAATACTAATAAAGGGATGGAAAGTCAAAGGATTTAAGAAAAGAGATTCAGAATTTCTTTTGGTATTTGTGCTTATACTGTTAATTTATATGTTTTCTGTTGCTTATATTGGTAGCTGAGTACTTTGGTTTCTTACATTCCTGCAGGGGTGCCTTCTCCACACCATCCCTATATAGTGATATAGCATGTTTGGGTTAAATCAGTATCTAATATTTCCTTTAGCATGACTAGTTAAGTATTGTTTGTGCCTTAGATTTTCTTTCCTCTATGATTTTTTATTTTTACTGTCATTAATAAGGCCTCATTTCTTTACTGCTTAGTTTTTCTCTCCATATATATTAGTAATTCTTTTTTGCAAACCTTTGATATAATTTCCTACATAGTCAATAGTTTTTCTTTTTGTCCTTTTCTTGTCTGTTCTTTTTTTTAAAACCTCCTTTCTGAACCTACTGTCCTATCCCCATCTAAGCTGATTCCTTTCTTGGACTGCTGCATAGCAGTGTTCCTGGGCTTCCCCTGACCTTTCTCCTGTGTTGATTCTCCATTTGTACTACATCTCTTCCTTTTCCTTGGTTCACTACCTCATCTGGGTGGAGCACATCCTTCGGTAACTTCCTGAGAAAAGGTGCATGGAGTAAAAATGCTGAGGCCTTTGTGTCTTTTGGATTTTTAAAGTCTGATGCCATTCTTATTCTCAATTATTTTTGTCACTTGTTACTTCTACCCCACCCTCTGTTTTCTAGGAAGTATTTAGGATTTTTTCTTTATCCTTTAGGTACTAAACATCTATGGTGATGTACTTTGGTGCGTGTTTATTTTCATCTATTGTGTTGGGTACTCAGCCCCTCCCATTTGGCAACTCAGATTCTTCAGTTCTGGAAAATTTTCTCATACAGTTTCTTGGGTAACTTCCTTTTCATGATTTCCTCTGATCTTTCTTTCTGGAAGGTGTATAAGTTGGGTGCTCTCTCTCTTGTATTAATAATTTTAATTTCTTGTGTTTTCTCCTTATACTCTGACAGTTGGCTCTATGAGGATATTTTCTCAACTTTATCTTTCAAATTTCAAAGATATTTGTTAATTTCTTTTTTCAGTTATTATAGTTTAAATTTCTAAAAACTTGCTTTTATTTTCTGATGTTTCATTTAAACAAAACTGTACAGACTTTTGGTCTCATAAATGCCATATTTTCTTATCTCTATGAGGTCAGTAATTTAAGGTTTCTTTTCTTTTCTTTTGTCTTTCTTTTCTTTTCTTTTTTTTTTTTTTTTAAAGATTTTATTTATTTATTCATAGAGACACACACAGAGAGAGAAACAGAGGCAGAAGCGTGCTTCATGGGATCCCTGGATGGCGCAGCGGTTTGGCGCCTGCCTTTGGCCCAGGGCACCATCCTGGAGACCCGGGATCGAGTCCTATGTCGGGCTCCCGGTGCATGGAGCCTGCTTCTCCCTCTGCCTATGTCTCTGCCTCTCTCTCTCTGTGTGTGTGACTATCATAAAAAAAAAAAAAAAAAAAAAGAAGCGGGCTCCATGCAGGGAGCCCGATGCAGAACTTGATCCCAGGTCTCCAGGATCATGCCCCGGGCTGCAGGCGCCGCTAAACAGCTGCACCACTGGGGCTGCCCTCTGGGTTTGTTTTCATTTCAGTCTTTCCTGTTGAAAGAAGACTTTTCCCACATATTATTATTGTCTTTACACTATTCTTTCAGGTTGATATTATTATTATTATCCTGTTTTATGGCTAATGTGTCTTAGAAAGTGTATCACATTTATTTTTCTTACAATAGATGTCTGAAAAAGTTATCATGGATCAGCCAAATCCATAGTACAGCTTCTCTGTTGAGTCCTAAAGTCTCTTTTTACCCTCCTATACTTTACCTTCCCCAACCCCCAGAGACAGTTGTGTTACTATATTAGACAGCTGTTTGAAAGATTTGCTCTTTTTAAAGTTTAATGGAAATATTTCTCCTTCCCTGCATCTTTCTTCTGCCATTTGCAATAGTTCTTCCCTTTGAGAAGATGACCAAATCTAGAGATGGACCAAATCTGAATCCCTTTCCATAGGATAGTCCCTCAGATTTTTGAAAGGATATTACCATGACTCCTCCATATCTGCTATTCCCCAATTGAAGAGGCCTTGACTTTCCTACTGTATTTCACTGTTTTGTCAAGCTCCCATTGGCTAACATTTTTAGAAAGCTTTGGATGAACTCCTGGCTGTCAAGGTCTCACTTTAAGTGTGTTGTCTATAACTTAATACAGAGTCCAGGTGTGCTTTGAAAGCCTGAGCCTTGATTGGGGTACTGTCACTTTATTAATGTGTCCTACAAAGTTCCCTGTGCTCTAACATCTTTTCCTAGTAGGTGATAATTTTGGTAAGTTTCTCAGATTTTAATTTCTAGGACTCAGGCTGCTTACTTCTATTTACCTCCTTTTTTTTTTTTTTTTAAAGAGAGAGAGCACATGTGAAGGGTGGGGAGGGGGCCACAGGGAGAGGGAGAGAGAGAATCTCAAGCAGACTTCGTGCTAAGTGCAGAACCCAACTTGAGGCTTGATCTCGCAATCCTGAAATCATGACCTGTACTGAAATCAAGAGTTGGACCCTTAGCTACTGAGCCACCCTGGCACCCTGACTTAGTTTTTGATTAGGGTTATGGGTATGTTGTCCTTCTTGGTTACTGCTTTTACATCTTAGAATCTCCTTTACAAGGCCAGTTGCTTTTGACCTTAGATATTAACTCCAAATGGAGGTGCTAAGGTGATACTGAAAAATGAAAAGATCTTGTTAATGTAAAGTACATAAAAAATAACATGGGCATATTTGAAAAGGAAGATACAATGTAAACAGGAGTTTTCTAGGCACCATGTTAAGTACTTTGTACACATAACCTTGACCTTTACAACAATCTTATGATATAAGAAATATGATTTTCCCATTTTAAAGCTGAGGAAGTGAGGCCAATGCCATATAACTAGGAGGGCCAATGGTGTGATACAGTCCTAGAAATGCCAGACTAAAGGCTGACAGTGCTGTTACCTAGAGAACTGAAGTGCACATGTTACATTTTGTGCTAATTATAGCTAATATTATTGAGTGGAACTATCTTATATAACCTACTGAGATGTATTGCACCTTTCTCTTTCCTTTAATAGAGCATACCAAGCATAAAAAGTTTCATTTGATAGATCAAGGTGATGACATTGACATTCTGAATATTAATTCTTATGGTTCCTTAAGAGCAAGGATTAGGTATTATTCATATTTATATATTTAGTAGCAAGCACATTCTAGACAATCGAATGTTATTCAAATCAGTGCAAACATGAATATATGAATGAGTATATAATGAATGAATTAATTAAATTATAAAATAGCAGTGACAAAGTTTTTAGGCCTCTTAAACTTTTTAGACCTATTTGGCCTTATATTAAAACTTCAACAGGCTGCTTTGCTTTATGAACTCATATGTTTGCTCTTTGTAACGTTTTTCATCCTCATTCTCAGTGTACTAAGTGGAACATCAATAGATATGAGATGTGCCTGAAGGGGGAAAGTAAAAGGAAGTTGCCCTAGGTAATCTAGATCACTGTATCCAAGGGAGAAGAATCTAGGACATGGTTGTATTCAAGGGCTTTGATTCAAGGTGTGGGGTCCAGCTGCAGCAGCATCTGAGGAGTACATTCTTGGTCTGTTGCCAGGTCATTGAGCAGAAGGTCTGTCTGAGAGTCACTGGAAACTGAATTCAGATCCTACATAAGAGGAGTGGACTGAAACCAGCAGAGAAAGTCAGCCCCCTACTAGTTTTGTCAACATCAGTGGTCTGACTAGTCCTATGATGGAGATAAAACAAGGATGAAGACCTGGGTAGCTAGACAGACTCTTTTTTTTTTTTTAAACATTTTTAAAAAAATTTTTATTTATTTATGATAGTCACACAGAGAGAAAGAGAGAGGCAGAGACACAGGCAGAGGGAGAAGCAGGCTCCATGCACCGGGAGCCCGACGTGGGATTCGATCCCGGGTCTCCAGGATCGCGCCCTGGGCCAAAGGCAGGCGCTAAACTGCTGCGCCACCCAGGGATCCCTAGACAGACTCTTATGTACTCTGGGATGGATTTACCTAAGGAGGTTTACCCAGATTCTCCCAAAAGGGAGGTTTAATTCCTTCCAGGACACTTGACCCAAGACATGGAAGCACTCGTGGATTTTCAGATGCTCTCCCATAGGGATGAAGAAGTTCCTAATACACTGCAGGAATTAGGTAGAGTTAATCCTCAAGAAATAAGCTTATTATGTATTCACCAAAGCAGGGCAAAGTGGGGGAACAGGCACAAACAGAAAGGGATAGGTTGCTAATGGAAGAATTTCTGTGAGTAGGAGTTTCTTTCTCTCCTTTCAACCTTCTGCCCTCCAGTTTGTTGATGTCTCTCTCAAAATACACTGCTCTGAGCTGAAGATAATACTGCAGACAGAGTGCCATGAAGGCATTGATTTGCAGTGGTCCATAAGGGACTTACATTGTACTAGATCCTATATTAAGTGCTTGACTTTCACTATCTCATTTTATCTCTACAACAATGCTTTTGGCCCTCATCAAGCTATAGAGCATTTCTACCACCCATAAAAAGTTCCGTCATGATTCAATACTTATTTGTTTACTTTTTGTTGATTCATTGAGTGAAGAGCTGGTAATCACTATGGGTGGTACATTCCTTTTCTGCATCACATTGGAAGTGAGATGTTGACAAACTGGGTGAGTGGGTATGTCCATAATGGGAAAGGATTCAGAGACCATGTCATATAAGGAAGTAGTGACATGAATGTGACTCGTACTAATATGGTAGTTCTAAGAAAAACTGGAAACTTGTTCCTGGTCAATCAGGAAGGTTAGCCAAAGTATTTTAAGAGACTATCCAATATTGGAGGAAAGAGTTATTAAAGGGCCATTTGGGAAAAGTCCTAGGTCTTAGGACTATCAGTCATGAGCAGTGAGGATGTGAAGGAGGGAGTAAGAGTTTTCCCTGTTGCCTTAGTGACTGCATCCTGCATTAGTTCATCCTAGCTCCTCCTGTTTTCTCTTCCCCCCACCCCCACAGTCTTTCTATTATTTATCTGTTTATGTATTGATTCTCTAAAAGCTCTAAGTCTGCTTTATTGACTCCTTCTATTCTATTGATTGTCTTCTTCTTCTTCTTCTTCTTTCTTCTTCTTCTTCTCCTCCTCCTCCTCCTTCTCCTCCTCCTCCTCCTCTCCTGGTCTTCTGTATCACAAATTCTACTGGTTTCAGGATTCTCGGATGATAATGGGGATGGTGAGGTGGAGGCATAAAGCATATCTAGGATAAAAAGACATGGGGGTGGAAGTAGAAGGTTTGGTTGCATTGGACACCCAGCCACAGACAGGTCGGGCAAGTTCCCTTGCTCTTTAGCCTCAG
This sequence comes from Canis lupus dingo, assembly GCF_003254725.2. Taxonomy (NCBI): domain Eukaryota; kingdom Metazoa; phylum Chordata; class Mammalia; order Carnivora; family Canidae; genus Canis; species Canis lupus. Next base: position 9,353,319 of record NC_064270.1, read on the forward strand.
CTTTTGCATACCTGTAAAATGGGTGTGTTTGTAAAATGGGATCCTCTGTGTCCCAGGGAGTTTCTCTGAGGATCAAAAAGAGAGAGGACATAAATGTGTTTGCAAACTGTTATTAAGACCATTGAAATATAAAATTTTCTATTCCTGTTGCTATCAAGACACTACCACTTGCAGGATCTTATTTAATTTAGAAACCCCCTAAGCCACAGTGATTTGTGTAGTGGGGTCATTACTATGTTGGAGCCTTACAAGGAGACTTTATCTATGATTTCTGAAAGGTCATCCACTCAGAGTCATACGAGAACAGAAAGCCAAGCTTGTTTGTTAATTGGTTTCAAGTTCTGTCAGCTTCAAATGGAGGTCTCTGGGAGTCTTTGGCTGACACATCAACGGGGCATTTCGAAGGAAGGAGGCTAAATCCTGACAAGACCACAGAGCAAATGGGTGCTCACTATTCCCTTTCAGGAAAACAAATTACTACTTGTTTGGGTGCATGTGAGCATATGTGTACCAGCTTGTTCGAATCCTTTCCCCCCATCCCTTCCTTCGCTTGTTCCATTTTAAAGGTGGAATAATCTAACATTCCCGCTTTTATATAATCTCCTACTTTAGGATTTTCTCAGCATTCCTAGACATTCTGCCTAAGTAGCATTACACCTTCTTTATTTCACAGGTATGCATAAAAAACAATATCCATTTGCATTCTTCATGGCATTCTGATGGTAGGAAAAATATCTGAGTTTATTTTTAGGGGAAATCACATGACAAAGAATAACAAATATTTGTGGTTGCCTTGGTAACTCAGCTTCTAGATATTACTGGCTGTGGAAAGGAGGAACAGATTTGGAGCTGGGGCAATTGATGACTAAGAGAGCCCTGAAAGGGGTGGAAAGAAGTAGATCTATGTAAAACAATGGGTGCCTCATAAATTCTTTTCTTTTTGTCTGTTTCTGATTACTATATTCTACCTTCCTGAGGGAGGAATACAATAGGATGCTTAATATAACCAAATGATTTTCTTAGGGGTTGTGTGTGTGTGTGTGTGTGTGTGTGTGTGTGTGTGTGTGTGTAAAGATCAGGGTAGTAATTTGACCTTCTGCCAGATTGTCCTCGTAAGACAGGGTTTCAAAGGGAAGACACTGAAGCCAGGAAATCCAACTTTTTCTATTCCTGGATCTTTCTTGGGACAGCCTCTTATATGTGACATTTACAGATGTAGCATCAGCTGCTCATGGATATAAGTTCCTCAGAATACGCAGACTTTATGGGAGCACTAAAAATGTCCTATGTGGCTCTTTGCCAGCATTTCCAACACTGATACTTACCAGCAGCTCGTTGCTCTGGCCACCTCAGAAACAAGGGGATTTCTGTGAGCTCTGATGTCTCTTATAGACAGTGGGGCTAACTAAAGGGTGAAAGCCTGGAAAAAGATTCTGGCTTCATTCTGCAGTCACACCAAGGCCTTGGTCGGGAACATGGAAGTTCTGTACTTATATGGCCTTCTGAGTTGCACACTGCATTTGACTTGCTGCTCCTTCAGAAAACATTTGATGTACACCCAAACACTCAGGGCCTGTTGGAAAGCCCCGTTAGGCCTAGTACTCCTTTTCCTACAGCTGGAAGGCAGTAAGGGAGGGAAGAGTTACTTGTTGGGGAAAGAAGTAAAGCTGGAGGTCATAGTGGGGATAGGAGTCAAGCATCAGAGTCTACAAGGCTCCAAGGCTCTCACCACTCCATTCCAACAGGCCAAGATAGTGATGGGGTGTGTTGCTGGGAATTTTAGCCTAAGGGAGTGTGTATATGTGAGGCAAGGTGACAAGGACTGGGTTAAGTTATTTGAGGTGATAGGGGTTGACAGTCCCATTCAAAGAAGTCAGAAAATACAGGTAACAGTTTCTATTGCATCATATAAGGTGGTGGGGCCCCTTTAATGAGGGCACCCCATGACTAGCTCACATTACTAGACAGCCACTATGTCAGTCATCCCTTCTGATCACTCTTCCCTTGCCAGAACTCAGCTCTTCCTTAATTCTGTACTTGGTCTGCATCTCCTGTTGCAGTGGCTGGACAACTCTTTTCTGTTGTCACAAATTGCATTCAAAAGTCTCTTGTTCCAGGCCAACTCCACTGATCTTCCAAGAAAAAGAGGTAGAGCAGAATGTTCAAGGGTTTGGATGAACCAGGCTTCCAATCCTAGTTCTACTACTAGCTTTATCACTTCAGGCAGGTAATGTAACTTCCCTGTGTCAGTGTTCCCACCAGTACAGTACAACTGATATTGAACTGGTTTGTTAAGAGGATTAAATGAGGTAATGCAAGCCCAATCCTGGCTTTGGCTCAAGCAGCAGTTACTGAAACAAGCTATTGTGGCCAAGATCATGAGGTCACAGGACATGAAAGGCAGCCATAAAACCCAGTATGAAACATATGTGGCAGAAACCACCTGTGATGACCTTCTTAGAAGATGGCTAAGTAAACTGGCTGTACTTGACTGAAGGAAGTGGGGAGGTGGGTAGTTGGGGGAGGGTTGGGGGAAAATAGAAAAGGGAAGAGTTAAATGAGTGTCAGTTCCTCCTAATAACTAAGAGCATAGAGTTCCCAGCATCAGATAGGCTTGTGTTCACATTTCAGCTCTGCACTTACTGTGTGACCATGAACACTTTGCTAAACATTCTGACCCCCAGGTCCCTCAAGTGCAAATTGGGCTAATGATAGCTACAGTGTTATGAGGATTTCATGGATAATGCAGGGTGTGTTTAGCACAGTGTCTGGTACCCAGCAAGCACATAACAAATGATGACTGTGAGGACAACAGTGTTTCTGGTCTAGAGTCTTGTGGTGCTGCTCTTTCCATCCAAGGTGGCAGGAAAGAGACAGTGTAGTACTTGGTAAAAGTGGGTGCTGGTAAAGTAGATGTAGTAGCTAAGGGCTTCATTTATGGGCTGTCTTCTACCCCCTGAGCCTTGTGTTCTTCCACACTGCTGCCCAGTTCCTGAGTGTTGCCTAAAGGCCCTTTGCTGCAACCCATCATAAAGGATAGTATGCTCCTGATCACTTTCTATACTGCCTCCAAACCAAACTCCATATTCCTTCTGTTCAGCTTTGCTGCACCCAGGTTTGGGGAACATTTCACTTTAAGGTGTGAAGAACCACACAACTCCCGTCTACTTTTAGGGATGCCAGAAGCCTTTATTCTTTACTCTCTAGAGTGAAAAGCAGTAGAGAGGGAACTTTGAGCTCAAGGACTTCCATATCGCCCTGAAAGCCAAGCCCAGATAAGGGCAGGATCAGCAGGGGAGAAGAAAAGTGTGGGTTTCCCCAGACTCCCTGTAGCATCCCCGGTGGACCCTGATTCTAGAACCTGAAGGTGATGTTGCTCCCCAAGGAATCGAGTGTCTCAGTACTAAGAACCACCAAGCCAGGTTCAGTCCTAGATTCTGGCTCCCAGCATCCACTGTCAGCAGCACAACCTGGCTCCCAAAACACCAAATCCAGTGAGGAAGAGTATCAACAAATACTCAAGTAACAGGAATCTTCTCATCCTAGAAAAAGAAGAACCCTGGAAATTTGGGAAATTAAAAAATTTTTCAACATCATTTATAGCTGTAAAAAAAAGCCTCTGGGGGCACCTGGGTGGCTCAGTTTGTTAAGCATCTGCCTTCCACTCAGATCATGATCCTGGGGTCCTGGGATAGGGCCCCATGACAGGCTCCCTGCTCAGTGGGGAATCTGCTTCTCACTGGCTCTCTGTCTCTTCTCCCCTCTCCACACGCACTCTGTGCATGCTTACTCTCTCTCTCTTGAATAAATAACATCTTAAAAAAAAAAAGAAAGAAAAGAAAAAAGCATCTGGTTATGTGGGTATTGCACATTTGCATTATTTGATTTTATACATTGATTAAAAATGAAGTTTTGTCCTTGTAGACTGTAATCATCATTATTATAATAATCATAATGATTGGATTTACAGTTCATATGACAATTTCATATATTCAGTCCTTTTATTAGCCCCATCAAGTAGCTATTACCATTAACCCTCCATTTATAGTTGAGGGAACAAAGGCTGAAAATGGGTCTTACTCAAGATCCCAGATCTAGTAACCTGTAGGTGTTGTTTTGCTGTTGCTTTTCCATTTAGGTAATGAGCTACCATAGTTGGAATAATGCATGGAAAGGTCTTGGTTTCTGAATTTTGCTTCTTCTAATGTGAAGCATAATAAGTTGCATTAATTTCCAGGAAAAGAGGGCAGCCTGGGTGGCTCAGCAGTTTGGCATCACCTTCAGCCCAGGGCCTGATCCTGGAGACCCGGGGGTTGAGTCCCATGTCGGGCTCCCACATGGAGCCTGCTTCTCCCTCTGCCTGTGTCTCTGCCTGCCTCTCTCTCCCTCTCTCTCTGTGTCTCATGAATAAATGAATAAAATCTTTAAAAAAATTTCCAGGAAAGGAGCTGAGAGAGAAGAAAGGGTAATAAATTTATGATTCATTGATACGACTTTCAAGGAAATTTGATCTTAGAATTCCAGGCTTTATTTTGACCATCTCTCTCTCTTTTTTTTTTAAATCAAAGTTTAACCTATTGAAATTATTTCTTCTTCTACTGTACATAAACATGAAGCTCCACATGTCACAGGGATGAGTCTCCTAATTGGAGGCAATGAATTATATTTCTTATTCAAAGTTAAATGTTTTAGGAGAGGGAGGGAATGTCAAAATATTGTTTGTATGAAAGTACAGAAGCATGAGATTGGCAGCTCGATGCAGGGCTTTGGGTGATGATATGAAGGAGGAAGAGTGAAAAGGATATTGTTGTATGAGTGTAAGATAAACCACTGCAGTCAAGTGGAGGCTTTGGATGAAGTATTTCTCATACAAATTACAAAGCAAGGACAGAAGCAAAATGAACTATGAATAGAGTTTTTAAACTAAAGGAGGGCTTTGTAAACTGGATAAGCTAATTATTAATATTTCAAAGATACTATACCTAGTCTTGGGGAAGTTGTTTAACCTATCTCATTTGCATCTTCTTTATCTGTAAAACAGGAACTAAAACGGTACTTAACTTATAGTTCCTTTAAGAGTGTTAAATTAGAGAAGACATGAACAGACATTTCTCCAAAGGAATCCTACAAATGGCTAACAGACCCATGAAGAAATGCTCAACATCACTCAGCATCAGGGAAATACAAATCAAAACCACAATGAGATACCACCTCATATCAATCAGAATGACTAAAATTAACAAGTCAGGAAACAACAAATGTTGGTGAGGGTGTGGAGAAAGAGGAACTGTCTTACACTGCTGGTGGAAATGCAAACTGGTACAGCCACTCTGGAAAACAGTATGGAGGTTCCTCAAAAAGTTAAAAATAGAGCTACCTTATGACCCATCAGTTGCACTAGTACATATTTACCCAGAAGATACAAATGTAGTGATCTGAAGGGGCACATGCACACAATGTTTATAGCAACAATGTCCATAATAGCCAAACCACCCGAAGAACCTAGAGTCCATCAACAGATGAATGGATAAAGAAGATGTGATACACACACACACACACACACACACACACACACACACACGGTGGAATATTACTGAGCCATAAAAATGAAATATTACCATTTGCAACAATGTGAATGGAACTAGAGGATATTATGTTAAGGGAAGTAAGTCAATCAAAGACCATTATCATATGATTTCACTCATATATATTATTTAAGAAACAAAACAGAGGATCATAGGGGAAGGGAAGGAAAATAAAATAAGATGAAATCAGAGAGAGAGACAAGCCATAAGAGACTCTTAACTATAGAAAACAGAGGGTTGCTGGAGGGGAAGTAGTTGGGGGGAATGGGGTAACTGGGTTATGAGTGTTAAGGAGGGCACGTGATGTAATGTGCACTGGGTGTTATATACAACTGATGAATCACTGAACTGTAGCTCTGAAACTAATAATACACTATATATTAATTAATTGAATTTAAATAAAATAAAATTAAGTTTTAAAAAGAGTATTAAATGAGAAAAAAAATATGATGTGCCTAGTACAGTGCCTGGCACAAAGAAGGTTGCAATAGATGTTGGCAATACTTTCCTCCATTACTCCCACCCAACCCCTTTCAGTTATGAAATTCTGAAACATGGTAACTTTATCTTGATATTTACTGGAAATCTAATTTTCCAAAAATAAAATATATGGAAAATTCCTGATATTCCTTGCAAATAATTTTTGCAAGTTAGAAGATTTTAGTGCCCTTCTTCCTTGATTTAACTCTGGTTCAAAAGGAAGATATGGTTTAGAAGTAGGAGAAATGACTAGTTCATTTAGGCATTAAGAATCCTGAAGGAAGAAAACATAAGGCAATCAAACACACAGCCTCAATTTTTAGGAAGGCAGATTTAAAAAAAAGCAGAAAGATGATAGGTGAGATCTCATGGTCATATTTACCAAAGAATATGGCTCAAAAAGGATAAGAGTCTAAAAGTGAAATAACCACCTATGTGAGAAATCTGAATATGTGACCATAAGTAATCTTAATGGGTAAAAAAAAAAATGAAAGGCATTTAAAATACTTATTTGACCAAGAGGGAATTTTGAGAAGGAGCTTGGAAATTATGGGTGAATTTTATTTTATTTTATATATTTCACTATTTTCTAAAAATTTCTATGATCATATGGCTTTATAAAATAGTTTCCCCCCAAGATTTGTATAGTATAGAAAAAGATGGCAAATAATTGAGAAGAATGTTTAGAAGCTAGGAGATTCTTTTAAAAGTAGCATCCCATAAAGACTCTTAACTCTGGGAAACGAACTAGGGGTGGTTGAAGGGGAGGAGGGCGGGGGGTGGGGGTGAATGGGTGACGGGCACTGAGGGGGGCACTTGACGGGATGAGCACTGGGTGTTATTCTGTATGTTGGTAAATTGAACACCAATAAAAAATAAATTTATTAAAAAAAATAAAAGTAGCATCCCTTGGGCTAAGTATTACTTGGAGATGAGGCATGCAGGAAAAAATGCTAAGGATAACAAAAAAATTATTTTCATTATGGTTCAGTGCAAGACATGAACAGGAAGGGGATTCACAGTGGTAAGGGATTACGCAAAGGAATTGGAACCTCTATTTTGCTTCAGTCTGGAAAAATGCAGTTCAATCAATTCAAAGTAAAACATGCATCATTAAGAAGTCACTGAAAACAGATAGGAAGTTATTAAGAGAGTCCATGACTTTTCTAAATGAGTTTAAAGAACTTTACAGACATGATGGTCTTTAAGTTCTCAGAGTTAGTAATCTAAGTCACAAAATATGGGCGAGGATGGATTCAGGAAACTTGACATGAGGTTGATTCTTGGCAAAATCTTAAAATAAATATGGAAGATTGGCTAGCACCTAGAAAATAAAGCCCTGATCACTTAAAACTGGCATGGGTTAAATCTAATTATATCAAATTACCCCAATTTGGAAAATGTGTAGGAGGGTGTTTGAGTTAATGTTTGGCAGTTTCTCAAATTCATAGAAATAGTATATTTTATTTCAGCAAGAGGTTCATAAAACTCTATAGAAAATTTCAAACAAAACCAAAAAGAATAATATACCTCTAAATACCCATTACCCATCTTCAACAACTATTAATTTTCTGAGGTGTTTGTTTTCCCTGTTACTCTCCCCTCTACTAGTATTGGAATACTTTAAAGCAATCCCAGGTATTGTATCATTTGTTAAGTACTTGATTATAAGAAAAATGTGTAACATATAACAGGATGAGAAAGGTGTGTAACAGTTTTTCATGATATGTTTAAAGAGAAGTTGAAGAAGCATGAACTGGAAAAGAATGAACTTAGAGGATTAATATTAATGTGAATTATGGCTAAATCATGTCAACAAATGGCTTGAAATCCACCTTGAGGAAAAGTTATAGTTATGTATAGGGGAATATACCACAAGGTTCTATCCTTGTCCCAGTCTTTTTAAAAAAATTTATTTATTCATGAGAGACTCAGAAAGAGAGGCAGAGACACAGAGGGAAAAGCAGGCTCCATGCAGGGAGCCTGATGTGGGACTTGATCCTGGACTCAAGGATCCGCCCTGAGCCAAAGGCAGTTTCTCAACCGCTGAGTCACCCAGGCATCCATCCTTGTCCCTGTCTTATTTGACACATTCTATCAATGATTTGTATAAAACCATAGGAAGTACATTGAGCAAATTTGCCAATGATACATAGCTTTTAGTGAGATTGCAATATATTAGATGAAAGATTTAAGTATCCTCAAACTAGAAAGATCAGCTGACATATAAATGATACACACATAGAATCCTGACTTGGAGATAGGTATTTGAAAAAGATCCGTAGGTTTTACTGGACCACAGTTCTCAATATGAGTATCTAAAATAACTAGTCATATAAGATGGCATCAATTAAAGTTAACTTTCCAGATCAAGGATGTAATAACTTCACTCTTGCTGCAGTATTACCCTCAGTTCAGACCAGTTTAGAGAGCGCATCTAGTGGTGGGTGATTAGGGTAACATGAGATCTGGCTATCATGATATGTAGAGAATGGTTAATGGAACTAGGGCTATTTATCCTCAAGAATGAGAAACTGGAGGATGGGATTTGTATACTGACTATCTTTGAGGATTTGGAAGGAAATTTGTTAACGAAGAAGAAGTAAACATACTGCATTGTGTTGTAGCTTAAAGTTGAGGTCAGTGGGTGGGAGTTAGAATGACACAAAATTTGGATTGAGAGATAAGTTTCCTAGAAATTACAAATGTCTGGCAATGGCCTGGACTACATGGATATAAACTTCTGTCAGTGGATAAAAATACTACAAAGGTTAAATACCCAGCTTTCAAAAATTCCATAGAAATAGGTTTGCTGAGATGCCTGGGTGGCTCAATGGTTGAGCATTTGCCTTTGGCTCAGGGTGTGATCCTGGGATCAAGTCCCACATCGGGCTCCCTGCAAGGAGCCTGCTTCTCCCTCTGCCTGTGTCTCTCATGAACAAATAAACAAAATCTTAAAAAAAATAGGTTTTCTACTTAGATGAAGTTCAAATCCTTGGCTGCACATTTCAATCACCTGGAAGGCTTTGAAAATGACCAGTGCCTGAGCTCTGACCATAGGGATTCTGATTCAGTCACTCTGGATGGGATTGGAAAAAGTCCCAGGTGGTTTTCCTGTGCATCTGGGGCAGGGAACCTTGAAGTGCATGGACTCACTTGGAGATTTTTTTGATCTAAAAAAAGATATACCATTTTCATGGTGAATTAAAAAGTCAAAATGGTGGAAAGTCTGAAGATGACTGTGAAATCTGACACAAAACTGAGATCAAGGAAGAAAAGAGAATTGTTTAAGTGAGACTCAAAGTGCAAGATGTTACCAGGAGAGAGTGCATCTTAGAAGAGGGGGTGCCTGTATCTTTGGGAAGAAGGTAGGAATGAGGCTGAGTGGGAATGGTAGAGAAAAGAGACTTCATGACTCTTCATGACTGAAGAGCAAGGGGGTCTGAAGAAGATGCTAAATCCAGGACAGGCCCAGGCAAACTGGTATGGTTGGTCACCCTCAGAATGAGGGCAGCACAGGAAACCTTTTTGTTACCCCCGTCCATCCCCCTTGAAGCTGTGTTGACACATTCTATCAATGATTGTTGGCAAATTTGCTCAGTGTATCCACCTGAGTGCCTCACATTGGCATAGTGAGCAACAGCAGAAGTTGCAGTTCATTCTCCTCTAGCTGTTGGTTCCGGTGATGGGGCCTTACCTGCTTGCTGAGCATCTTGCCAGCAAGCCAGGGTTGGGCTCACTTCCTTTGGGGTGCCTGGGAATTCCTTACCCCACCTGTACCTGAAGCCGCTGCTGAAACCCTTAGAGATTTTGAAGTTTGTTTCTTTGAAGAGCTTCCTAGCAGTTCTATTATTTCACTTTTTAAAAATTAAAAAAATTTAAATTTTTAAATTTAATTTAAATTCAATTTGCCAACATATAGTATTATACCCAGTGCTCATTCCATCATGTTGTTATTTCATTTTTTAATAAAGATTTTATTTATTCATGAGAGACACAGAGAGAGAGAGAGAGAGAGAGAGAGAGACAGAAACATAGGCAGAGGGAGAAGCAGGCTCCCTGTGGGGAGCTCGGTGTGAGACTCAATCCCAGGACCCCGGATTATGACCTGAACTGAAGGTGGACACTCAACCCCCAGGTGTCCCTCTCTGTTATTTCAGTCCCCCTCACATCATGATGTTAAACAGTCTTGAAGGGGACTTCATGAAGCTGACTGGCTTCAGGAAAAGTGAACAGGGTCTACCTTTAAAAATTAGGCTGGAGGTGGCTGAGGGATGGCCTATTAGGCTAGAGGTGCTGCCCCCACATACTTTAACCTTTTTCTCATAAAAAGAGAAGTATGGGTGGAATATGTTGAGTTGTTTGCAAAAACAGCACAGAGAAAATCCCTCTGAAATCATAGGAAAAATGCCCATGGTTGTGCTTTAAATATAAGGAATAAATTGTATGGTCTTCACTCACTGTAACCCTAGAAGGCTTCACCACTGCTGTGTTCTTTTTTTTTTTTTTTTTAAATATCAATCATTAACTAGGGGGTAACTAAAGACCATTATGAATTAAAGCAGTAGTTTTCCAAGTGTGGTGCCTTGGCCAGCAGCCACAGCACCACCTGGCAACTTGTTAGAAATGCAAATCTCTGGCCTCCACCCAGATGTACTGAATCAGAAACTCTGAGGATGGGTCCAGCAGTTTTGTTTTAATGAGCCACCTACATGATTATGAGCTGGTTTGTGGTTGAAAACTGGATTGAAGAAACTGTCCTTCAAGGACTCTAAAGGCCCAGCTCTTTGACACAAGGCTGAACAGGAAGACTGCAAACTAAAGGAACTTCAGTTCTAATCACTGAGCCAGGGTGGGGAGTGGGGTTGACATTTGCTTAGTAAAATAGGTCATGTGACAGGAGAGAAAAACTAACGAGTAAAATCAACTGGAATTAGAGTGACAAAGCAGTAGCCAATCCAATTAATCCATGTCATTACAAAGTCATTATTCAAATGACTATAATTACTAATACATACTACATAAAAAGGGATTGTATGATATGAACTGAATTTTTAAATATGCCGTATTTTGTTTCATCTTGGAGATGTGGCTTGAGGGGAAAAAATTATGTCTAGTAGGTTCTGGTCAGTCCTTAATTAAAGTCCTATGTTGACAGGAAAATAGAAACTTGCTGATTTTTAAGAAGATAATTTGGGTGCTGCAGGTTTATTTTCTTGGAGTTATGTGGTAAAGAATCACAGATATCAAAAAGTGTGAAAAAATTATCTTAATCATGACCATATCAGCCATAACAACAACAACAATCATAACTACAGTTACCATTTATTGAGTGCCTACTGTGTGCACACACTGCTGTATGCTTGGCACTAGGAATGAAGTTGTGGATAAGCAGATTCAGTCCTTACCCTCTGAGCCAGTGATTCCCAACCTTGGCAGCACATTAGATGCACCAGGGAGCCATTAAAAAACAGCAATGTCTGGGCCCTACCTCCCACAATTCTGATTTAATTAATTTGGGGTGTAACTCAGGAGTTGGTATTTTCTGAGTTCTCCAGTGAATCTAATATGCAGCCAGAATTGAGGCTGGCTGGTGTGGTGAAGACCCAAGTGTGGAGTTAATTAATTATGATAGCTTTTTTTTTTTTGCATTTATTTATTTATTTATTTTTTATTGGTGTTCAATTTACCAACATACAGAATAACCCCCAGTGCCCGTCACCCAATCACTCCCACCCCCCGCCCTCCTCCCCTCCTACCAGCCCTAGTTCGTTTCCCAGAGTTAGCAGTCTTTACGTTCTGTCTCCCTTTCTGATATTTCCCACACATTTCTTCTCCCTTCCCTTATATTCCCTTTCACTATTATTTATATTCCCCACATGAATGAGAACATATAATGTTTGTCCTACTCCGACTGACTTACTTCACTCAGCATAATACCCTCCAGTTCCATCCACGTTGAAGCAAATGGGGGGTATTTGTCATTTCTAATAGCTGAGTAATATTCCATTGTATACATAAACCACATCTTCTTTATCCATTCATCTTTCGATGGACACCGAGGCTCCTTCCACAGTTTGGCTATTGTGGCCATTGCTGCTATAAACATCGGGGTGCAGGTGTCCCGGCGTTTCATTGCATCTGAATCTTTGGGGTAAATCCCCAACAGTGCAATTGCTGGGTCGTAGGGCAGGTCTATTTTTAACTCTTTGAGGAACCTCCACACAGTTTTCCAGAGTGGCTGCACCAGTTCACATTCCCACCAACAGTGTAAGAGGGCTCCCTTTTCTCCGCATCCTTTCCAACATTTGTTGTTTCCTGCCTTGTTAATTTGCCCCATTCTCACTGGTGTGAGGTGGTATCTCATTGTGGTTTTGATTTTTATTTCCCTGATGGCAAGTGATGCAGAGCATTTTCTCATGTGCATGTTGGCCATGTCTGTGTCTTCCTCTGTGAGATTTCTGTTCATGTCTTTTGCCCATTTCATGATTGGATTGTTTGCTTCTTTGGTGTTGAGTTTAATAAGTTCTTTATAGATCTTGGAAACTAGCCCTTTATCTGATATGTCATTTGCAAATATCTTCTCCCATTCTGTAGGTTGTCGTTTAGTTTTGTTGACTGTATCCTTTGCTGTGCAAAAGCTTCTTATCTTGATGAAGTCCCAATAGTTCATTTTTGCTTTTGTTTCTTTTGCCTTCGTGGATGTATCTTGCAAGAAGTTACTGTGGCCGAGTTCAAAAAGGGTGTTGCCTGTGTTCTTCTCTAGGATTTTGATGGAATCTTGTCTCACATTTAGATCTTTCATCCATTTTGAGTTTATCTTTGTGTATGCTGAAAGAGAGTGGTCTAGTTTCATTCTTCTGCATGTGGATGTGCAATTTTCCCAGCACCATTTATTGAAGAGACTGTCTTTCTTCCAATGGATAGTCTTTCCTCCTTTATCGAATATTAGTTGACCATAAAGTTCAGGGTCCACTTCTGGGTTCTCTATTCTGTTCCATCGATCTGTGTGTCTGTTTTTGTGCCAGTACCACACTGTCTTGATGACCACAGCTTTGTAGTACAACCTGAAATCTGGCATTGTGATGCCCCCAGCTATGGTTTTCTTTTTTAAAATTCCCCTGGCTATTCGGGGTCTTTTCTGATTCCACACAAATCTTAAAATAATTTGTTCTAACTCTCTGAAGAAAGTCCATGGTATTTTGATAGGGATTGCATTAAACGTGTAAATTGCCCTGGGTAACATTGACATTTTCACAATATTAATTCTGCCAATCCATGAGCATGGAATATTTTTCCATCTCTTTGTGTCTTCCTCAATTTCTTTCAGAAGTGTTCTATAGTTTTGAGGGTATAGATCCTTTACCTCTTTGGTTAGGTTTATTCCTAGGTATCTTATGCTTTTGGGTGCAATTGTAAATGGGATTGACTCCTTAATTTCTCTTTCTTCAGTCTCATTGTTAGTGTATAGAAATGCCACTGATTTATGATGGCTTTGAATGATAGAAAAAGTTTAGAGTGCTAGCTTGTGTGGGGGCTCATAGAAGGGGGTCTCTGAGGCATCCTTGAGGAAGAGACTTTCAGTTGGGATCTGAAGGCTGAGTAAAAAATAGCTAAATAAAGGGGGTGGGAGGAGAATGTTCCAGGCTGAGTAAAAAAATTTTGCTTGGGTGCTGTGGCAGGGGAAGAGTGGTGCAGTGAGGCTGAAGGGAGGCAGAGTGAGTGAATGGTGGTGATAAGAGAGGCTGGAAACCTGGGACAGTAGAGCATGCAGCACCTATGGCATAACGAGAAGGGCTTTGGCTTTTATTCTAAAGTAATGGGAAGCTCTGAAGTGTTTGAGTAACTAGTGGGTGATGTGATGATACAGGCACTTTGAAAAGATCACTCTGGCTTCGGTGTGGAAAGTAAATTGTTGAGAAGCAAGAGTGGATGCAGGGACATCAGTTAGAAGCCTGCTGTGGGAATTGGTGGTGGTTGGACTAGGGAGGTGGCAGTGTGATGGAGGGGGATGGGTAGGCATCAGAATTTTTGGGAAGTGGGACCTAGGACTACACACAAGGTCTCAGAAACATTTCCTGAATGAGTGGGATGCTTGGATGTGAAGGGTGACGGTGAGGAAGAAATTGAGATGCTGCTGCTGTTTTTGCTATCACAACTGGATGAGTTGTAGAGATGTTCACTGAGCTGTGAATGTTGAGCTATGGGAAGGTAGAGGAGGAACAGGTTTAAGGGGAGGGAGGAGGAAGCATTCTATTTGGGTAGAATATGTTTGAGGTGTCTGTGAGTCATCCAAGCCGAAAGGGCAAGGAGGCAGCTGTAAAGTTAAGAATATATGTGTCTGGACTAAATAGAGGTTAGACTATTTCCCACCTCTGGACAGTAGTAATAGGCCACAGGGAAAAAAAAAAAAAAAAGGCCACAGGGCCAGTTGGGATCATTCTAATCATTCTTTTGATATCAAGCTCATCACATCTTCACATCAGCTTCCCAAAGTAAGTGATAGATGTTTTAAAAATTTTGTTCTAGAAAATGAAGATTTAAAAACTTAAATAAGTCAAGTCAAACAGCTAGTAAGAGGCAGGGTTGAGAGTCCATCCTATGAGATTACATACTCATAAATAAGGAGATGCATTACTACTTAATCATACCATAACCTCTCTTTAATCAGAATGACTCATTCCCAGGGACAAAGTAGAGTTAACTATGCTTGCTTAGAAAGAACTAGCTAAATGTCAAGCTCCTTCTATTATAAACCTATCATTTGGGGCTATTATTCTTTGTAATTCAGTGGGAAAATATTCCATGGAGTTTATGACTAAGCCCTGGGATCCAGGTTTGGGATTTACTACCCAAACATTTGTCCTCTTGCTTCCTACAGTACATGCAGATTGAAGTTGAGATTTCCTGGCAACTCACTAAAAATAGAACCATGGCTTTGAGAAGTTAAAACATTTGGAATAATCAAATTCTCTACCCCTTTTCTTGATGGGAAACATTGTATACTAAAAATTCAAATAAATTCATTTATTCAGCTGACATATGGAGTACTGACATAGGCCAGACCCTTTATTGGTTTCTGGAGATCTAAAAGATAACACTGTGTTCTCAAGGTGCTTGTTTTCATAGAGGAGACTGACACAGGTTAAAGACCATTGTAGCTCTGTGGGTGGGTTCCATGAGATAGATGCAAAGAAGAGGCTTTCTGGAGGCTGCTTATTCTCAGCCTCAATTTCCTCATAAGGTAGAGTTACACAGAGAAGGGAGGAAGGAAGAGTGTTTTAGGCAGAAGAAAGAAGCAGAAACATTGTGGTGTGAGGATATGAAAAAGAAGGGCCCAAGTGGAGACCAACACCTTGAGCTGCACCTGGGACATGGACTCAAAATTGTCATTAAAGACTTTTATTTTGAGACATATTGCTCAGAGAGTCGTAAGTTCACACTGGTAGGGTTGTAGAATCAGGTTTGCATTTTTAGGATGATCATGCTAGCTCTAAAGTAGAGAATGGATTGGAAGGGGAAGAGCCAGATGTGGGACCCTTTATGAAAGCTGTTGTAGGAGCCTGGGCAAGGAATTAGGAGATAAGTAAAAGGATTTGAGAACTATTTACTGGGTAGAATCAATAAAACTTGGAGGGTCTCTGTGTGTGTGTGTGCGCGCGCGCGTGTGTGTGATTGGAGGAAGGAGTTTAGGGAGACTGGTGGCATGGGTGGGGACCTTCACTGAGTAGATTAAGCGAGAAAGAAAGTTAAGTTTTAGACATGGTGATTTTGGCTGTAGAACATGAAAGCAAATATGTTCAGTAGGTGACAGAATTATAGATTTGGAGCTTAAGAGAAAGTTCTGGACTGGAAATATAGATGAGGGCATCCTCACCATAGAGATTAGGGAGTCATCTTCATTCAGATTAGGGAGTCATCATCACTGAGTTGGGAATATGTGTATAAAATGAAATGAACCGAGGTTCCAAGATGGAACATTACAGAATGTTCCTAGTTAGAAGTTATGTGAGAAAGTGGAGCCAGCAAAGTGGGGGCCAGAGAAATAGGAAGACAATTACAAGAGCCTGGTGTTATGGAAGCCAAGGAAGAAGAGACTATATGTAGTAAGAAATTAACAGTGTCAAATTCTACAGGAAATGTAAATACTGAAAAGCATCCATTGGATATTTCTGTGAGTGGCTTCAGTGGAGTGGTGGGACAGAAGCCAGGTGTGGTAGATCAAGGAGGGATGGGTTGTGAGGAGATGGAATTTAGGAAAGCACAGCGTATAAGGAGGAAAAAAAAAGAGGAAGTCAAATCTTAAGAACTTCGTGACATGTGTCACATGGAGATGCTTGAGGGGGAGAGCTGGAAGCAAGAGAAGTGGAATGAACATACCAGTTTCATTCAAAGATCTAAGAAGAGAAGAAGTGGCCTTTCCCTACCCAGTCCTGAGAGAGAGAGAGACCCCCAGGGTGGGCCTGATAGTGTCTTTATTATCTAATTTAATCCCATCCCTAAAGATGGGTCTACCAGTGTGTCATTCCCAGAGGTCAATTATAGGCAACAAAGACTTTCCCAAAAGGTGGAGTAAAATTTTCCTCTTCAACTCTTGTGTTCCCCAGAGCCTTTGGGTTTGCAAGAATTTCTGTAAATAATTTAACTATTTTAGCCATCATTTCCAAGGACCTTTTGTGTGGTATCCTGAGCTTTTGCTGAGGTGGAGATACTTTCCTTTCCACTCAGAACAATATGATAATTCCAAAGAAGAGAAAGCATATGGAATCACTCTTGTCTGCTTTGCCCCCCCCCCCACACCAAGTCTTGTTTTCTTGTCTGGCTGCCTACCTCTATGAGTCTGAGCAAGTAAGATAGCTGACTGGGTCTAATTGGCCCATTATATATTTAAAGTTGGGAGGGGATTAAGAAGAGCAGCAGCTTCCCAGGTATTTTGGAAACAAGATTTCCAGGATCCTGAGGGGGCTAGCTATTGTTAGAAAGGGTCATTTATTACTGTTTAGTAAAATCTCAGTCATGAGACTCTTCAGATGTATATGGGTGGGTCATATACTTGGAGGATGATTGCCAACATGTATCTGGAGAGGAGGGGGCAGAGATAAAGGAAGTTTCTAAAGGAATTCTTATATGTTAAAGTAGACTTACAGGACCCTGGGGGTCGGGCTAAGATTGCCTTTTGCCCTTAGCAAAGTATTAACATTGAAGCAGCTGAGTCCCTAGAGGAATGTGACTGCCTATTTTAAGGACTTGTCAGTGGGCTGTAGATGGTAAGGAAATTTAATAATTTTTCTTCAGCCTTTGTTTCCCACATCAACAGGGCTGAACATACATTTTTTAAAAAGTGGTGGTGATATTGGTAGGTGCTGCTCTCATCTGTTATGTGTTGTTGGTCTTACTAGTTTTGCTCTAGGAGGACACCTTTTCTCCAAGGTTCAAGGACCTTTCTTTAACTCCTCCTTCCTTCCCGCCTCATTGAATGAGTACAGGAAATAAGCTAAAAAAAATCTAGGGGGGAATCCCTGGGTGGCTCAGCGGTTTAGCGTCTGCCTTTGGCCCGGGGCGTGATCCTGGGGTCCCGGGATCGAGTCCCACGTCAGGCTCCCTGCATGGAGCCTGCTTCTCCCTCTGCCTGTGTCTCTGCCTCTCTCTCTCTCTCTCTGTCTTTCATGAATAAATAAAATCTTAAAAAAAAAATCTAGGGAACTCTTAGATTGTTCCTCCCAAATATCATTTGTTACACCCTTGACAAGACCTAGATACTAATCGATTGAGTTCTCACATAAGTGTCTAAAGTGCAAATACTCTGTTGATAGTTAAAGAGAGCCAGCTGCTTAGATACTGATGATCTATGACAAAGTTACCATGGGCATTTAGAAACTTGACCGTATCTTATCCAAAGAGCTGTTCCCTCTTGTATTGTTACATAACAACAGAGATGCCTGAGAGGAGATGCCAAGTTTCCCTCAAAATAAAGCTCTGGACCCACCCAAAGTCTGGCCAAGTTACACCTGACGATTTTGCCCCAAAGAATACAAAAGAGATTACACAGACCTAGGAAAACTGAAGAAGTGGGGGCCCAGAGATGGCTGCTTGGCCTCATCAGGTTGGTGAGTGGGCAGCAGGGTGGCAGAGTGAGTAGAGAATCAGCAAAGTCAGCATCTAACTACCAATGGACAACTTCCTATTTACCCATACCCTACCTTCTGAGTTCCCAGTGTTTTTGCCTCTTTACTCCAAACTGGAAACTCTCTATAAATTTTTCTTCAGCTCAAAGCCTTTGGGTTTTTAGGAATTTCTATTAAGAATTTTAAGTTACTCAGAGAATCAGGGAGGAAGGAAAGAAGGAAGGAAGGAAAAAAGGAAGGAGGATAATGAAAGGAGAGAAAAGAGAGGGAGTAAGAAAGATCATGTGGTAAAATATTTAAGAATTGCTCATGTAGGTGTGAGACTGCTATCCTTGAAGGGACCTGCTGGGTGCATTGCTCCTTGGATGTATCTGGATTTCAGAAGGGTCTTCACCATTCTGAGGATTCATGGGGATGGCTTACTTGTGCTTGGATTGTGCAGGTAGCATGGTTTGTGCTGGGTACCTGCTTTCCTTTTGGGAGTCTGGAATATTGGTGAATGCTGAATGGAAGGTGCCTATGTGGCCAGCCCCCAATGAAAGCCCTGGGCCCTGGGGAGTTCCCTGATTGACAAGATTTCACATGTCTTGTCCCAGCTCACTGCTGGTTGAATTAAGTATGTCCTGTGGGCTCCAGTGGGAGAAGACCCTTGGAAACTTTTGCCTGGTTTCCCTGAGACTTAGTCCCATGCTTTTTTTCCTCCTTGTGGATGCTTCATATCCTTTCACTATAATAAATCTTAGTTGAGAGTATGACTATATGCTGAGTCCTGTGTCCTAGCAAACCCATATTCTTCCAGAGATGTCTGTCTTTACTCAATAAGAACACACTGTACATCTTCACATTTTGCTTTGCATGTATAAAATATTTCAAAGATAGTCTGCATCAACATTCATAGATCATAATTTTTTTCATGCCTGTATAATATTATCCATAGTGTATAGTTATCTAACTACCATCACAATCAAAATACAGGGTATTTCCATCATCTCTGAAAGTTCCTTTGTGATCTTTTATAGTCAGCCCTCTGTCCCTGAACCTCTATCCGCTGCTCTGATTTCTGTCTTCAATTTTGCCTTTTCCAGAATATCATATAAATCATACTGTATATAGCCTTTTGAGTCTATCTTCTTTCACTTAGCATAATACTTTTGAGATTCGTCAATGTTGCCCTATATTGGTGATATTTGGCCAGTACAGATTTTCTTAGTTTGTCTCACTGGCTACAGATAACCAAAGCTTATTTGCAAATGCAGCTGCTTTGAGAAAGGGTAGAGTCCCAAGGGTGCAGTTCTTCAATTCAGATGTGGAAGAGGATTCATTTAGTGGAAGCAATGTACTTATTGCAGAGACCATCAATACACGAGATTGTTACACTTGTTGGCTGGGACACAGGGAATTCCTGTCTGCGGTTTCAGTGATATCATTTTGCTGGAAACAACCCTCCTCCTTGCCAGCGCTATACTTGAATATGGAATTCCATGATAACCACAAAGACTTATTGTGCTCCATGCAGCCTACAGGGAAAATAATTCAGGAGAGGCCAGAAGGGGTCTGAGTGAGGAGGTAGATAGTATGGTGGGAGGAAGTAAGGAGAAGAGTGAGGAAGGGGACTCCTTTGCTTCCTTATTTCCCACACAGAGCCCCTGCTGACATTTGATTTCTGCAGTTGTTTTAACATTTTAGAGTCAGGCACAGCAAGTGCAAAGTCAGTTACTTGCTGCTAATCTGAAAAGAGCACAGGTCACAGCAAGAACTGTGGGGTAGGGAGCATGGGATTGACAGAATCTTATTTGCAGGAAGAGCTTGTTCTACACCCCACTCCCATTTCCACTGCCTAGTGTCCTGAGATAGGTTCCTCCCACCCAAAGCTGAGCCTCTGAAGGTGTTCACTCAGGGATCAGCCAGGCTATTTGTTAAGATAAATGCACTCCTTTTCTAAAAAGCTGTGGACTGAGATTAACCAGCTAATTGACATTCAAAGACTAGGAATAAAAGATCATAAATAAAATCAAATAACTTCCTCTGAAGTCTGTGGTTCAAGAGGCCAGTGGGATAGGACATGGGTAATCAATTATTCAACTCTACATCTCTTTCCATTCTCATCTTCCACCTTTTTAAAAAATTTTTAATTTTTAAGTTTAAATTCTATTTGCCAGCATATAGTATAACACCCAGTGCTCATCTCATCATGTGCCCTCCTTAATGCCCATCACCCAGTTTTCCCTTCCCCTCTAATTCTTGCTCAGATCTCCCAAGCCTGAGCCAATTGTGTTTTCCCTCCCTCTCGTTTGTCTTTTGCCTTTTAACTAACTGATCATCATTGAGGCCTTGCAGTTTATTTTTAGCATTTGTGTATTTATTGATATTGTACTGACTTCCTTGACTTAAAAACACAGGCAGGAAAAAACCCCCACCAAATTAAACTGCTTTGTCCTCAAACTTGACTCTAGATTAATTGAGAAAATATGGGGAATGTGAGATGGAGTAAGATCTTTACATATGAACAGACCTCGAAGTGAATTCTTTTGCACTGAGTCAAGGAACAAAGCTGAGTAATTTCTACACATCCCTAATGCAATGGCTGAGGCAGTGGACATGAGAGAGTTGGATAAAATTCCTCTCTGCTACCTGCAAGATGTATGACTTTGAGCAAGTCCCTTAACCTCTTGGGGAATTACAATCTCAACCTCTACTACTGAGCTCCAAGCTTCTAATTATCATGGACCAAAGAATCTATTTTAAAAGATTCAACATTGGTATCGTCTGTGACAACAGTCCCAACAAACCCTCCAGCCAAATCCTCAAAATCAGTCACTTTTCACTTCTGGATGATGGGGGTGGCTCCCACATACAGAACTATTAGTGTGTGCCAGGCACTGTACTAAGCCTTAGTCATGTGGTCGAGGAGTTAAAATCCTGGCTTCTGGGTCCAGAATACTTCCTAGTCCCAACATCTACATCGGTGTAACTTTCAGCAACTCACTTAACCTCTCAGTGACTCAGTTTCCTCAGCTGTAAAATGACAATAATGATGATGATAATAGTACCTGTAATTCTGACCTTATTTAGAAAAAGGGTCTTTGCCAGTGTAAAGATCTTGAAATGAGATCATCCTGGATATAGGGTCCCCCCCCCTTTTTTTTTTAAAGATTTATTTATTTATGAGAGAGAGAGAGAGAGAGAGAGAGAGAGGCAGAGACACAGGAGGAGGGAGAAGCAGGCTCCATGCCAGAAGCCCGATGTGGGACTCGATCCTGGGACTCCAGGATCGCGCCCTGGGCCAAAGGCAGGCACTAAACCGCTGAGCGGGATCAGGGATCCCTGATATAGGGTCCCTTAATCCAATAACTAATGTCCTGATAAGAGAAAAGAGAGGGAAATGTGACCTACACAGACACAGAGAGAAAGGCCATGTACAGACAGGGACTGCAGAGATACAGCCACAAGCCAAAGGACACGAGGAGCCAGCAGAAGCTGGAAGAGGCAAGAAAGGAATCTCCTCCAGAGACTTTGGCCCTATTGACACCTTGATTCTGGACTTCTGACTTCCAAAGTTGTGAGAGAATAAATTTCCGTGGTTTCAAGTCACCAAGTTTGTGATAGTTTGTTGTGGTAACCCTAGGAGGTTGACACAGATGATAATAGTACATCTACCTTACAGGATTGTCAGGAGGGTTAAATAAGTGGCTATATTTAAAGCTAAGAGCAGAATTAGGAATACAGTGAGGGCTCTTGAAGTGTAGGCTGCTATATATTGTTAGCTCATTGGATCTTACCTAGCAACCCTATGAAATAGGTACTATTATGACTCCCATTTTGCATATGGAGAAATGAAATGAAAGTCTTAGAGACTTAGAGAGGCTAAGCAAAGGTGAGCTTGTCTGGACTCTGCTCTAGCTTGAACCACCCTTCAAAAGTCTGTGGAGTTTAACTTTCTGCTCATGGATACTGGTGAGTATTGGCTTGGTGACCCCTCATTATGATGTTCTCTCAGCAAAGATTCTCTAGTCCTGATCCACCAAGACCAAAAGATATAGGGAAGACCTTCCATGTAATGGTATTTATTCCTCCTGGATTCATCTTACCAGCCCTAGTCTTGGCACAGACTCTACTCCAACAGAACCATTATCTATCTACACTTGATTGTTTGATTGTCCTATGACCTGACCTCATGGAGGTAGCCTCAGCACCTCATTACAAGAAACAGGTGTGTGCTGCCTAAAAGGCCACATCCTCCCTCTCTAGGGACTTCAAAGGCCCTTGATGATTTCTTATTTACCCGTATGGTGCTGAATGTAGATTATACAAATGACTAGAAATAAATCAGATCACTTAGAGTAAGGCAGAGCCCTTGCTGGAACCTGCAAGGTCCTACAAGCAAACAACCTAGTTACCCACCTGACCATCTTTTACTGTTCCCCCCTGTGTCACTCTCCAGCCACACCCAATCTCATGGCCAGGTACTTTTCCACCTCAGGGCTGTTGCACATGCGGCCTGGTTGCCCTTAATGCTATTACCCAACAGGTATGCATACCTTCTTTTTAACTCTCTTGACTGTCGTCAATATTACCATCTCAGGCCTTCTTTTCTTTCTTTCTTTCTTTCTTTTTTTTTTTTTTTGTAAGATTTTATTTATTCATGAAAGATACACACAGAGGCAGAGACACAGGCAGAGGGAGAAACAGACTCCCTTCAGGGAGCCTGATGTGGGACTCGATCCTGGGTCTCCAGGATCATGCCCTGGGCTGAAGGCAGTGCTAAACCGCTGAGCCACCGGGCTGCCCAGAGAGGCCTTTCTTAATCAATTTATCCTTCTTCTTCACCTTTCCTGTTTCCCCCTCTCCTTAGCACTTATAATTATGTAACATGCCATACATTTTACTTATCTTGTTTATTGTCTTTTCTTCCAAACTAGGATATAAGTACCATAAGGATGGGAATGCTTATCTGTTTTATTCACTGCTACAGTTCAGAGCCTAGGACAGGGCTGGTGCACAGTATAATGCATTCCATAAATAATTGTTGAGTAACTAACTGAAAGGACGAATGAAGCATAGCCCCTCCCCAACAATAGCTATGGAACTCCCAAACTCAAATGGGTCAATCCATGAAGTATCTAGAAGCAGCACATGGAGAGAGAACTACTGGAAGCATATAGAGGGGAACGTAACCTCTTACTGAGCTTGATTTTAAAGGAGACAAGAAAAAGGATGTGGTGGAGAAAGAGGGGAATAGAATTCTAAGTGATGGAAAAGTCAGAATCCAAAAGTCATATATTCATTCAACTGGAAATACAGAAATGAACAAGCCAGAAGAAAAGTCCTAGCATGCAGGGTACGTTCTAGTGGTCATAATGTCAGGCTTGATCTTGGAGAAAAACATCTGCCTATTGGTGAGATAGGAATGGCTTACATCTCCAGAGGGCTGAAAAGTCTAGGCAGATCAGTGTGGCTTTCATCTGGCAGCCTGCAGGAAGCTACCTTAAATTCCTGATCCAGTAGAGCCCTGGGAATGTTGTTATGAGAAATTTCTGCAGCCACAAGAAGGATAGATTCTAATAGGGAAGGGCATTGGAAAGGGTAGGAGTACTAAAGAGGGCTGTTGTAGCAGAGGTGGAGGTGACTGTGGGGGTCAGGGGGGTCAGGGTGGGGGTGGATATTGCCATAGAAGAGGAAGAGTCAAAGATGTCTGGAATGAATGGAGAAATTGAGAAAGGATCTTAAAGCCCCAGAGCGTGAGAACAATCTAAATGTGTGTCACCAAGAACAACTACTTGATGGAAAGGAAGAAAGTTAGCTGAGATGCTGCAGGGACTTCGATGCTGGGATTTGGGACCAGCTTAAGGTCAGTCCCTAACTTCAGTGGCTGCCCCATCACCTGGCTTTGTGAAGGCCCACAGGAAGGCCCACAGTACTCTACTGGTGTTTATCCTCCAGCGTTTGTCTGTGTTTGCTCTTCTCTATGTGATAAGCCAAGCTTAGTCAGATGTGACCCATCAAGCTGGAAATGGTCTGAAACTAGTGAGTCACACCGGATCTGCAGAGTAAAACTTTGGTTGTTTTTCCGGAAACCCACTACATCTGTAAACACTCCAAATATTTTTATTAATGGAGTAAAATTTTAAGATATTACATCTTTGGTATCATGAAGTAGAGATGTCTGGGATTTTTTGTTTAGCAAAATTTTGACTAAGGACAAAATTAAATTATTTTGATCTTTAATAGGATGCTAGCTATAGATGTCAGGATGGCTGTTTGTGTAAGAATCAAAAGATCATTTTTTTTTCTTTTTTGTTCTTTTCCTCTGACATAGCTAATTGGCTTGAAATCGATCTGTTTTCTCAAAGCTTGGGTTTCCTTCAGTTTTGTCCCTTAGGTGAAGAGCTGAACTTTCTACCTGACTTTCACCTTAAAGAGAAACATTTACTCGCTCCTCATATGAAAGGGAAACAATGGAAGGGAACTGGTAGTCTTGAATTCTCTAGTAGAGTGAGACAACTTAAAGGAAAACAAATACAACACTTTACTATTAGATATTTAAATAAGAAGTGTTTCTTAAAGTTGTTTTTTGAAATGCCACTTCAGGGATCCCTGGGTGGCGCAGCGGTTTGGCGCCTGCCTTTGGCCCAGGGCGCGATCCTGGAGGCCCAGGATCGAGTCCCACATCAGGCTACCGGTGCATGGAGCCTGCTTCTCCCTCTGCCTATGTCTCTGCCTCTCTCTCTCTCTCTGTGACTATCATAAATAAATAAAAATTAAAAAAAAAAAAGAAAAAAAAAGAAATGCCACTTCACATTGTGTGATAGAAACTGAATTTCTGTTATCCACAAGGTAAACAAAGGCCTTTCAGGGAAGTGGGGGAGAGACAGTCACTGTGAATTTTTCATAACAATTTGACTATAGCAGTCATGGCATCTGAAAGAGCTCTGGCGGCCAGAGAAGAGGGGGCAGTAACCTAAGTGGTTCCCTTTTTATGAGCACATCCAAGCTAAGTCCCGACTGGATCCCCACATCTAGTGATATGGCTAGTACTATTTCCTAAAAGAGTCTGGCTTCCTGCACGTGATAAGGGCTTTTGAAAACTACTTGCCATAATCTATAGAAAACATGGTAATCTAGCCAGTTACAAGAAAAACAAATCTAGCCATTCTTTTTTTCTTTCTTTTTTTTTTTTTTAAGATTTATTTATTTATGATAGACATAGAGAGAGGCAGAGACACAGGAGGAGGGAGAAGCAGGCTCCATGCCGGGAGCCCGACGCGGACTCCATCCCGGTACTCCAGGATCGCGCCCTGGGCCAAAGGCAGGCACCAAACCGCTGAGCCACCCAGGGATCCCCTATTTTTTTCTTTTTGGTAATAAAGATTTTTAAAATTGTGTATAAAAAATAACTCAAGTTTCTCTCTGATCTAAGTTCTTTTTCTTATCATATCGGTAATAACAATATGATGAATATTGTTATAATACAATATGTAGAATATCGATATAGTCTAATAATATGGATGTCATTACAAAAGCTGGGCAAATGTGGAAAAGCATATTTCCAACTGTTCAGGAATAATAATGTTAGTAAATAATCTCATTAGGAAATGGAAAAGACAGAGTCATGTCAAGCTGTTTCCTACCTCAGGACTTTTGCAGCTGCTGTTTCCTCTTTCTGGAGTGTTCTTACTCCTCCTCATAGCTGATGTTTTCTCATCATCCAAGTCTCAGTCAAATGTCACTTTTCGGAGAGGCTTTCCTGACCATCAGTTGAATCCTTTCACCCCAGCTCTGCTACATATCCTATTCCTTGCTTCTAATTTCCATTAAACTATATAACATCCCTTAGTTTTAATTTCTTCTTAATACATATCATGACCTGGAGTCACTGATTTATGACTTCTGTTCTGGTTTATTTATCTCTCCAGCCAAATTGTGAACTAAAAAGAGCAGGGACTGTGTTGGTCTTTGTCACTACTAAGATTGGTGCCCAAATAGATGTGGAAGGAAAATGGGATAGCAAAATTATTATATTTATGAAAACAAAATAACAGGTTTTTGGAACAGCTTGAGGAAGTAAAGCGTTCAGAATTCAATTAAAATAGAAACTGCTGCAATGTGCTACTCTTAGGTATTAGATTTGTTATTATCCATCCAAAGTTAGAAAACTTTGGATGAAAGTAAAGCTGAGTTTGTCAGTATCATCACTTTGGGAACTAAGGCAGGTATTCTAGGGTTGTTGTTGTTTTTTTTTTTTTTCCAGATTCCAGAGCCCTGGCATCAAACAGGAGACTTCTGCAATACCAGTCATATCAGGATGTTATGGCTTCAGACTTCTAACTAGGTCAAAGCATAAGTCTCATGGGAAGATTGGAGTAGGGATTATTGTTCTAGCAGTTCTAAATGCTATCAAAGACTCAAGTTCTGTCCATCTCTCAGTTCTACCACCATTGAATGTCATCTTATCCAGGCAGGCAATGTCTGAGGAAGACAAGAATGCTGCCTTTCTTTTCCTAGATTTGCTTGTTCCAGCAGACTTCCTCCAGGGCTTCATGGGTCATTTTTGGGTACATATCTATTGTTGAACTAATCATTGGTGAGGGAATGAGATTATGCACAACATTCAGGCTTGACCCTGAACCTGGGGCCAGGGGGCAGGGTGGAGTGTATCCTTTTCCCATGAGGTGTGTGGACTAATTGGGGAGAGTGGAAGATATATGAACAAAACTGAGGTTCTTTGAGAAGGGAGAAGGGGGGATGTGCTATATATTTCATCTATTGTTCCTGTGTCTGGAAGCAGTAGCTAATGTGGTTGCTAAAACTTTTTCTCCTAAGTTTTGTACTGTTTGGTATGATGAGTAAAGACTAGTTCAAGATTCTAGAAGTTGATGAACAGACTGGAGACGCATACAGTTCCAGTCCTTTGGATTAAGCTTCTGTTCAAGAAGCTTGAGGAGGAGCTCCTGTTTCAGCAAGTGGTGGCTGCTGCTTTTCAAGAGGGAGATCTAGAGGGGGGAGTCAGTTGAGCTCCTCTTTCAGCTGTTTTTTTTTTAATAATAAATTTATTTTTTATTGGTGTTCAATTTGCCAACATACAGAATAACACCCAGTGCTCATCCCGTCAAGTGCCCCCCTCAGTGCCCGTCACCCATTCACCCCCACCCCCCGCCCTCCTCCCCTTCCACCACCCCTAGTTCGTTTCCCAGAGTTAGGAGTCTTTACGTTATGTCTCCCTTTCTGATATTTCCCACACATTTCTTCTCCCTTCCCTTATATTCCCTTTCACTATTATTTATATTCCCCACATGAATGAGAACATATAATGTTTGTCCTACTCCGACTGACTTACTTCACTCAGCATAATACCCTCCAGTTCTATCCACGTTGAAGCAAATGGTATTTGTCATTTCTAATGGCTGAGTAATATTCCATTGTATACATAGACCACATCTTCTTTATCCATTCATCTTTCGATGGACACCGAGGCTCCTTCCACAGTTTGGCTATTGTGGACATTGCTGCTATATAAACATCGGGGTGCAGGTGTCCCAGCGTTTCATTGCATCTGTATCTTTGGGGTAAATCCCCAACAGTGCAATTGCTGGGTCATAGGGCAGGTCTATTTTTAACTCTTTGAGGAACCTCCACACAGTTTTCCAGAGTGGCTGCACATTCCCACCAACAGTGTAAGAGGGTTCCCTTTTCTCCGCATCCTCTCCAACATTTGTGGTTTCCTGCCTTGTTAATTTTCCCCATCCTCACTGGTGTGAGGTGGTATTTCAGCTGTTTTGATCCTATGCCCTGTCTTTAGAGAAATGCACTCCATTCTGCAGAGCCCGTCTCATTCCACGTGTTTCTTTATTGCTTTATCCTACCCTTCTTTCCCAAATCATAAGAAAAAAGTTTAGGGATGGTTTGGGAAGTTGAGAGAAGAAGAGAGTGAGTTCTCAGAATGGAAGGAATGGGACAGCTTTCCATTTCTTGTTCACTTCTGCTATATTCTCTGTTTGTAATGATCAAAGTAACTTGTGCCTTTTATTCTCTGGTTGGAGTTTTTTTTATGTCCTATGACAGGTTGAGACTAAGAATAGAATAGATGAGATAATGTGAATGCTGAAATGTTCAAAACTCCACAGCCTCTACACCATTACCAATTACAACATATAAGTGTGGTTGAAATGCAAGGGGTGTGTCAAACCAGAAAATGACATAGAGTGTTGGGAGTTTGATGTTTGATGATATATTCTGAATATTTCTTAACATCTTAAACATTTTGTGGTAGATTTGAAAAATGAGGGTAATCCTTGCTTTTTTGTTGTTTCTTGTACACTCATAGACTGGTATGACGTATTAAACTGCCAGTTTGGGATTCTTCACTGTCTTCATTCCTTACCTGGTTATTGATCTGAATCTGTCTATTCTCCTTACCACAGCCACTAACTCAGTCTGACCCTTACCACAGGACGAACAAATCCCTTTGTTCTTGAATTATTTCCCTATTATTCTGCAAGTGTGGTATGGATAAAGATTAGCTTTGATCTATCTTTGATGTCTCCAGATATCTAGCGTAAGACTTACTGAAAGTAGAGGGAAATCAATGTTTGTTGATTTCTTGTTGATATTTTCTTTTCTGCTCTTGGTTTTAGAGTCTGAACTGAAGAGTTTTTGTTCCAGAAATATACTGATCATCCTTGGCTTCTCCTGTATCATGGCTGTAGTTGCTTTGATTGCTGTGGGGCTGACCCAGAACAAACCATTGCCAGAAAATGTTAAGGTAACTCAAACCTGAGGGGTTCAGGCTGGGGTGCCAGGAGAGGGTAAAGAAGGTTATGGTAAATTAGAGCATACAGGAGGGGTAGAGGTTCTGGCATCCCAGGAGCAAATCAATATCTACTGGATTAGGGAGGTAAAATGGAAATGATGCTCATTCTGGTAGAGGGAATGTCCTGAATCAATTAGTGGTAGGAAGATAATGGTCTTTATACTTGTTCAGCAATTACTGTTAATACTTTAACAGAAACAAATACTTTATTCACATCCAGATATGTGCTGATATTATGTGGTGACATTTTGTGCTGATATTCTATAATCTAGTACTATCTCTACCTCTCATTCATTGTTTCACTGTGGATGTGTCACAACATTACACTCTTTGTTCTTCTTACTCAATTATTATTACTATCACAAAAGTAATATTTCTTAGAGAGCATTGGATAAAGCACTTTGAAGTCAAAGATTGTGGAGAAGACTTTTTCCTCATCTCCAAAATATTAAAGCAAGCAGCAAAATCAACTAAAAATACCCACAGAGAAAACATACATGTAATCAAATATAGTGATATGAAATGAATTCATAGGTGGACAGATTTCTTGGAAATTTCCACATTTGAAGAGCTAGATAATATCATTAAAAATAATTAGGGTCGTTAGCTACTGTGATTTATTTCTGCTTCCTTTCAAATTCATCAAAGTGAAATTTCAAAGACATGAATATCTTAAAAGTACCTTGTAATGTGGTCATTACTTTATTTAATCTGTTAATTAAAAAGCATATAGAAAATTTAAATTTATGTTGTAAATACACCATTGTATTTACACTTCCATTGTATTCAACTTTCATTGAAATTAAATAAATGTAAAAGGGCCCAGAATATATACCAATATGCTAATATTGTACATATTGACACATATGCACACATAAGTGATGACATGTCCAGAAGTTAAGTTGACCATGGAGACTCTGGAATACATGTGCAGAAATTTATTTTCTTGTATTTGAAGATGCTAAACTGTGAGACTAGAAAGATGAATGTATATGCCAGGCTTCTAAAACTTTTGCCATCTACCCAAATCAATTGCCTAATAGCAGAAGCCTGGATGTTACATTGGCATTTCTTTGCAACATGAACTCAACTCTGTTGCTGTGCACAGCAACCCCTTTGTCAGCATAGAAGGCTGATATTATCTCTTTGTCAATGGTCTCTTGCCTTTTAATGTTGAGTGATGTTGGCTCTCTTGGCAAAACTTCACTCACAGTTGAAGCCTCGTGACATCTTGGTTCTGCTATTTATTTACCAGCTCCAAAAGTACATGATTGCCCTCCTGATTTGACCTTTTTACATGTTAATTATTACATTTTTGGAGAGGGGGACTGCCTAGGAGGCAAAATCCGTGATAGACTTGAGCTCTGTGTTCCCAGTGAATACTTCTGGTCATGGATGACCTTCCTGCATTCACAGTGGTTATCATTGACTCAACAAAGTGTGTTGTGTTGGCCCCACAAAATGGAATAGGTCTTTAAATGGGAGGTATGAGTATTTGAAGAGTAGACACTGGCATATGAAATGAATCTTTATAGCAATATCACTGATCTAGCAAGATCCTTTTATATATGCAAACTAGTCATTTATTAAGGTCATACACTAATTTTAATAAGATTGCTGGCATATATTAAGGGCAAAATATTTTAGGAATTTGTGTTTGGTGATGGCTTTAAGCTATGTATGCTGCCCATTTTGATAGTCACTAGCCATATGTAGCTATTTCAACTTAATTAAAATAAATAAAATAAAATAAAATAAAATAAAATAAAATAAAATATTTTGTCCCTTAATTGCACTAGCCAGATTCCAAATACTCAATAGTCTCACGTGTCTGGTGGATACTAAATTGGACAATGCAGACATAGAACATTTCCATTGCTGCAGAAAGTTCAATTGGACATTGATGCTTTAGAGAATACTCTTTGATAATATTTCTGAAATCATTCCAAACTAAGTTTGATGAATAAGGTATATAATAAAACATTATAAAATATAAAATAAGAAATAGTAAATGAGACTTTTTTCTTGTGTGATTTGTAAGCTAATACCAGGACATCCCAGATATCATGAGCTACTAAAATGCTTTGAGTAGTTTGTTGAATAAATTTATTTCCTTTCAAAAATGATAATTTAAAAGATAACACTTATTTCAATATTCATACCTGGTACATTTGTTTTAAAAACATGTAACATCAAACTTCCAGGGAAAATGGTGGAGTAGGAGGACTCTAGGCTCACCTAACCTCATGGAACAAGAGAACACCTGATCAGTGTAAATAACTCAGAAAACAATCTGAAGACTGAGAGAATTTCTCTACATTCACAGCTAAATGTAGAGAAGAGGCTGTATCAGAGGGAGTAGGAAGGTTGGAGACACATTTGGAAGTTAAATGGACCTGTCTGTAGGAGGGAGAAACGACACAGGCATGGCAAGGGCAGAGGACCGGGCCCTCATACCAAGTACCCCAGATGCACAGGGATCCTGCATGAAACCAAAGGGGCCCAATTTCCTGAGTTCTTATAATCAGCAGGAATTAACACCTGGAAGTTTGAAAATTAGTGGGCTCAGTTCTGGAAGAGCCAGGAGGGCGAGAGTAAACAGAGACCAGACCCTACACTTAAAGGACAGCACCCTTAAACAAATAGCCCTGTGGAGATATAGCATAGAAGCAGCAGTTTGAAAAGCACCTGTGTGTGCAGGAGGGAGATTTGTTTACTAATCTCAGTGCATGTACTTGGAGGGGTAGGGATCATTGGGAGACCTCTCTAGGTTCAAAGGAGCTGGTGGATATCATTTCCTTCCCCCATCCTCCAGCATAAACACATGGACACCTGTGAATCAGCAATTCTCCAACACTGCCTAACTTGCTAACAGTCTGCCCCACCCTTGTGTTCTCCTGTGGACATGCTGGCTTCAGCTAGGCCTCACTCCAAGTCTCCTATCATACAACAGACCTTGCTAATACCACCCACCCTGCCCCCAAGTGCTTCTTGGGATCCACCCCCTCCAATCCAGCCAGCCTTGGTTCTGGTGGCTACCGGTCCCCTTTCACAACAGACCTCAGCAAACCTTGCTGACACTGTGTGCCTCACCCTCCCCCCCATTCCTGCATTCTCCTGTGTACCTGCTCCTTCCAGTATGCCCTTGGCCAAAGCCCACCCAAAATGGTGCCATAAGCCTGGCAGTGTGCAAGCAACTCTGCTAGGCCAACAGCACTCCAAAGTGAGTCCAGCCCTGGGGAGAGTGGAAGATAACCACACACACTGGTCTGACTGTAGCCCCAGCAGTGGGCTGAGGGCAAATGTCTGGTCTGACTGCAGGTCCTGCCCACCAATGAAAACCTCTCAGAAGACAAGGAAAGTACCCTACAGTTTGGTGTTACAGCATCTCTGGCAAACTCCTGGTCTGATTCAACCCCAGCTAAAAGTGGCCCTAGACTGGCCCACTAACAACACAAGGACCAAACTCTACTCACAATAGGCAAAGCGAGCCATCACAGACAACTGGATTGAAGGCAAATGTGGCTCAGCCACAACAGCAAGACATATGCATCACACATAGCAAATACCCCTGAAGCTCCAGATTCTGGTGAACAGGGGACACTGCATGGCAAGGCACTACAGGACCTTTTACAGGCTATTACTGTCAAATACATAGCTGTCTTTCTTAACACACAGAAACAGATGCTGAGAGTTAGACAAAATGAGACAGAGGAATATATCCCAAATGAAAGGATAGGACAACATTGCAGCAAGAGAACTAACAAATGGAGATAAGTAATATCCTTGATATTTGAAGAGAATTTGAAGTAATGGTCACAAAGATATTCACTGGATTTGAGAAGAGAGTGACATCCTTAACAAAGAGATAGAAAACAAAAAAAGAGGGGTGTCTGCTTGAGATTCTCTCTCTCTTTCTCCCTCTGACTCTCTCCCCAGTCACACACACACACACACACACACACACACACTAAATAAATAAATAAAATCTTTGGGAAAAAAAGAACCAATCAGAGATGAAGTACACAATAACTCAAATTAAAAATACACTATGTGGAATAAATAGTAGGCTGGAAGAAGCAGAAGAATGTGTCAGTGACCTGAAGGACAGAATAACATAAAACAATCAGGCTGAATAAGAGCAAAGAAAGAAATAATTAAGTAAAAACAGGGAACTCAGGAATACCATGAGGCATAGAAACATTTGCATTATAGGGATCCCAGAAGGAGAAGAGAGAAAAAAGAGAGCAGAAAAATTGTTTGAAGAAATGATAGCTGAAAGCTTCCTGTATCTAGAGAAGGAAACAGAAATCCAGATCTAGGAGGCACAGAGAGTCCCCAACAAAATCAACCCTAGGCAGTCCACACCAAGACACATAGTAATTAAAATGGCAAAAAGTAGTGATAAGGAGAATTTTAAAAGCAGCAAGAGAAAGCAGATACTTATAAGGGAAATCCCATAGGGCTTTAGCTAAATTTTCAGCAAAAACTTTGCAGGCCAGAAGAGAGTAGCATGATGCATTCAAAGTGCTGAAAGAAAAAAACCTGCAGCCAAGAATACTTTATCTAGCAAGGCTGCCATTCAAAATAGGAGAGATAGTTTTCCAGACAAACAAAAGTTAAAGGAATTCATAACCACTACAAGAAATGTTAAAGGGGACTCTGAGTGGAAGAGGAATAAGAAAAGTAGGAAACACAAAAGCTTAAAATAAGTATATCTATAAAAATCAGTCAAGGGATTCACAAAATAAAAGGATGTAAAGAATGATAGCATATATGTAAAACATAAGGGAGAAAGATTAAAGCATGGCTTCAAACTTAAGAAACCATCAATTTAACATCAACTGCTGTATGCATAAGATGTTATATATAAAGGTAATGGTAACCACAAATCAAAAACCAGTAATTAATATGCAGAAAAAAAAGAGAAATGAATCCAAATATACCACTAAAGAAAGCCAGGAAACCGTGAGAGAAAATAGAGAAAAGAAGAACAAAGAAGAACTATAAAAACAACCATAAAGCAAATAACAAAATAGCAAAAGTATGTATCTAACAATAATTAGTTTGAATGTAAATAAGTAAATGCTACAATCAAAAGACATAGAGTGACGAAATGGATAAAAAGGAAGACCCACCTATATGCTGTCTACAAGAGACTCATTTCAGACCTAAAGACATATGCAGATTGAAAGTGAGGGGATGGAAAAACATTTATCATGCAAATGGAAGTGAAAAGAAAGCTGGGCTAGCAATAGTTATACTTGTACACAATGGCCTTTAAAATAAAGACTGAAACGAGACAAAGAAGGACGCTATATAATCATTAAGGGAACAATCCAACAAGAAGATATTTATGCACGCAAATACATAAAACTAATAACAAACATAAAGGAAGTAATCAATAGTAATATAATAATAGTAGGGGACTTTACACTCCATTTACATCAATGGATAGATCATCCAAACTGAAAATCAACAAGGAAACAGTGACTTTGAATGACACATTGGACCAGAATAATCTAACAGATATATTCACAACATTCCACCCTAAAACAGCAGAATGCATCTTCTTCTCAAGTGCACATGAAACATTCTCTAGGATAGATCACATATTAGGCCACAAAACAAATCTCACAAATTAAAAAACATTGAAGTCATACCATGCACTTTTCCAACTACAACACTGAAACTAGAAATCAACCACAAGCAAAAATCTGGAAAGAGCATGGACATGAAATAACATGCTACTAAACAATGAACAGGTCAGCCAAGAAATGAAAGAGGAAATAAAAAAAAAAACCCTTATAGACAAATTCAAATGAAAACCTAATGGTCCAAAATCTTTGGGATGCAGCAAAGCTGTTCAAAGAGGGAAGTTCATAGCAATGCAGGCCTACCTCAAGAAGCAAGAAAAAATCTTAAATAAACAACCTACACTTATACCTAAAGGAGCTAGAAGAAGAACAAACAAAACCCAAAACCAGTAGAAGGAAGGAAATAATAAAGATGAGAGGAGAAATAAATGAATAGAAACTAAAAAGACAATAGAATAGATCAATAAAACCAAGAGCTGGTTCTTTCAAAAGATAAACCTTTGATCAGGCTCATTAAAAACAAAGAGATGTGACTCAAATAAACAAAATTAGATTTGAATGAGAAGAAATAACAACCAATACCACAGAAATACAAAGGATTATAAGAGACTATTATGAAAAATTATATGCCAACAAGCTAGACAACAGAAGACATGGACAAACTCCTAGAAACGTATAACCTCTCAAATCTCAGCCAGGAAGAAATAGAAAAAGAGTAAACCTATTATCAGCAATGAAATTGAATCAGTAATCAAAAAACTCCTCCCAACAAACAAAAATCCAGGACCAGACAGTTTCCTTCGTGAATTCTACTAAACATTTGAAGAAGAGCTAATACCTATCCTTCTTGAACTATTTCAAAAAATAGGAGAGGAAGGAAAACTTCCAGTTTCATTCTATGAGGTCAGCATTACCCTGATACCAAAGCCAGATAAAGACACTACAAAAGAGAGAGAGAGAGAGAGAGAGAGAGCTATAAGCCAATATCTCTGATGAACAGTAGATGCAAAATCCTCAACACAATATTAGCAAACCAAATCCAACAATACATTAAAAAAATCATTCACCACTATCAAGTGGGATTTTATTCTTGGGATGCAGGGGTGGTTCAGTATTTGCAAATCAATCAACATGATACATCATATAAAGAAGAGAAAGGATAAAAACCATATGATCATCTCAATAATGAAGAAAAAGCATTCATTTGACAAAGTTCAAAATCCATTCATGATAAAAACTTTCAATAAAGTAGGTTTAGAGGAAATATATGTCAACATAACAAAGACTATATATAAAAAAAACCTACAGGTAACATCATAATGGTGAAAAACTGAAAGCTT
This sequence comes from Canis lupus dingo, assembly GCF_003254725.2. Taxonomy (NCBI): domain Eukaryota; kingdom Metazoa; phylum Chordata; class Mammalia; order Carnivora; family Canidae; genus Canis; species Canis lupus. The sequence continues at coordinate 9,389,253 of NC_064270.1, forward strand.
TTCCTCTTACATTAAGAACAAGACAAAAATGTCCACTCTTACCACTTATATTCAACATAGTACTGGAAGTCCTGGCCACAGCAATCAGAGAAAAAAAATAAATGGCATCCAGATTGGTAAGGAAAAAGGAAAACCTGCATGTATATAGCATGATATTATATATAGAAAACCCTAAAGACTCCACCAAAAAACTGATAAATGAATTTAGTAAGATCAGAGGATACAAAATCAATATCTAGAAATCCATTGCATATCTGTACACTATACATCTGTAATGAAGTGACAGAACAAGAATGTAAGAAAACAATCCCATGGGGCATGTGGGTGGCTCAGTGGGTAAGTGCCAGCCTTCAGCTCAGATCATGATTCTGGGGTCCTGGGATTGAGCCCTTCACCTTCTTTCTCTCTGTCCCTCCCCCCTGCTGGTGGTCGGTCACTCGTTCTCTCTCTCTTTCAAATAAATAAAATCTTGAAAAATAAAATAAACAATCTCATTTACAATTGCACCAAAAAAGAATAAAATGCCTAGGAATAAACTTACCCAAGGAGGTGAAAGACTTGAACTCTGAAAACTATAAAACATTGATGAAAGAAATTGAAGGTAACATAAACAAATGAAAGCTATTCCAACCTCATGGATTGGAAAAAACCAATATTGTTAAAATGTCTGTACTACCCAAAGCAATCTATGGATTTAATGCAATCCCTATCAAAATACCAAGAGCATTTTTCCAAAACTGCAATGAACAATCCTAAAATGTGTATGGATCCACAAAAGACTCTGAATAGCCAGGGCAGTCTTGAAAAATAACAAAGCTAGAGATATCACAATCCCAGACTTCAAGATGTACTACAAAGCTGTAGTACTACTATAAACAATATGGTACTGGCACAAAAATAGACACAGATCAATAGAACAGAATCAAGAGCCTAGAAACAAGCCCACAAATATATGGTCAATCTTTGACAAAGGAAGCAAGAATGTGCAATGGGAAAAAGACAGTCTCTTCAACAAATGGTGTTGGGAAAACTGAACAGCTGTATGCAATGGAATGAAACTGGACTACTTTCTTATGCCATCCACAAAAATAAATTCAAAATGGATTAAGGACCTAAATGTGAGACCTGCAACTGTAAAAATCATAGAAGAGCAAAGACAGTAATTTCTTTGATGTCAGCTGTAGCAACATTTTTCTAGATACATCTCCTGAGGCAAGGGAAACAAAAGCAAAAATAATCTACTGGGACTTCAGCAAAACAAAAATCTGCACAGCAAAGGAAATAATCAACAAAACTAAAAGACAACCTACTGAGTGTCTTTCAAATTTATTTTCAAATGATATATCCAATAAAGGGTTACTATTCAAAATATATAATGAACTTATACAGCACAACACAAAAAAACAAATAATCCAAATAAAAAATGAGCAAAAGACATGACCAGAAATATCCCAAAGAACACATACAGATTGCCAACAGACACATGAAAAGATGTTCAGCATGACTCATCATCAGGGAAATGCAAATCAGAACCACGGTGAGATTTCACCTCACACCTGTCAGAATGGTTAGAATCAAAAACACAAGAAACAACAAGTGTTGGTGAGGATGTGGAGAAAAAGGACCTGTTGTGCACTGTTAGTGGAAATGCAAACTGGTGCAGCCACTTCAGAAAACAATATGGAGCTTCCTCAAAAAGTTAAAAATAGAACTACCGTATGATCTGGTAATTCTACTTCTGGGTATTTACCCAAAGAATACTAAAACATTAATTCAAAAATATATATGTATCCCTGCTTTTGTTGCAGCATTATTTACAATAACCGAATTATGGAAGCAGCCCAAGAGTCCATTGATAGATGAATGGATAAAGAAGATATGGTATATATACACAATGGAATATTATTCAGCCATAAAAAGAATGAAATCTTGCCATTTGCAACAACATGGATGGAGCTAGACGAAATAATGCTAAGTGAAATAAGTCAGAAAGACAAATACCATGTTTTCACTCATATGTGGAATCTAAGAAACAAAACAAGCAAAAAAAGAGAGACAAACCTAAAAACAGACCCAACTATAGAGAACAAACTATGGTTACCAGAGGGCAGCTGGGGGTAGGAGGATAAGTGAAATAGCTGAAGGGGATTAAGAGTATACTTACCATGATGCACACTGAGTAATGTATAGATTGTGGAATCACTATGTTGTACACCTGACACCAATATAACATTGCATGTAACTATATTGAATTAAAATAAATAAAAACATATAACATCATCTCTTCATGACCATACTTCATTCATCTGTTCATTTGTTCACAGATTCATGAATCAACAATTAAATATTCACTGAGGGGGCACTTGACGAGATGAGCACTGGGTGTTATTCTCTATGTTGGTAAATTGAACACCAATAAAAAATAAATTTATTATTTAAAAAAACAAATATTAAGTATCTATATTAGGCACTGGGCTACAGGATATGATTGAGCTTACTATCTGGAGAAGGAAACACATTTAATAGATGACCCAAATTATTAATTATAGTTGTCATGAATGCCACCAACTGAAAGTTGGGAGCCAGGGCAGTCTTCTCTGAAAGAAATGACATTTATAGTAAAACTTGAAGTTAGCTGAGGTAGAGAAGGGTAGAGAATATTCCAGGAAAAAGGAAAGCAAGTCCAAGAATCTCACAGATAAAGATGGTGAGGGAGGTGGTTTCGTCAGGGTCTTGCAAGTCAGATTGAGGATTTTAATTTTAATCTTAAGAGCAATAAGAAGACAGTAACTTGATCAGATTTGTGTTTTGAAAAGATCACTCTGGCTGCAGTGAAGTAGAGGGTGGGAGATAAGAACAGATATAGTTTAGAAGGAGGTCTTGAATTAAATTTTTGAAGAAAAATTTTTTATTTTTGAGGTACTGGACATCCAAGGAGAAATGTCAAAGCAGCAGTTGGATAATCAGATCTGGACCTCATAGAAGAGGTATAGACCTACAGTGCACATTAGAAATATAATGCAAGCCATATTTTAATTTTTCCAGGGGCCACATTTTTAAAAAGTAGAAGGTTGAAATTAATTTAATAATATTTTAGTGTAATTCATTACATCTCAAATATGTCAACATTTCATCAAAATAATTATTAATAAAGTATTTTCCATTATTTTTTCATGCTATCTTCAAATTCCAGTGTGATTTTTTTCTTCTTTTTTTAAAGATATTTTATTTATTTATTTATTTATTTATTTATTTATTTGACACAGAGAAAGACAGAGAAAGAGAGCACAAGCAGGGGGAGCAGGAGAAGGAGAAGCAGGCTCCCTGCTGAGCAGGGAACCCAACTAGCATTTTAAAGCAGGGCTCAATCCCAGGACCCTGGGATCATGATCTGAGCTGAAGGTAGAAGGTTGACCAACTGAGCCACCCAGGTGCCCCTCCAATATGATGTTTAACTTAAATCACATCTCATTCAGACTCCTTTAACAACATGGAGATTAGGAGTGCCACCTCATGCCACATAGTCAAAAATCCATGTATAACTTTTGACTCCCTCAAAACCTAATTGCCTACTATTGACCAGAAGGCTTAGCAATAACACAAACAGTTGATTCACACATATTTTATATATGTGTTTTATACTTTATTCTTACAATAAAGTGAACTACAGAAAAAAATGTTAAGAAAATCATAAGAATAGAAAATACATTTATAATACTCTGCTGCATTTATTGAAAAGAATCCAGAATTCAAACCTGTGTTGTTCAAGGGTCAACTGCAGCTAACATTTCAAGTGCTCAATAGCCACATGTAGCTAGTGGCTACCTTATTGGACAGAATATGTCTAAAGATACGTCTCTGATGCCACTGATGTATTGAAGCCCTAGAAAAGGATGAGATTATAGGAAGGGGGTAAAAAGCAAGAAGAGGGCAAGGACCAAATCCTGAGGAATTCTATCATTCAAATATAGTGCTTGCAGTTTAGAAATCATTTACATTTTTTCTTTCTAGGAATACTGTGAGGAATAAAAGATTATCCTCATCTTATAGATAAGCAAAATGAGGGCCTTTGAGGTTCTCTTGCTCAAGGCTCAGTATCTCATAGATTACTGCAAGAATTAAGTGGGGGGCAGCCCCGGTGGCACAGCGGCTTAGCGCTGCCTGCAGCCTGGGGCGTGATCCTGGAGACCCTGGATCGAGTCCCACGTCGGGCTCTCTGCATGGAGCCTGCTTCTCCCTCTGCCTGTGTCTCTGCCTCTCTCTCTCTGCATCTCTATGAATAAATAAATTAAAAAATCTTTAAAAAAAATTAAGTGGGATAAATAAATGCAAATGTGAAGTGCAGAGCAGGAGTCCTGGCCCACTGTGGACAATCAGTGATTGATAGCTCATATGTTATCATCTTTGCAGCCTGTCTGGTCACAAATTGCCATTTTATCTCCAGTTCTTCCTATCTAATTCACCCTTGTCTAACCCAGCCCATGTCAGCCCTCTCATCTTGATGATCCAATCCTGTCATCCTCCTACCTAATCCAGTTTGGGTTCAGCCTTGCTGGGGCAGTGGTGGCCTCATGCCCAGGCCACATCTAGCAAAACACAAGAACTCCTTATTGGAGTGACGTGTTGTTTACTTGTCCAGTTACCAAGGTGGTAAGCATATTGAGGGCAGTGCCGGGGTTTCATTTGTCTTTGTGTACATTTTATTATTCATTTACTCAACTTATTCACTTAACAAATAGTCATTGACCATCTACTCTTATTTTAGGTCCTAGGTATGTAGCAATGAGCAAAACTGGCAAAGTCCTTACCTTCATGGGGCTAATAGTGTAGTGGAAAAGATAATCACTAATCAAATAATCACAAAATAAATGTTAAATTACAACCAGTAATCAGACTTGGCTGGTTGCCTCATAGAAGTTTGCTGCTGAGTCAATGACTAGGGTAACATCTTGAACAGGTAAAACTGCTTCTTCCTTGGATGTGAAGAGCATGTTGAAGGGCAAGTCTTATGGCAGGATTTGTCAGTATAAGAGGCAGGCCCCTGCCTCCAAATCCCCTGGGAGACCAGGGTTCCCTATTCTTACCACCAGACCCTACCTGGTTTGAACCTCCAGATTGCAGGATCTGAGAATCTACATATTGAACAGGCATCCTGGAACATTCTCATGCCATTAAAGCCTGGAAACCACTGTCCTGTAGATATAGAATGGCCAGTTTTAAAAAAATAGGCCTTAATGAACTGAAGAGTCATTTAGCAGTACCTAAGTGCCCCCTGGGAAAGTGCCTTTGTCCAGTGGAACTGGGTGGGGAGGTAGCTTTCAGATCTGCTCAGTTCATCACTTCCTTAATTTCCTGGTCACTAGTGAAGACTGGCATTTAGTGAATTGTCAGATATTCCTTTTAGCACAAACATTCCACATTCTGGCACACACACATCCCCACAGGGTTCTCTTGAATGTACCAGACTGACCCAATACCAAATCATATGGCTTTATTAACAACTGCCACTTCTGTGGAATGCCTGCTGGCTCAGGGACCAGATGGTTTTGATTTCAGTCCCAAATCTGCTACTTTCTGCTGTGAGACTTGGGCAAGTAAATCTCTCTCTCTATTCCTCAGCTTCCTCATATGTCCAATGGAGGTGGTTGTGAGGATTATAAGGAATGATACCAGTGACTCACTTATCAGAGTGTCCAGCACATCAGAAGCCATCAGTGGAGACTAGCTGTCCACACTGCTTTGAGGGAGATGAGTTCTAGGGAAGGCCCTTTGCTGCTAATGTGTTAAGCTAATTGAGCTGGTGCTCCCAGGATTTCCAGCTGCTGCTAAAAGGTGATGACCTATCCCCAAACATCTGCTTTTTCACAAGGAACTAAAGTGCTATTCTTCGTTAAGCATTTGTGATTGTATCTTTTCATAGAGAGTTTGGAAGGACTTGCTCCCAATTTACAACCTCAAATACTCCCAGAAAATATCTACATTATTTTTACTTCACTGGATTTTAATGTTGTCTTGTTTAAAAAACAATACCTGGAGGGGCACCTGGGTGGCACAGTCAGTTAAATGGGTGACTCTTGGTTTCAGCTCAGGGTTGTCATCTTAGGGTTGTGGGATTGAGCCCTGCAATGGGCTCTGCACTCAGTGCAGAGTCTACTTGAGATTCTCTCTCTCTCTTCTTCTGCCCCTCCCACTTGTACTTTTTCTCTCTGGAATAAAGAAATCTTTAAAAACACACATATACACACAAAAGAAACAAAACAAAACAAACAAACAAATAAATAAATAAATAAATAAACAAACCCCACAATAGCTGGAGATGGATGGTGGTGATAGTTGCACAAAGTGTGAATGTACTTAATGCCACTGAACTGTACACTTAACTGTACACTTAAAATGGTAAATTAATGTTTGGTGTATTTTACCACAATTAAACAAATAGCAATATAACTGTGGTTTGTATTGAATGTCTAGTAATTCCAATTAGAGAAAAAAGAAAAGCAGAAAATGGTCTTTAATTGTTTACAGGCCTTGCCAGCATTGCTGTAGCTAATGGAGACCTGATTTGTTTATAGAGTACTAGAGTTAAATTTGAAAGTATTAGCTTTGTTTATTCAAACAGACTCATGGATGGACTGATGATGTTGCTAAAAGTAGAGTTAAAGCTACAGGGACTTTTTAAAAAGATTCTGAAGAACCAATATGTCTGAAGCAACCAATAGAAGTTAATTATCTTACTGACTTATGGAGTTTTTTTTGGGTGATGGTGGAACTCAATATCAATGGCACTACTTTATATTAGACAATGAATATTAAGTTCTCTCAGGACTGGAAGGAGTTCAGGAACCATACAATTCTACCTGCCCCACCCCCCCATTCACTCATTTGATTCAACAATTGTCTGTTGAATTCCTTCTTTGTGTCTAACCTATGGTAGGATATACTGTGGTGGATGCTGGATATACCATGGTAAGCAAAACAGACCTGCCCTAATAAGGCAGCTCACATCCTTATGGGGAAGGTTATTCAAATAGCTACATAGACATGTAGTTATGTATCATGGTAAGTGCTTGTCTTTAGAGCAAAAATATGGGTACTCTGAGCCATGGATGAGGAGGGTAGAATCAAATCTGAGAAAGTCAGAGAAGGCTGGGGTCTCAGGTGAAGGGCATTCTGGGAAAAGGCCTTGGAACAGAAGCTACATGGCTTATAGGGAACTGAGAGCTGACCGGTGTCAGGGTGGGTGTTTTCTGAATGAGAAGACTTAAAGGGTTGAATATCCCACTTCTGCAGAGCCAGGAATAGAAGCAGATCATCTGACACTCAAGTTTTCTAGTTCTTTCTACATCTAGGGAGATTTACTCAGACACCCAGACCTATAACATTTGTGCAGATAGAATTCCATCCTAAGGAGGGTTTTGGCCCACCTCCCCTTGACCTCCAGCCTCTGTGAACTCTGGGTCTGTTGCCACCCGCATCTCCAGGTCTACACCAAAGGCTCTACACTGGTGTCTTCATGAACCAAGCAAAGTCATTTTTACTGTTCCTTTTTCTGGAACACTGCCTTTGTTTACTCAACATAGCTTATGAAGATCAGTTATGATTGCTAATATCATGTGCATGACCAGAAACTAGCTTAAGATAAAGTTGTATGCACAGTTAAGATTGCAGCCATATAAAAATTTATGTATTTAGGAAAGACTGGAAAGAGATAAAGCAAAGTAACAGTGATGTCTAGTTGGTAGGATCTTAAATGTCTTTTTCCCTGTTTCCTCTTCATTTTCTAGATGCCATTTAGTAGTAAACCTTTAGTACTCTTAAAACAGAAAGTAATATTGAAATAATGTTAGGGGAATGTCCTATCTCTTTGTCACCACACAAATCTTTGATTTTTCTTTAATATGAAGAATGTACTCACAGGACTCTTAGAAGTACTTTAAATATGAACTATAGAGAAACACTGGATAGGAGTGATAGCATGGTGCAAGGCACAGCATTTGTCAAAACATTTCTGTTGGGTAGAGATTTTTATTTTAAACATAATTCTCTTATCACAGAGTCTGGGGAATGCTGGCTCAAACAAAGTTAGGTGAATTCTCCACTGCCAAAATCTCTGAAGCGGGATCCCTGGGTGGCGCAGCGGTTTGGCGTCTGCCTTTGGCCCAGGGCGCGATCCTGGAGATCCAGGATCGAATCCCACGTCAGGCTCCCGGTGCATGGAGCCTGCTTCTCTCTCTCTCTCTCTCTCTCTCTCTCTCTCTCTCTCTGTGTGACTATCATAAATAAATAAAAAAATTAAAAAAAAAACTCAAAAATCATTAAAAAAAAAAAAAATCTCTGAAGCATTCACTACCTAGTTGGTTTGTGAGGCCAGGAGACAGAGAGAACACTCAGCCTTCCCCAAACTTCTGGGAAGATTTATTTGCCTAGATCCTTACAAGCTTAGTGCTTTGTGGAACATGCATCGAAAAATGCTGATGTGGTGAAAAAGAACAAAAGATGGTGACTACATAGGCTCTAGATGGGTCTTCAAAGCCCTTCACTATCTGTACTTGTTAGGTAAGTCCTTGAGCTGGACTGGACACGGGTTCTCAGCTATCAAATAAGAAGATTACATGCAATGGACTTCTAGCTCTAAGATGGCCAACTATGAAAATGAGTAAATACACTGACAGTTTTGTAATAATGAAAGGCAAACTTCCAAAAACTCAAACAGAATTTTCACACCATCAAGCTTTTATCTGTCTCTCAAGCTGCAAACCATTTCCAAAGACAAAAAATATTTGGCAAATTCAGCAGGTTAGCATTCCAGTCTGCTGTATACACAAGGTAGAATGTCCTCAATTCCCATGTTACAGTATACACTGCCTCCCCCTCAAACACTTGATAAACCAAATGTAGTGAAAATTTTAATTTCTCAACCACCTTACTGTGTAAGGCCTTCTAGAAACACAATGATAGAGGCAAGGCTGATTCCTTTTCTCTGCTGAAAGAATAACTGTCATGTCAACAAAGACAGAATAGAATATCCTGATTCCAGATAAGGGCTGCTTGCTGCTGCCGCCTCAGTTTTTATCATATGCTGCTGTGGTTGGAACACTTTCTGGCAGGAAGAATTCATAGACCCTTCTAGGGAACAGCAGAATTTTCTGCTGTCTAACCCCTGAGCACCTCTCTCCACATTGGGAGGCTGCTCACAGTTCCAAAGGCCCCAGACCCCAGGCATTCTTCAATGGGTCTGCGATAGTCACTACCTAAGTCAGTTCTTGGTTTCCTCTCACTGCAAGCCTGCTTGTAGAGGAGTCTATCCAGCTTGCTTTCTTGCCACGAATACAGGCCTTTGTCTTTTTAAGGGCATAATGAATGCTCATTGCCATAGGGAGTCCTGCTGTGTGTAACTAAGCTGAGAGCACTGGAGGTTATGGAGCTTCAAGGACCTGCCCACTGCTGCATCACTGGTGCTCCCTGCTAATCTGGAAAAACAGAATAAAGCTTGACACCTCAGCAGACTCAGATTTTAGCTGTTCCCAGTGATCTAGGGAGGTCTCTTGAATTCTCATTCTTGTCCTCATTCCTCCCTGGAAGTCTTAGGTTCTTACCAGGTGATAAGACAGTATGGGAGGACATATATAAAACAACTGCGGAGTTAAGCACTATCAAGAGGCAGACTGCACTTCAAGGTCCACAGCAGCAAAGTGTGGTCAGTGCGGTTGGCTCACATTTTAGAAGTGCCTCCTTTTTCTCTTCCTTCTGCTTCCCCATTTACTTTCCTCCATGTTTCTCTCTGGTATAGGGATGATAAATAAAAGTACAGACCAGTACCATCAGGCTGTCCTTACAAGCCCATGGCAGACATTGTTATTTAACCTTGGCATTTTTCCTGATTAAACTTAGGGATGTAACCAAAGATGAACATAAAATGATCAAAAAGGGCACTTGGCAGTCTACTCCCAGGTAAATACCCAAAAGAAATGAGAGCTTGTATCCACAAAATGACATGTGCAAGATTGTTCCTGGCAGATATATTCCCAATAGTCCCAAACTGGAAAAAACTCAACTGTCTAACAACAGTAGAATGGATAGAAATGCAGTGCATGCAATGAAATAGGAAATATTCTACAGCAATGAAAAGGGATGAACTATAGCTACACACAGACTGGATGCATCTAAAAGACAATGTAGAGCAAAAGAAGCTAGACATAAAGGAGGCACATGGTGCAAGTCCCTTTATTGCAGCTCAAAGATAGGCAGAAGTCACCTGTGGTACTAGAAATCAAGACAATGGTTACCCTCAGGAGAAACTGACTGAGGGGGCACTGGGAAGCCTTCTGAGGAGTAGAAAACGTTTTCAATCTTGATCTTGGTGGTGTGGTATATATGGATATGCACATATGCAAAAATGCACTGGGATGCACACCTAAAATGTGTGCACTTTGGTGTAGTTACCCCTCAGTGAAAGTCTTTAAGAACTGTTGTTCTGAGGGGGTAGTGGAAGGGGAGGTGAGCGGGGGGATGGGGTGACTGGGTGACGGGCACTGAGGGGGCACTTGACTGGATGAGCACTGGGCATTTTACTATATGTTGGCAAATCAAAACTCAATTAAAAAAATATACAAAAACAAAAACAAAAACAGAGAGAACTGTTGCTCTGCCCTTGCTCCTGTTTCTCTGTATATGGAGCATAAGGTCTTGGATCTGACTCTGATCCAAATCCAGGCTCTGTCACCTATAAGCTGTGTATCTTGAGTAAATTACTTAACCTCTTTGAACTTTAGTTTCTCACTTATATAGCAGGGACAAACAGAGTACCTACCCTATAGCACTATTCTGAGGGGTAAGTCAGATAACGCTCATGAAAGAGCTTTGTGCAACACCTGCCCATTACATTTAATGTTCTCAAGAAACGTGATGTGGGGACTTTGCTCTTTCCCCTTTCCCCCCTGACCACCTGGTGCTTTCTCATGCTGTCTTTCCCCCTCTTTCTTCACACCTTCTTTTTTCCTTTATCCTTACTTTCATCTACCCTCAGTTACAAGAGCCCAAAACACAAAAATACATATCTTTTAAAATTTATTGAATACAATGTATAGTTATATTCATAACGAAAAAGCGAGCATCCTTAGTATTTTCCATGTCTCCCTTCCAAAGCCCAGGCCACATACCAGACCAATTAAATCACATATCTGGGAGTAGAACACAGAGATCACTAGCTTTTGAGGCTCTCCAGGTGATTTGGACATGATTCCAGTGCGCACACAAGCTTGGGAACTGCTGGACTGATGGCTTTCTAGTCCCTCCATGATATCTCAGCTGCCTTAGCATATGGTTCTGGTTCTTGGCTACCCATTAGAATCACCTGGGAAGCTTCTAATCAGTCTGAGGCTCAGGCCCCACCATGGGTAAGGCTTGGATATTTCTAATGTGCAACCAGCACTAAAAGCCACTATTCTAGGGGAATTGGTGTCATGGTAGTTCTTGTGATCAGGGCGGCAGCAGGCAACCCCTTTCTGCTCCTCATGTTCCTCTTGAATTAAAATACTTATGTTTCCTTTCTGTTGCAAGCTGAGTATGGAGAAGCATCATGTAATCCTGATGAATTCTTGATTTATTTTACCCTCAGTATGGATTGTGCTGGATGCAGGCTCTTCTCACACAAGTTTGTACATCTATAAGTGGCCAGCAGAAAAGGAGAATGACACTGGGGTGGTGAATCAGATAGAAGAGTGCAAGCTGAAAGGTAAGATGAAGGAAAAGGGGAGGGAGACAGTGGGGTGGGAGAGCATACATGACAGCATGTATGGCAAGTGAGCGGAACACAAGAGATAAAGTACAGGAGATAAAGGAAGTTTGGTGAAGAGCATAGTGGAGCAGCTGCTGTTGTTATTTTATTGTCATTATACAAATTATATTGAAATCAGTCCTGAATAATGGAGCCCTTGAAGAAGAAACAAACCTAGAAATTGTTGAATAATAGGAAACTTCTGTATGCCATGCACCAAGTACTGAAAATGCATGATTTCTTCTTCATGGTCTCCCTTGGAGATATGTATTACTATTCCTTTTTTTTTTTTTAAATGAGGGCACTGATGTAAAGAGAGGTTATGCCATTTGTTAAGGTTGCTTGATCTAGGAAGTGATGGAACTGGGGTTCAAATGGAGATCTGTCCAACCTTGAACTCATGACTTCTCTAGTGGTTCTCAAATTTGAATCTGCAGCAGAGCCACCTGGATGGTTTGTTAAAACACAGATGCTGGACCCCACCCCCCAGAGTTTCTGATACAGTAGGTCTGGGACAGGCCCTAGAATTTGCATTGCTGACAAGTTGCCAGGTGATATTGATGCTGTTGGTCCAAAGAATTGTTGCTCTTAGTCTTTGTGTCCTCTAAGCTACAGCTTGGAAGAAATTTTCAAAAGCCTTTGGCTTTCTTTCTTTCCTTTTTTTTTTTTTAAAGATTTTATTTATTTATTCATGAGAGACACAGAGAAAGGCAGAGACATAGGCAGAGGAAGAAGCAGGCTCCCTGTGGGAAGCCTGACATGGGACTCAATCCCAGTACCCCAGGATCATGCCCTGAGCCAAAGGCAGACCCTCAACCACTGAGCCAACCAGGTGCCCCAGCCTTTAGCTTTCATATCGGTAGGGAAGGCCAAATCATAGATTCCTAGGGCTGGGAAAAGGACCTCGTGGATCATTTAAATCCAGAGGAAGCAAAACCATGGAAGACTAGTGACTTACAAGTAGCAACAGAACCAGATCAAGAGTTAGGTCTCTTTACTGCACTCAAGGCTCCCTGCATTGCTGAAACACATTACACATTGATATTTTTTTTCCTAGTTTTTTCTAAGGTCACAGAACAGGTTAGAGTCAGTTCAGTTCCTTCCACTCCCTCTACTCAACACTCCAGCATGCACCAACTGTTACCGCACTGCACCATCCTCTCTCTGACCTTTATCTTATCTCTCTTGGCCTTTTGAGGCAGGGACCCACTATTTATTTTTAGCCAGGTAATCTAACTTACTTTGATGGCCTGTGGGGTCCCCCAATTTTCAAAGTTTGTCAAGAAAGCAGTAGAGAGGAGGTGTTTCCAAGAGAGCAAGTCATTTTATGCAATAGCCAAATATCCTCAGATATTGGTGCCATCCAATCTGAGACAGTATGCTGAGCATTTCTTAAAGCCTAAATCCCTCATTTCATTGGCTTTTTAAAAAGATTTTATTTATTTATTCATGACAGACACAGAGAGAGGGAGGCAGAGACATAGGCAGAGGGAGAAGCAGGCTCCCTGTGGGGAGCCCGATGAGAGACTCGATCCCAGGATCCTGGGATCACTACCTGAGCCGAAGGCAGACACTTAACCACTGAGCCACCCAGATGCCCCCTTCATTTTATTGCCTTCTATTTAATTCGCTGCCTTCCATTTTTTAAAAAAGTGTTGGTATTTTTTAAATTTAGCAGCTATCATTTTTCTGAGACTTATCCCAGGTATGTCTGGCCTAGTAATTACAGGATTTTTTTCCCCTCTCAAAAGAGAGAGTTCTCTGATCAAATATTTAGATGAAAGGTGAGTGGAAAGCCACCAGTTCTTCAAGCCCAGAATTTTTAATCAAAACAAGTAGCTGATAACTTAGAGCTTATCTTTCATTACTGTTAAATAAACAGGCTTTTTAAAAGCCTGTGAAAGATATGGATAACATACCTGGACAATTATCTTTAACGCAATCTTCACTAGAGTGTAGATGTTTATTTTAAAGTGAGTTGAAATTGTTAAGCATAACTTCAAAAAGCTTAAGGAATCTTGGCTCTAATCTTCTTCTTAGCAACAGTTAGTTTTGCTCTGAAACTAGGAAAACAGTGTCACTGGGGAAATGATTTTCAGAGTGGAAAAACTGCTAAGCAGTCACGGATTCTACACCTGTTTATTCTAAGAAAGGAAGAAACTCCGCTTCAGAAATTTTAGGGGACTGGCCATGATCACACAATTAGTTAGCAGCAGTTCCTGTCTTTTTTAGTACAAGCCCGTGTGCCTGGTGATTATTTCAATTTTTGTTCTAAGTGTCTTATTTCTCGTTTTATGTCTTCTAGGAATTATTGTTGTTAGTTACAATTTTGTACAAGAAACGTCAAAAAGCAGATGTAGAGGGTAGCTATCTATAAGATCCCCATTAAGTTTTTTAAATTAAAATTTTTATTTTAAACGTGAGAGAACCTGTTAGGGAGGTTATGCAATTGAATGTGAAAATTGCGCCATCCAGCGGCAAAGTTATTGAACAGTGGACAGACCCAGCCTAAGGTCTGAAACTAGATCCTACCAAAGTCAGGTTCAGAGAGTTACCCTCTTAAGTACAGCAGCCTAATATACATCACATCAAGAAACTGTCTTCTTTGATTTTCTCAGAAAACAACAGTATTTTGCTCTAATGTTGTCAAGGTGTGTCCTGTACTTTTAAAAAAGATTGTCATCTGCTTCTGCATCTTTTCTTAGGTCCTGGAATCTCAAGATATGCTCACAAATTAAGTGAAATAGACATTTATCTGACTGAATGCATGATAAGAGCCAGTCAGGTGATTCCAAAGTCCCAACATGAAGAGACCCCTGTTTACCTGGGAGCTACGGCAGGCATGCGGTTGCTCAGGTATAGCAGCATGTGAAGACGAGTGTCTGGGGGTTAGGCTGGGTAGTGCAAGAGCCTCTGAAGTTAAGGGACAGCACCACACTTCCCTAATACTCCAAATTCTAAACCTCCTAAATGTCAACATTTCAGAAAGAAAATCTCAGTAAGTGCGTAAAACTCTGAAACTCTTAGTGTGTGTAATGGTGGGAGTTTACATATGTAAAAAAAAAAAAAAAAAAGAAAAGAAAGAAAGAAAAAAAAAAAAGAAAAAAGTCCTCTTGCCCATCTCCCCGCAGAGAATTTAAGGGGGGTAGAGGCCCAAAGAGAAATGTTGAGTCTATGTACTCCGGGATTTGAGGCTACCAATGTAGCCATCCATTATCTGGGAAGAGAAAGACCAGAGGAGACCCACAGATGTTCCAAGACACAGATAATCACAATTAGCACATCTTCATTGGTCACCACTTAGTACCTGTGTGCATTATTTGTTCATTCATTCATTCAGCTTGTATTTGCTGCTTACTCTGTTCTAGGACATGAACTCAAGGAGATCAGAGTTTTGATACAGGTTATCAGTTCTTTAACAGAAGAGTGCTCAGAGCTGCTATGGGAGGATACTTGGCCCTGTCCAGAATGGGAAGAGGGAACACATGAGCTGAGTCATAAAGGATGATTGGAGGGCAGGGGAAAAGCATGTTAGAGGCAGAGAAGATGTCATGCATTCCATTACCTATGTTTCTTCAGCACCTCTTATATGGCAGACACTGTTCTGAGTGCTGGGGATAGAGAAGTGAGGAGGACAAAGTCCCTGTCTTCCAGAAGCTTGTGTTCTAATATTTGTGCAAAGGCAGGGATGAGTGAGAGACCAGGGTATATTCAGAAGACTATAAATAGTTCTGCATAGACAGAACATAGGATGCATATAGTAAAATAATAAGAATAAGAATAAAGCAGCTTATATTGTTGTGTCCTTACTATGTTGTTAGCACTGTCCTTTAATTTAGTCATCATAATTCTTATGAAGAGGCATTATTAACTATTCTTAACCAGATACAGAAGCTGTGGCTTACAAATGTTGAGTAAGTCGCTCAAAGATCACATGCTTGGTATGTGGTAGAGCCAGGATTCTGAGTGGAATTCCGAAGAGACAGGGTCTGGCTCGCAGACTGCCTTCTGGACCACAGTGGGAATTTGGTGTTCATCTGAGAGATTATGGGAAGCCATTACAGGATGGTACACAAATGGTGACACTGGGAGACAAGTGGATTGGGGGGGTGGGGAAAGAAAACTGGGGATAAGGCAGCCAGGGGTAGGGTGTGAAGCTATTCAGATGAGTAGTGAGAGGATTCAGTACTGGTTGGAAGATGGCATTCTCTGACCTAGAGGCTCTCAGTGTTGTGTAGCCTAGATCTTGGAAGCAGTTGCACCCCATTGTCATTATGACAAACCCGGAACATTCCTCTAGGTCTCAACATCTCAGACAGACCCAAGAACTGAGGTACAATATGAGGAAGACATTTTCCCAGTCTGACCCCAGCGGAGGTTGGGTATCTGTCCCAGGACATTTGCCACCTGATGTCTACTACAGCTATAATTAAAAACTTCAAGCAGAGCATGACTCTGGAACCAGCTGGAAGCCATCCAGTGATGGCTAATGTAGCATTCATCATCTCTAGGTGTGGTGATTAAATAATATCCATCCACAACCACTACAAAAATGAAAATTACTTTGATAATATTTTGGAGTCAGGGAGCAAAAACAAAAATGGTATTTTAGGAAGAGCAGCCTATGTAGGGACTGGAAGGATTTGGATTTGGAGAGGGTGGCCAAAGGCTAGTTCGGCCTCACCCAAAAGCAGAGCTCCTCAGACAGCCATGTGGGGGCATCTCCATCTCTGTTTATTCCAGTGAGTTATGATTTGCTTTCTAGGAGAACTGCTGGAAGCTGTGACTGAAATGAATACTTGTAATCATTCAAACAAAACTGGTAAACTCAACTCTTCCTTTGTGCAGGATAGAAGATGCACAGCTGGCAGACAAGGTCTTAGCTGCAGTGACAAAAAGCCTCAGCAACTACCACTTTGACTTCCAGGGTGCCAGAATCATCACTGGCCAAGAAGAAGGTGCCTATGGCTGGATTACTATCAACTATCTGCTGGGCAAATTCATTCAGGTGATTATCTTGTAGCACCCAGGGAGGCGACTCCCTGGGGGTCAGTGCCATTGCTGTCTCAGGCAGTTTTGGATCTGTAGCTAGAACGAATGCTGCATGAATGGACAAATTAACTTATGCCCGCCAGAGGGTCACCAGAGGTATTCTGGTGAATTTTATTACAAGGATTTTTCCTATTGGAGAATAAGGAAATCATATCTTTACCATAGAGAGACATAGAGGAAATTAAAAATATATCACTAAAAATAATAGCTAATATTTGCCTAGTGCTATGTGTCTTGTGCTGTGCTAAGCACTTTTCATATACTGTCTGATTTCATCTTCAGAACAACTACATGAGGAATTTTCTCATTTACAAGTCTCAAATTGATACCTAAAGAAGGGAATTATTCTGCTCAGGATCACATGGCTAAGGAACAAATGAGTGGAGATTTGTACTTGCATCTCTTCTGCCCAGACTCCTTGTTCATAAACACTGGCTATGCCACTTCTATGTTGCTGCAGCCTGAGCTCTATCGTCAAAGCCCCTCTTTTCTCACTGTTGGTGTGATGCAGACTCAGGAGTGTCCAGTGAGCTTAGTGTCACTTTATGCCCCCTTTCCTTCACCTTCAGGAAGTCCCCAAGTCTAAGATAGAGTGTGAAACAGGGGTCTAGAGACTGCTGCCACTGGTGACTGTACTCTCTTTCAGAAATTGAATTGGCTCTACCTGAGGTCAGATGAAAACGGTGCTCAGGAAACCTTCGGGGCTTTAGACCTTGGGGGAGCCTCTACACAAATCACTTTTGTACCCCAAAACAAGAATATTGAGTCTCCAAGAAATGCTCTGCACTTTCGCCTCTATGGCAGGGACTACAGCGTGTACACGCACAGCTTCTTGTGCTATGGGAAGGATCAAGCACTCAGGCAGAAACTGGCCAAGGACATTCGGGCAAGTATAACTGAATCCAGACCCACCCTCCCCACATCTGGGCCACCAGCCCCCACATCCTGTTGTTCTCTTTCTACTTCAGTAATTGGTCTGAACTTGGTTACTGTCCTTTCCAAAGCTTTTCAAGCAGGATATCTAACTCCATGTAGTCAACCCCTGTCAATCGTCCCATCCAGACATCACCTCCTGTTTGTTTACTGCACTGTCTCCAAGGACACAACTCAAATCCTGTCTTGCAAATAATTTCTCACCCCTGTGGGCTTGACAGTGAAAATTTTATGCTAGAGTATTGTTTGGAGAGGTGTGTAATTTATAAGCTTTTTAGCACTTTTTAGTCTCCATTTCCTACAAACTGCACAAAACAGCATTTTTAGAAAGAACCTGTAGGGGAGAAGGAAAACACTGAGGGAAAACAGAGTTTATCCATCAACACTTCGTGTCTTGTCTCCAGATGCTTTCTGTCTTCTGAAGACAAGAAAAGTTGTTTTTTTTTTTTTTTTAAAGAAAAGTTAAACATACTCAAAATCATGTGAGTATCAGGCACACCCTGACAAACACACACGAGCAAGGATGTCACATCCAGCTGTTCCCTTTCTCCACTGAAAGGACAACCAGTTCTCTGCTCTCCGCCAAAGCTCTTGCTCTGGTTCTTGGAAGCACTGTTAATAGGTGGCTCCCATTGGAGTAGGCGATATTGAGAGACACCTACTGAACCCCAAGGCTCCACTAAGCCTTTTATCTACAGCAGCCCCCTTCTCTTGTACATATTGGGTTGTGGGTTAAAAATCATTTTGATACTCCTGGGTTAAATGATCTAAGGTACTTTCAACTCCTAGAGCTTCTTATTTTTTGCTTGGAGGTGGGGACAGGATACAGGCAGACTCTTCCTTGAGAACTACCCCAGGCTCAGACTTTGAGGGCCTTGAGAGTTTTCCTTATGAATCTGCTTCTGACCTATGTATTTCATTTGTGCTAAGTGCCAGGGAACATTCCAAACTAACGGCATTTCTGCCAGCTTGAACTCCATTAGCTTTCTATGAATAGCGAAAGTTCATTTACATCTGATACCATTTCTGTTGCCTATTATATAAATATGACTATTCCCAAGGAAAAGGCATGTCTAGGGCATACTGATGCCAGAGCTATGATATTATAAAATTCCTACAAATTAATGGAGTCAGAGTGGTGCTTTTTGTACCCAATGCATTTGCACATGATTTTTTCAAATGATTTTTCCATTCAGGGTACAGATGGAATCCTCAGGGACCCATGCTTTCACCCTGGATATGAGACAGTAATGAATGTAAGTGACCTCTACAGTAGCCCCTGCACCAGGAGATTTGCAATGATTCATCCATTCAGTCAGTTTCAAATCCAGGGCACTGGAAACTATCGGCAATGCCAGCGAAGCATCCTTGAACTCTTCAACACCAGTTACTGCCCTTACTCCCAGTGTTCCTTCAATGGGATTTTCTTGCCACCACCTCATGGGGATTTTGGGGTAAGTTTGTAAAATAATAAGGTATATTGGGTAGATGATTTGAGTTACAAGTTATAGAGTATATGCCTACAAAGGGTTTAAATAATCAGATTTATTTTTCTCTCATATAATAAGCCTTGAGATAGATAATCCAGGGTTAATTCTTTGGTTTAGCAATGTCAGGACTTGGGATCAGCTTTTCCATTATCTCGTTGGCCTTTTTTGTGGTGCTAACATGGAAGCTACTGCTTCACTGATTTTTTCATGAAAAAAAAAAAAAGAAGGAAGTTTCTCTTGTATACATTTCTGTCCAATTTTGCAGAAGTGCCAACAAATGTCTTTTCAGATGCCATTGGCCAGAATTTAGTTAAATACACACTTCTAAATCAATCTGTGATAAAGGGGAATGGACTACCACGTTTGGTTTAAACTAATAATTGTTCATCCCTTTCCTACACATATTGCTTTCTTCTACATGGGTAAAACCAGGAATCTCTAGGCCAGAAGAAGGGGCTGGCTGTCAGGGAGGCACACCCATTGGGATCCGCCATTGTTGGCTTCTTAATGTCAGCAGGAGGCAGGAGGAGAGGCAAATGTCTTGGTTAAAGGCTTTCCTCTATAAACTGAAGTAGAAACTCAAGAAATCTCAAGGAAATGAAGATAGCATCATTTGCATTACATTTTGAACAGCTGGGGGACTATTTGAATCCCAGCTCTGATTCCTTCTTAATTACTCTAGAATAAGGTAAAATATTTGAGCAGAGGTAGAAGAGGTGCCCCTTAATCTGCTCATAATTCAAATTTCATATTTTGGTCCTACAGACAAAGCATTATTATAATTGTAGTTCAGTAGTATGCTGCAAAATTAGCTACCATCAATGAAGAGCCAGTTATTGACTATATACTGTATATGCATTATCTCATTAATTACTTAAGATATCATGCATAGAAGCAAGGACTTTTGTCTGCCTTCACAGAAAACAGAGCAGCATGTGAGAAGGGAGGTGTTTAACTCTCCTATGGAACCCCAGCAGGAGAGTTTCTCCCAAGGCTTCCTGGCTCAGCCCAATGTCACAGAAAGAGCTCCCTGCATAGAGAACAGGCCCTGTAGGAAACATACCAGCTTTAAATTCTGGTTTTGCCACATGCAAATTATATGAGCTCTTCATTCCCATGATCGCTGGGAAAACAACAATGGGCAGTGGATCCAGGCTTACCTTAACTACGGCACAGACCACAGTTCCTCCTCCCCTCAAGGTTTCTGAGGGAAATAACATGCCAGGACAATGCCTGGCAGAGTAATACCTGGTGATAAGTTAGCTCCAAACCTAAATTCAGAACAAACTAGAACCTCTCCTGGATGCCCTATAGCTGAGCTGGCATTGGCAGCCCATATTGGACTTTTTTAGGCCAATGCCCTTGCCTTGGATCTAAGTGCTAGAAGATAAAAGAGGGGGCCACAGAAGGGAGGGAGGTGGCTAGGGCTGCTGGGGACAGCCAAGGGCACTTTTCATTCCAGTCACGGTACAAAGTACATCTGAAGAAAAGAAATAGGCCATTGTGTTTTGACTTTTTAATTTTTCTGAAAGCTTCACCTCCTGAGAAACGGTCCAATTCTTATCTTCAAGCTTGAGCAAACCCTTTCTACTTGAAGATGGTGGTAGTGAAATTTCTTGCCTTTGAATGTGATTCCTCCAACCTAGGTAGGGAGCTGTGGAGTTGGAAGGGGTGGAGGAGACTGTGCTCCCCTTTTTGTTTGGTCTCTTAGTCCCTCACTGAAATTGTTCTCCTCACAGCCTTCTGAACCTCAATTTGGCAATCTTCTTAGATTAGCTAGCTCATTGCTTTCCTCCGAATAGGACCTTTCTCATCTGAATATAGCCCTTAGAGTTAGCACTGTATCTGTACCTATTCCTGCATTGGCAGTTTCTGTTACAGAATTTTTTTTTTCACCATTGTAACTTCTCCCTAAAGCCTACAGATTTTTTTTTTTTTTTGGTCTGTTTCCTCATTTATAAAATGAGGACAGAAATGCCTATCTCCTTGCTAGTTGTAAGTGATAAGCCAGACAAGTGGTAATGGACTGGTAAATGTCTCACAACCAGCTCTCTGGGGATGTAGGGGCTGGCTTGTGGCATTTGCCAGTTTACATGGTATAAGTACTCATACCATGGTTTAGCTTAATCAACATAACATCAGCTGGCTCACAAAACTCTTGAAATTTTAATAGTTAGTTCTTGTGAATGGGTAAGAGCCACCTCTAGCATATCACTGACAGTAGCAAAAAACTAATATACTCTAGCACCAGGTGGGCCCTTAGTAAGGTTAATTCTTTCTCCTAACAGTCCTTTTTCTAGGCTATTATACCTGAAGAAGTTACCACTGCCCAGTCCTGCATCTGAAAGCATAACTATTTGCAACACAAAAATCCAGCTGTGTTCCAATTATTTCCAGGACCAATTAGCCTGGGTATTCTCAAGCCTCAGAGAATTTGCAGGGAAGGAATGTTTACCACAGTTGCATTCAGCACTGGTGATTTAATTCTTACTCTGTATATAGAGTATTAAAAGCTGTCAATGTTTTTCTCACTTTAGTTACATTGGTTGCTAGACAGAATCCAATTTGTAGGCAAATTAGAAACACACAAAAGGAAGAGGGAACATCTGTGGGGGAATTATGAGGTAATTTAGGAAATTTTTAAAAGATCACATTGTATCATTTATATAAACAAGAAATAATATAAAACAAATTCAAGAGGGAATTGGAATTAAAGAACGAACATTAAAAACTTGTTTGTTTCCATATGTATA
Source organism: Canis lupus dingo (assembly GCF_003254725.2). Classification (NCBI taxonomy): domain Eukaryota; kingdom Metazoa; phylum Chordata; class Mammalia; order Carnivora; family Canidae; genus Canis; species Canis lupus. Next base: position 9,411,257 of record NC_064270.1, read on the forward strand.
CATGTACTTTGTGTGTGTGTGTGCTTCCTAGTAGCCAAGGGGAAAAAGAAGACATAATCAGATACATAGTTTTCATTATGCCCAGCATACCAGGTTCCAGGGCAAAGCAGAGCTATCCCAAAACTGATTCCCAGGGATATTTTATAAAGAAGATTTTATTAGACAATGTCTTTGACCATACTTCTTAAAATCTTAATTCTCATAGAAACTATAACTTAGAGGCATAATATTAAGAATCCAACTCAGTCATAGGAATTCTGTGATGGACTGAGGCAGTATAGGCCTTTGAAAGATACTCAACTTGATAGAAGAAAAGAATTAAGAGTGGCTGAAAAAGGGGAGACATATTTTTTGAGTCCTCTTCCATAAATATTAATTATCTAAGCTGGAAACTGGAAGATGAGGAGAGCTGACCTTTTGAGGCTCTCTGTTCTCTAAAGATGACCTATCATGTTACTATTCTCAGTTGTTGCTTAAATATGGGCCCACAGGTAATAAACAACCAATCACATAAAAGTTTATAAAATAAGGTTAATCCCTAATCTGTAGATTAAGAAGATGATCACAGATTTTGATCTAAGCAATATGGGCATCCCCCCAATACCTAAAGGCAAGGTCAGAAATTCCTGGAGTTGAGTCAGCATTTCCCTCAAGAATCACCTTTGGGTCCATTCTGGCAACAGAACATCTACTTGATGTATTGAGTCTCCCAAGTCATACCCCAAGAACAGAATTAGGATGATTTTTTTTTCTTCAAGACTTTCAGAGAATCATCTACCACAGCCATAGGAAGAAACTTGCTGATGTGTCCTTGAACCATCTGGTTTTGATCAGGGTATCTTCATGAGGTATTAAAAGAAGGTTGAGTTTTGTCATTCAGTATAATTTTGGGGATTAAAAATAGAAGCATTCTGAATAGGATTGAGGTTTCTTTTTCATTATATAATATAAATAAATCAAGGAAAAATGTTCATTTTAAGCCTCATCATCCAACACTTGATTTTTCTGGGTTCAATTCTTTTTTTTTTTTTTTTCTGGGTTCAATTCTAATGTGTGTTCATGTAAGCAATATTCCACCCTAGAAGAGACCTTTCCAAGGGGTTTAAGAGGCCAGATTAGATTTTAAACTCAATTGGGTGGGTTTCTGAAGAGCATATACAGACAGGAAAACTGTCAGTTAGGCCTTGACACATGGAAAACTTTCACAAAATATTGATAAATGAAAAAATAAATACGAATAAGAGTATGAATCTGGAGTAGGGGAAGAGAAATGGATGACCTTATTCTGGAGCACAACTGTCTAAGAAAGAACAATGAAGAGACACATTCCCAGCCCACACAGAAAGCAGGATTTTCCCTTGATTCTAATTCTATAACTTGATCTCCACTGTGGCTACAGAGAATTAGACATATCTATAGTCTATTTCTATATGGAATATGAAAGTAACATTATTATCTGAGAAAATTTTGAAAATCTATAATGAAGAGAGTTTTAAGACATTACTTCATATTTGATTCAGGTGTTTGTAATAGTTAGAAGGGCATATTTTGTATTTTATTTTCTATTCCTTATATAATGGCAGTATTCCACAGTTGTATATCGCTTATTTGATTCTTTTTTGAGAAAAGAATCTATATCATAACCTTCACAGTCAAGGCAACAGCCTGAAGCAAAACATCAAGGTTGTCTAGACCAGCTATTCTTGTCTGTGTGTGTGTGTGTGTGTGTGTGTGTGTGTGGTAAAATATACATAATAGAAAGTTTACCATTTTAATTACTTCTAATAGTACAGCTTTGTGGCACTATGTACATTTACATTCTACATCCATCACCACCATCTACCTCCAAGACTTTTTTGTCTTCCCAAATAGAAACCCCACCCATTAAACAAAACACTAGTTCCCCACTCCTCTTTTCCCTCATCCCCTGGCAATCACCATTCTACTTTCCATTGCTATGAATTTGACTATTCCAGGTACCTCATATAAGTGGAATATCATGTATTTGTCTCTTTGTTATTGGTTTATTTCACTTAGCATTGCCAGTTATTCTTAATTCTTCAAGGGACCACAAGACTCTTTGGAGAATGTGTTGAAAGCTAAAGATCTTCTAAACAGAAAAATAGACACGTAAAGGTATACTGAAATTTTTGCATACAATTTAAAAAACGTGATTCATTGAGCTATACCTGTGAGCCCCATGTTAAGAGCCCTTAATCTAGAACAAAATGTATGTAGAAAGTAGAGATTAAAGTAGAATCATGAGCCCAACCAAGCAGGGCAGTGGCTAGGATTGAATGCCACACAAATGTTAGAGGTCAGTCTCTTTAGAAGTATGGAAAACAAATGCAGTCACATGTGCCTGAGACATGACCCTGAAAATGATGCTATGTCTGCTTCTAAGATGCTTCCTGCCAGGGTAGAGCAAACCTAGTATCTAGTAATAGAAGCAGGCAGGCCATGCTAGAGAAGCAAGTTAGCATGAGTAATCAGGTTAGATGAGAGGGTAGGTGAACATGTCAAGTAATCAGTTTGGGGCAGAACTTGCAACTAGACTGTAATACTTGTCCCTTCTGTGACTATGAATGCTTCATTTAATCTTTATTCCAAAGTGCTAGCTAGCAATATGTTTTTGATTGGATCTTTGGAAAATGACGTGACAAATTCCCTTTCTTCTGTTATGGACAAATTTGGCTGTGGTTTATTTTCTGGTTTGTTTCCTGGAAACATGATAAAGATGGGAGTGTCGGTTGTATTATTAGGCAACAGTTCTTCTGAAAAAAAAAAAAAAAAAAGACCCCTGAACTAAACTGCTTCTGGATTGGAAGAAACTAATGAACTATGCCTACTCTGTGAGCTTCTCTAATTTGAATAAAGGCTCTCTATATATATATGGAGTATGTAACAAAAGGCTTTATTTTTATAGCAGTTATTTACTCATCTTTCATACCATCAGTTACTTGTTTGAGTTGTGTTGTCTTCTACTGGAAGGCAGGGATTTTCATCTGTTTCTGTCACTGCTTGGAACATAGTTGTTATTCAGTTAATAGTTGAATGAATGAATGAATGAATGATATGCAGCCAAAAGTCAAGGAAGAGGTGGAATGAAAAAAATGGCTATTGATATTTTTTTAGATTTATTTATTTATTCATGAGAAACACACAGAGAGAGGCAGAGACATAGGCAGAGGGAGAAGCAGGCTCACTGCAGAGAGCCTGATGTGGGCCTCAATCCCAGGACCCTAGGATCACGCTCTGAGCCGAAGGCAGATGCTCAACCACTCGGCCATCCAGGCATTGCATGGCTATTGACTTTGCCAATTAGATTACTAGTGATTTTAATGAGTATAGTTTCAGAAGCCATGTCAAAGTAAACAGCTCCCTGGGAGATAGTCCAAAGTTGGGGAAGTAGAGTGGGTAATTGATATCACAAAAACAAGAAAAAATTTGAGAAAGAATAGATGCTGCACTGAAACCAGCTCAGTTAAGTTGAACAGGAATGCATGTATTGCATTTTGTGTGGGTTAAAAGAGCCCACAAAAATTTGTCTGGCAAGAATGGGTATTGTCTTTATAGGTTAACGTGCCTGTCTTCCTGACTATATCCTGAGGCCCTGGAAGACAGGGATGGTGTACGTATCATCTTTTCATTTTTAGGCCTGCTAAAGTTCCTGGAATACTGTATGTTCTCGGTAAAAGAACTTCAGTATTTGGAACATTCTAGTGTGGTGACCAGAGTGCAGAGAAGCTTGGAGGGGGCAAGGAAGAAGCGGGTTCAGAGACCTGAAAGTAGTTGTTGGGTTTCCAGGTGGACATGAAGGAGACTTGCATCTGGTATTTTAGAAGCTTTTCCCCCAAGCTTAAAGATCATCTTTTTGATCATTAGATGCCTTTGTTTGAGGTTTATGAGCTACAAACTCAGATTTCTATAGTACAGAAAAATGGTGGTAATTTTAGGAAGATTGAAGATATGGTTCAGGGGTTTAGAAAGAAATGATTCCAGGTTTTGTAGGAAATGAATAACACTGTTTGAGGGGCATATAAAGGATCATTTGTGGGACTCATAGAAAATAGAACATTTTTTAAGCTTTAGGGGGAAATTACCCCCTATAGTTATAAAGTGATCCAATCTTTTTTTTTTCATTTTTTAAATTTTTTTATTTTTTATTTTTTATTGGTGTTCAATTTACTAACATACAGAATAACCCCCAGTGCCCGTCACCCATTCACTCCCACCCCCTGCCCTCCTCCCCTTCTACCACCCCTAGTTCGTTTCCCAGAGTTAGCAGTCTTTACGTTCTGTCTCCCTTTCTGATATTTCCCACACATTTCTTCTCCCTTCCCTTATATTCCCTTTCACTATTATTTATATTCCCCAAAAGAATGAGAACATATAATGTTTGTCCTTCTCCGACTGACTTACTTCACTCAGCATAATACCCTCCAGTTCCATCCACGTTGAAGCAAATGGTGGGTATTTGTCATTTCTAATAGCTGAGTAATATTCCATTGTATACATAAACCACATCTTCTTTATCCACTCATCTTTCGATGGATGATCCAATCTTTTTGAAAGAAGATCTCACTGAGGGGACACGTGAGTGGTGGCTCAGTTGGTTAAGCGTCTGACTCCTGGTTTCAGTTCAGCAGGGAGTCTACTTGAGGATTCTCTCCTTCTGTTCTTCACGCGCCCCACCACTCCTGGTGTCTCTCTCTCTAAAATAAATCAACCTTTAAAAAAAGAAGATCTCATGAGATATGTATAGATATTTTTAAAATTTAGGTCTAACACACTTCAGTAAAGTGTGTACATTTTAAGTCCACAGCTTGATAGCTTTTAAGGAATACACCTGTGAGTCCATCATCTGGATGAAGGTACAGAACATTCCCAACATCCTAAAAAGTTCCCTTATCCACTCTCCCAGTTGATAAACCTCCTCCAAAGATAACCACTACTCTGACTTCTATCATGATAGATTAGTGTTGCCAATTTTTGGGTTCACAGTGTGTATTCTTTTTTGTCTGACTTCTTTCACTAAGTATTGTCTGAGATTTATCTGTGTTGTTGCATGTAACAGAAGTTCTTTCTTTTATTGCAACAATGTAGTATTCCTTTGCATGAATACATTAAAATTTATCTATCTGTTCTATAGCTAATGGACATTTCAGTTGTTTCCAGTTTGGGAATATTATATACTGCTTTATGAACACTTCTATTCATGTCTTTGAGTACATATTTCTATTCGCAAAATATGTTTACCTCCTGACCAAACATTTTACCCCAAGGAAATTGTCTCAAGGCAAAAGTACAAAGATGCAAGTACCTTGTAGCATTATTTATAATAGTGAATTATTATTAAGCCTAAATACTCATGAATAGGATAATAAGTAAATTATGATATATCCATACTTAATAACTTTTATAGTCATTTAACTGGTTAAGGTAAAATCTACAAGGAAACTTGTAGTATTATTACCAAGTGAAACAAAGCTGGATTATAAGACGATGTGTTTAGTATGATCATATTTAGGTAAAAATATATACATGTATTTTAATATTTTACATATATTTGCTGCAAGGATTAAGCAGTAAATTATTAAAAGTGGTTTTCTCTAGGGAATGGTTTGAAGAAGGGGAAACTTACTTTAACTTGTAATAATTAAATTCTATACAATAAACATGTTACCTTTGAGTAAGCCAGAATTAAAAAAAAAAAAAAATATATATATATATATATATATATATATTCTGAAGGAAAAGAAGAGGGCAACTTTTATATGTTGAAAAATAAATAAGAGCAGAATTCTGAGATGCTAAAGGGAAACTTCTATAGGTCAGAGGAAAATTTTCAAGAGTCCATGGCATGCAGAGCTTTGGGGGTAGGTAGTGGCATAGGCCAGGAGTTCCTGCTGACAAGCTCTGTATCCCACAGAAGGCTCAATATTTTGCTATATCTGCCTACAAAAATTTTCTGTTTGTTAATGTTTTTAAAAATAATTTTAACAGGGTGCCTGGATGGCTCAGAGGTTGAGCGTCTGCCTTTGGCTCAGGGCGTGATCCTGGGTCCCAGGATCGAGTCCCACATCAGGCTCCTTGCATGGAGCCTGCTTCTCCCTCTGCCTGTGTCTCTGCCTCTCCCTCTGTGTCTCTCATGAATAAATAAAATCTTTAAAAAAATAATTTTTATTTCTTTAAAAAGCACATGTCACACTTAGAAAAAGCAAGAGAATTTCTAGGTACTTAACCCATATGCCCTTTGCTGGTAGAATGAGAAATATCAGAGAGTAATATCAGAGTAATATCAGAAAGTCTTTTGAAATGTAACAATTTAAAGAAAGATTTATTATAAAAATTAAGATACGCTCATTATTTAAAAAGTCAAACTATACAGAAAGTTTAAAGATCCAACTATATGTTCCACAAGAAACTCACTTTAGATTTAAGAAACTCAATTAGCCAACATATAGTCTAACACCCAGTGCTCATCTCATCTTGTGCCCTCCTTAATGCCTGCCATCCAGTTATCCCATCCCCCCACCCATCTCCCCTTCTGCAATCCTTTGTTTCCCAGAGTTAAGAGTCTCTCGTGGTTTGTCTTCCTCTCTAATTTTTCCCCAGTTTCTCCCCTTCCTTTATGGTCCCTTTCACTATTTCTTATATTCCACATATGAGTAAAACCATATGATAGTTGTCTTTTTTCCAACTGACTTATTTCATGCAGCATAATATCCTCCAGTTCCATCCACATCAATGTAAATGGTAGATATTCATCCTTTCTGATGGCTGAGTAATATTCCACTGACTCACAGAAGCCAAAAGTGAAGTGATGGAAAAAGCTATTTCATGCAAGTACCAACCACAAGAAAACAAGGCTGGTCATATTTATATCAGACAAAGGATACTTTAAGTCATAAATTGTCACCAGAGACCAAGAAAGACATTATATAATGATAAAGGGTTAATTTACCAGGAAGATACATTAATTATGTATATACTTATCCAAAATCAGAGCATCTGAGTCTGTGAAGCAAACACTGACAGAACTGATGGGAGGAAGAAACAGCAATGCCATGGTGGTAGGAGACTTGATGAGTGCCTCACTGTCAACAGTGGATAGAATAATTGCAGATTCGAACCACGCTATTGACCAAATAGACCTACCAGACAAATATAAACATTCCACCCAAGAGCAGCAGAATATACACTCTTCTCAAGTGCACATAGAATATTCTCCAAGACAGATCACATCTTAGGTCACAAAACAAGTCTCAACAATTTAAGAAGACTGAAATTATAGCAGATATCTCTTCTAACACAGTAGAATAAAAGCAGAAATCAATAACAGAAGGAAACTGGAAAATTCACAAGTATGTGGAAATGAAAGAACACCCTTTGGAACAACCAAAATCCTCAACAGAAGACCAGCAAACTGAATTCAACAGCCCACTAGAAGGATAATATACCATGACTAAGTGAGATTTATCCCTGGGAAGCAATGATGGCTCCACATACAAAAATCAATTCATGTAATACACCAAACTAACAGAATGAAGGATGAAAACCACATGATTATCCTAATCAATGCAGAAAAAGCATTTGACAAAATTGAACACTCATTTATAACAAGTTTCAACAAGGTAGAAATAGAAACTGCATCAACACAATAAAAGCCATATGTAAAAACACAAAGCTAACATTAACTCAGCAGTAAGAACTGTTTTTCCTCTGCGATCAAGAACCAGGCAGGGATGCCCACCCTCACCAGTTCTATTCAGCATAGTACTGGAAGAACTCACCAAGCAATTAGGCAAGAAGAAATAAAAGGCATTTACATCAGAAAGAAAGAAGTAAAATTGTCTCTGTTTACAGATGACAAGTTCATACATAAAGAAAACCCTAAAGTCCACATACATAGCAAAAGAACCCTGTTAGGCCCGTCAATACAGACAACAAACTGGTGGTTGCCAGAGAGGAGGGAGAGTGGGGGAATGGGTAAAATGGGGAATGGGAATGGGAGATACAGGCTTTAGTTATGAAATGAGTAAGCCACAGGGACAAAAGTTACAGTAAGTGTAGGGAATATAACTAATGGTATTGTAATAGTGTTGTATGGTGACGGATGGTAGCTATACTTATGGCAGGTATAGCATAATGTACAGATGCGTTGAATCACTATGTTGTACACCTGAAACTAAAGTAAAATTGTGTGTCAACTATACTTCAATTAAAAAATAAAGAAAAATAAGAAACCCATTAGAACTAATCAATGAATTTAGTAAAGTTGCAGAGTACAAAATAAACATCCAAAAATCAGTTGTATTTCTATAGATTAACAGTGAGCTACCTGAAAAGGAAACTTGGGAGGGGGGCCTGGGTGGCTCAGTTGTTGAGTGTCTGCCTTTGTGATCCCAGGACCCCTGGGATCAAGTCCCACATCAGGCTCCCTACAGGGAGCCTGCTTTTCCCTCTGCCTCTCTCTCCGTCTCTCACGAATAAATAATTTTTTAAAAAGAAAAGGAAACTTGGAAAACAATCCTATTTACAATAACATCAAAAGGAATAAAATACTCAGCAACAATCTTAACTAAGGTGGAGAAAGACTTGTACACTGAAAACTACGAAACACTGGTGTAAGAAATTTAAAGACATATGCAAAGACATCCCATGTGTTCAGTGAATAGAATGGTGGCTAAAGAGGGAAGGGATGGGGAGTTGCTAAATAACTAAAGTTATTGTTGTACACTCATTAAAGTATAAGTTTCAGTTATTTAAGATAATTAAGTTCTAGAGCTGTACAACACTGTCCTTATAGTTAACAATACTGTACTGTACATTTAAAAATTTGTTAAGAGGGTAGGTCTCATGTTAAATGTTCTTACACAACAAAAATTAAAAACTTAAAAGTAAACCCTAAAAAGTCCTCCTCTCCCTCCTGTCCCACAATAAGTTCACTAGAGGAATATACTCTGAATAATTTTAATTAATAGGGGGGAACATTTCCAAGTATTAGCTATGCATATCATAGCTATCCGGGCTCTGGATTTATCCAGTTTCTCAGTCAACAGAGATCCAGCCAGTGTCTCTTACATTCTAGGCAGTGCTCTAGGAACCAGAGAGAGCAGTTTCTGCCACTTACACATTTATACAGCTCTTCCATGTGCCAAGTGCTATGCTAGTGCAGTAGATTCAGCCGAGAACAAGGCAATGTGATCTTTGCCATCATGGAGCTGGCGTTCTAGAGGGCAGACAGATAAAAGACCAGAAACACAAACAAAAGCAAATTAGACCGTGGCAACCACAGGGAAGAAAGAAGCAGAGTCTGGTGAAAGGGAATAACACAGTGTCCTAACCGGGTGGATGATCAGAAAAACCTCTCTGAGTCAAAGTGAAGGGAATTGCAACAGAGGGAATAGCAAGTGTGCAACCCCAGGGGAGGAAAAGCTTGGCGGTGACGAAAGGCCTGGGGTGGGGTGTGTGCAGGTGGGCAGGGATAGGAGGTGGTATTGATATGGTGGGAAGGGTTGGAACATGTCTGCCTTTGAGAGGCCCGGTAGAGTTTGGACTTTAACTAGGAGTCACTGAAGGCTTTATGTAGAGGAGTAATCTGATCAAATTGCTTTCTAAGTGGCCACTGGAATTGGTAGGTTAGTGGAGAAGGGGTACAAAAGTTCCACTGCAAGGTGAGAAGGAGTAGAAAATGAAGACATGGAGCTCAGTATTGTAGAAAACTCTTCCAAGCACTTATTCTGTGAATTTTAATTGAATATTTTCCTTTTTACTCTTTTGTACTCTTTTTTTGTATTTCTCATGTGATCATAATGATTTTAAAAAACATTTCAGTTGTGCTTAGTTCAAAATAGACTTCAACAAATTATTGTTAGATAAAGGTTGACCATTTAAAAGAAGCAGTACATGTACATAATAGAAATAGGCCAAAAAAGCAGAAATTAAAAGGGAAAAAACACAATTGCCATCCAGAGATAACTTTTAAAGATTTTTATTTATTTATTCATGAGAGACACAGAGACACTGGCAGAGGGAGAAGCAGGCTCCCTGTGGGGAGCCAGATGTGGGTCTCGATCCCAGGATCCCTAGGGGTCACGACCTGGCTCAACCACTGAGCCACCCAGGCGTCCCTAGAGATAACTTTTAATATCTTTGTATAGAAATTCCCAGTTTTTATTTATTAAAAGCTCATCTGTAATACACAGTTTTTAAAAGATAGGGTTTTTTAACCTCTTCTTCTCTCTTTTCTTCTCCCTCATTTTCCTTTCTTCCTGACTCTTCCATTAAAATCATAGAGACACTTAGTTACCAGGTGGCTCAGAAATGCATGTCAGCAGTAAAGGAACAGACACAATTCCTTCCTCTTCCAGGAAGGAAACAACTTTTGGGTCTGGAATATTATTTGGTTCATTCATTTACCCAACAGAGATTTCCAGGCACCTTCAGGAGTGTGGCCTTCTGAAGGGTGAGTCAGTATCCCTCCGTGGCAGACGCAGTGCAAAACCACATCTTCTCTTACAGGCATTTTCGGCTTACTACTATGTGATGGATTTTCTGAACCTTACATTAGAGGAAACCACCTCTCAGGAAAAGGTGATTGACACGATGGAAAAGTTCTGCTCTCAGCCTTGGGAGGAGGTAAGTGATGAGACACAGCAGCTGTTTCGTATTGCCCTGCGTCCCTTGGGGGCACAAAGGCTGTGATTCTGCTCTTCAAGTCCTGCTAACTGGACGGAGACCAGCCAACATGTTAAAGAAGCCCAGAGGGCGCGCTAGGTTAGCAGTGAGTGCATCAGCATTTCTTGATAACTGAGCAGACCATGGCTTAAGCAAAAACGGTCTTACTTTTCTCACCTGATACCGAGTCTGGCAGTCGGGAGCTGCTGGCCTGGGGTCAGCAGCCGCTCTGTCTCAGCCATCATTTCTCCAGTTGTGGTGTTCTGCCTATTTTCTTCATGGACACAAGATGTGGCTTCAGAGATTACTTATGTTCAAGGTCAGAAGAAGGGTAGAGCCAGATCCATCTGTTCCATTCTACAAGAAAGTATAAAACCTACCCCAGAAGCTCCTTAGCAATCTTTCTCTTACCTCTCATTAGCAGGAACAGGCTGGGAAAGCAGGTGCAGGATTTTAAGACTGGCGTAGAGCCTTAGATCCAGTCTGAGCTACTCTCTGGGGCTGGGTACACTGTTGCACATCCCTGTCTCCAACCCCCAAGTCCGAGTTTTATTAGCAAGGAAGACCGGCGATTGACAAAATCTGCTAAAAATTAAACACCCCTGTGGCAAGTCCCAGGTATATCCTACTTATCACAAATTTGAGGCACAAATTTTTTCTTGTCCGAGGCACTGAGTAATTCAAGATCTAGTACTGCCTGATGAAAGTTTCCAGGGAGGAGAGAGGTATGGACTCTATTCTTATCAAAAAAGATCAGCTAGGGATAGTTTGAAATAGCAGTGGCTTTAAGGTGACAGGGTTGCACATGTGAATGGTACTTTCATTCTGAGGGAGTGTAATGAACTAGAAATGGATGTTTGTCTCCTTGGCACTGACAGAGAGGAAGGAAGGTTGTGCAAGAGCATGAGGCGTGAGGCGTGGACTTCTCCCTCCGTATTTTGTTTGAGAACAGGAAAGAAAGGGATTCAGGGCTTCCCGAAAGAGACCCTTGAAATGCCTCAACACTTGACAGTTTACTACACTCCAGGGAGCCTTTGTGCAGCTCATAGTGATCTGTGGAGGAAGGTGAGCATCTTGGAGTTAAGGCAACTTGAAACAACCCCAATGTATACCTGTGAAGGAGGTAAATTTAAACTTCTTTTCGGAAGAAATTCTTTTTTTTAAAAGTGGGCTTTACACTCATTATGGCACCCAATGCAGGGCTCAAACCCATGACTCTGAGATCAAGAACTGAGCTAAAATCAAGAGTCAAGACGCTTAACTGATTGAGCAACCCAGACGTCCTTAGAAAAAAATTACTTCTTGTTCAGACTGAAGTTCGATCCTTTTTTTTTTTTTTTTTTAAATTTCATTGGTTACATTAGGATGGCAATGCCTACACACAGACCTATAGGTCTGCTCAGATTAGCCACATGAGGAGCTGGCTAGAGGTCCTGGAAGTAGACTTATTAAGGCATTAAGGCCTGCACCTGGGAGAAATCCGGAAATCTTTTGCAGGCTAAGACCTAGACCCTCACCCAGAGCCTCAATGTTGAGGAGGGTGTTACAACCCTGGGTTCATTTTTCCCAAATGCATTGTCTATCCATATGGAATGCAGCATAGGTCTCGAGTATGCTCTTACAGGGCAACTCTTTTCCTACTATTCCTGTGTAACTTGAGTTTGGAAATGTCCCTTCTAGACACCTTTGGCCTAGAGAGAACTGACAATTGTTAAGCATATATTATATGCTGAAAAGTAAGCTAGATGCTTTGTACATATATCATGCTGCCCGTCCCTGCTTTGGCAAGAGAAATAAAATGCAAACTACACCTTTTGATGTCCTCCAAATCCTTGGAAGTGCCCCCATTCCTTGGGTCCCTTGGGAGGAGAGGTTAGGAAAGTGAGTGAAGGGGACACTTCATGCTTGTCTTCTGATAGGTTAATTAGAGGGCTGGGAACCCTCTAATTTTGACAACCAGAATAATCACTTCTGCACCAGAAAATATATGCATTCAAGATCTGGTCTACGAGAACAGTGCTATAAGATTCTGTGTATACACTAACTAGGATTTCTCCATATACTCTGGGTTCTGACATTTAACCTCATGGATTTTTACCCTTTCTAGAGAACTGCATCCCATTCTTGAAGACTTGCCATACTGCTTCATATGGGGGAAGTGGTAAGGGGAAATGGGTGAGGAGGAGAGAAGCTGGTACTGTCCCACTGCCCTGGGAATAGAGAGAGGAGAGAGAGGCAGAGAAAGCAGTGTGTGTGGGAGAAAGGCAAACCATTGCCCCCCCCCCCCCCCCCCCCGATTTGGAGAGCACATAGTATTGAGTCCACAAGTATTATCATGATCAGATCTGGACTGATGAACCAGGTAGATGCCTTTGGCTTCCACATTTTTTGGCTACTATTATAATTAATCCTCAGAAGATTAGATGGCACGGGAATGTACATCTTTCCAGAAGGAGGAGGGGGTAGGAATGTTATTGAATTCAGGGAAGTTGGACCAAAATGGCATTCCCCCAAGGGATAGGCCAACTTTTAAGGACCTATGGGTTGCAGCAGTTTCAAGTCTGGCCCTAGTGGATTCCTGGAATTCCAGAGCAGTTTTTGTTTGATGGGCCTGCTGAGACTACATCAAATGAGAGAAGTTGGGCAGCCTGGGTGGCTCAGCGGTTTAGCGCCATCTTCAGCCCAGGGTGTGATCCTGGAGACCTGGAATCGAGTCTCCTGTTGGGCTCCCTGCATGGAGCCTGCTTCTCCCTCTGCCTCTCTCTCTTCTCTCTCTCTGTGTGTCTCTCATGAATAAATAAATAGAATCTAAAAAAAAAAAAAAATGGTAGAAGTCTTTCCATGAAGGAAAAACATAGTGCAGTTACCGTAAGAAGGGAATAGGGATCTGGGTAGGTACTGATGTTACACCAAGGTCTTGGGAGAACCTCACATGCAGAGGAATTGATCAAAGAGTCATTTCTAGGACTGTGATAAAAAGACAAGTTCCAAGTTGGGTCATTCAGAGAATTACATCAGAGCAGGACAAAGCCGGCTAGGTGTGGACTTAGCTTTCCAGAGACTGGGGGCTGGCAGAAACCAAGTGAGAAACAGAAACCAGCTGGTTGTTAGGGGGTTCAGAAATGGGGGTGTTCCTTAGGAAGAGAGAGAAATCTGGGCAAAAGTGTGGTGGTGGTGATGGGTGGGCAAGGTAGCCAGGAGGTCCTACATATGAAACACCTGGCATGATTCCTAGTACTTGATATATGCTTAACAAATAGTAGTTCTCTCTCTGCCCTGGGTGCCCAGAAGGAAATGCCTGTTTGAAGGCCTGAGGAATAGGGCTACAGACAACTCTGGGCTGAGTTAGAGATGTTCTGGCCTGTTGTTCTCTGAGGGCCAGAGAAGAGCAGAGCAAGCTGGGGGCATCTGGGTATATATTTACAACAGGAGGAGAGATAAGGGTAAGGGTCAGTAGGCAGCCCTTCATTTGGGAGCAGGGTGAGCAAACACATGAAGGACTCAAGAAGACCCCTTTGCATGATTCATTAGCAAAAAAAGAAGTCAAGTAAGAGCTGAGGACAGAAGGTGAGATGTTGGCACTGTTAATAGTCCTGAGCAAAATGCCTCCTAAACTATGTTGTAGATCTGTGTTTCTCAAACTACTGTGCATGTGATCACCTGAGGATCACATTAAACAGCACATTCTGCACTGATAGTTCTGGGGTGAGGACTAACAAGCTCCTGGGAGGCCCCGATGTTGCTAGTCCAGGTACTAAACTGAGTGGCAAGGCTTTTTATGACACTCTTGCCTTAAGATGCTTCAGATGCACTAGTTCCTTCAGAGACTCTGAACTTAGACTCTGGTCAAGAGCAGAGAAAAGACTAATTAAACAAAGACTGATGGATTTCTTTCATGTAAGATTTTTCAGTTTTTAAAAATGCTAATGTGACTGTGAAATGCAAGTTTCAGAGAGGTGAAACAGTATACTGAAAGTCCATGCTTTGAACCTCCGAGACCACAGAAACCACTGTTTTCCTGGAGCACTTGTTAATATCCCACAGAATCCAGTGGAGGAAAAGTTTCCTTAACACTGTAAACTATAAGCCCTGCACCCACTGAAGGAGTGCAGCACCACTCCCAGAGCTCACTGGAGAAGCCAGCACCTGGGCCTGGGTGAGCCGGGCCTTTCTCCTGTCTTAATCAAATCTAACCATAAAGAGAGCCATGGAGCGGTGCCTGCTGTATGTGTGTGATATTTCCTTCACTTCACTTCCAGCTGAAGACATATTTTGGTGACGTGAAGGAGAAATACTTAAGTGAATACTGCTTTTCTGGAACCTACATCCTCTCTCTCCTGAGTAGCTATCATTTCACAGCGGATTCCTGGAAGAATATTCATTTCATGGGCAAGGTAATTGGAGTACTTGTTGGGTTGTGGGGAGATTGGGTGACTGAGGCAGCTTTGGGCTTGAAAGAGGTTGGAGTCAGTGTGATGTCCTTTTCTACCATTTCATCTCTAACCCAAGCTGACATTTTGTGTCAAGCCCTCCTATGTTGACCAGCTGGTGAAGGATATCCTATGTAAGGGGAGCGACCTGCATTCTCAGCCTCTCCTTTCTGCTCATAAAACAGTGACTAACTCCTTGTAAAGCAAACAGTGTGATATTAAATGTAACAGTATTACAGTAGCTTCAGTGATCGTTTGCTGACTTCAACATCCATCCCAAAGGCCCCTTCCATGAATCTGGAAATGACTATCTTGGCTTCTCATAAAGGCTGAAGGCCTTGCTGGTTGTAGCTTCAAGGTTGCCTAATCTGAAAGCTTAGCAAAAAAGGAAGAGATGAGTGACTGTGAATGGGGGGGGGGGGTCTCTGCTTAGAAGTCAGGTTTAGCAGGAGCCTTACCACAGCGCCACCTGCAGGGATCCAGGCATAGAGAAATATATTGATAAGCTGCATGAAAAACACCAAGAGCAGTACTTTTCTGCCCTTTAAACCCATACCCACTAATGGGAAAAAGTTTATTCCATTTATTAAATATGGTGTCTTTAAGCAAGGCAAAACATTGAGGCAGAGGTCTGTAGCAGCCTAAAGGATTCACACTAGTCAATATTGACTTTGCTGATTCAAATGCAAATCTTTTCCTTGATTTAATTCCTAATCTTCCTTTCATTTTATAACAATTTATTTTGTCTGTCTGAAGGATATGTCTATATCAAATTTACAAGTGATTTCTATTCTTTGGACTTCAGTGAATGGTCCAGTATTTCTACACGGTAGGTGGTAACTCCTCTAACTCTGGAGCTTTCCTTGATACATGTAGTCAGGTAAGATTCCTGTCCCCCATAAGGGACGTGGACCTTTAACCAATTGTTAATTGCCAGTACTGGTAAAGGTTTAGGGGACAGGAGCATCTCCACATGGAAACTGGCTGGAATGTAAACTGGCACAACCTTTGGGGAGACTGTTTTGGCAATGTGTGCTAAAAGCCTTAAAATATGCAAGTCATTTTATCCAATTACTCCATTTCTAGGATTTATAAATAATTGGATAAAGTAAGTAAAAATAAACATAGAAAGCATTTCATGCGGGATCCCTGGGTGGCTCAGCGGTTTGGCGCCTGCTTTTGGCTCAGAGCGCGATCCTGGAGTCCCGGGACCCAATCCCGTGTCGGGCTCCCTGTGTGGAGCCTGCTTCTCCCTCTGCCTGTGTCTCTGCCTCTCTCTCTCTCTGTCTGTCATGAATAAATAAAATCTTTAAAAAAAAATCATACAATAATCTATAAAAAAAAAAAGCATTTCATGCTAATGATGATCCCTTGAGACATAAGATATTTAGAAAGGTACTGTTAAGTGAATAATTCTACACATAACTTAATTCCATGCTATGTAAGAAAAAAATGCACAAAGAAGACTGGAAAGACAGGTCATAAAAAGATAACAGGAGCAACTTCTGAGTGGTGAAATATAGCTGGTTTTTTTTCTTTTTTAGGATTATCTGTATGTCCTAATTTTTCTACTATGAGCATGCACAACTCATGTAATAAAAATTTTCAAAATTATTTATTATTCATAGACTATATAGTCTATACGCTATAGACTATATAGATAGTCTATGAATAATAAATTTTCACATATGTGTTTTTCACATATATGTACAGTCTTTCAACAGTCTTTCAACTTCCATAAAATAACACCGATTTGCTGGGAGTCTTCCCCAATCTTCCCTCCTGAAATGATAAGGGCATCCTGGTACAGAAGGGTGAGATTCCTGGGCCTGACATAGATGTAAGAGGCCAGGGACAATCATAATTCTCTTATCCTTTGCCTGCTTGTCTGTCCTTTTCTGCCTTCCACACCCTTCCTTCCACATTCAAACAACAAAAGAGGAATGCAAATCTCCAAACGTTTTCCTATGTAGAGGCAGGAGAATTGGGAAGTTATTCACCAAAGTCCTCTCTGAATTTCAGGAGTAGAGCAGTAAGACTCCAAACCCTCCTTAATCACTTGCTCCAGCTCCATTTTCCCCACAACCATATTCCCAGCTGAGAATGTAAAAGTAATCCATTTAGAGAACAGAACACGGTGCTCTCCACCTTCTGTTGCTAAGTGTTCCGGATAGGATTGCGCAAAAGCTCATTTAATCCTCAGACCCGAAGCAACAGCCTTTTCCACTGTTTGCAGATCCAAAGCAGCAATGTCGGGTGGACTCTGGGCTACATGCTGAACCTGACCAACATGATCCCAGCCGAGCAGCCGTATTCCAAGCCTCTCTCCCACACCACCTACATCTTCCTCATGATCCTCTTCTCCCTGATCCTGGTCGCAGTGGTCATCATAGGCTTGCTTGTCTTTTACAAGCCTTCATATTTCTGGAAAGACATGGTATAGCAGGATCCGCTGAAATCTGCTGGCTGGAGTGAAAAAACAAACTTGCCCAAGAAGCACTCTCCTCCACGTTGGTGCACAAGGTCATCCTTCCTTGCTCACGAAGGCCAGCCTTGACCAGCACGAAGCTTTTTGACTTTCGCTGAAGCCTCTCCGTGGAATGTATTCACCACCTCTGCCTCAAGGACTACCTGGCAGACATCGTCTCTTTTGTGAGTCCTTCCCAACTCCCCTTCTCTCTTTTGTACTCTGAGCTTATGTAGGTCTTAAAGACTTGCTACCTTTTGTGATCTTTGCTTTATAAAAAAACAATCATGACTTTATCTCAAAGAACTCAGAGTCCTGAGTCCTGTGCTGGCAAGTTGCACTGGCTAAAAGAAGAATCTCAGGAACTGGTTGTTGTACTTGTTACAGACCCTTTCTTTCTCCTATTGCCCGTTTATTAAGAATGCTATACGATGCCTTTGGAGAAGGCAGACACACATCTCATTCCTATCCTGCCGTTTGCATGGGAGAATTTTCTAGACTAAGCAAATATGTGCTAGGGCCAAAGAGTCTTGCAAGAGAATTTATGTGCTTATATAGTTAATACAGTACTTAAACCAAGCCAAAACAGGGATGTGGATGAGTTATATGTTCCTAGGTGATGCCGAAATGCTAAACAGTGGGACCCCCCCCCTCCCCAGACATTTTTTTTAAAAGCTGATATAACATATAGGTATTCAGGTATCAGGGCATACTACATGGTAGGTATACATGTCGGGAAGAAAAATACAAATACAATACTCCTTACAATGAAGTTTGGAAAATGCATCCTTCAATGCATCTGTTGGAGTTTTATTTTTATTGTAGTAATACAGATAACATAAAGTCCACTATTTTATGTGTACAATTCAGCTGCATTTCAGTGTTGTATACAGTCAGTTAACCATCACCACTATCTAATTCTGGAATATTTTCCCCACTTAGAAATTAGTTGGAGACAAGACCATCCCTGGAAAGGTTCAAACCACCAACTTTTCTGTTAACAGCCAAATATGCTAATCAGTTGTACCACAAAGATGCTCATGGAGTTTAAAAGCCATGCTGTATCTTTTTGTCCTGGGTTTAATGTAGTGAGAGGGCTATAGCATGCCTTTTCACTGTCACAGTATTTGCTCATCAAAGTGTGCCAGGAACCAGATCTGAAAGTGAGGTTGCCACACCAGTATTGGCTCTATTTATTTACTCCGTGGACTGTTTTGTGGAAGAAGCAGCAACTTAAAGACCTTGTCACAGAAACACGAAGAGACCCATACTGTCTTCCTTTAATGACTCCTGTGAAAAGGTGGAGTGGTGGCGTGTTACTCTGAAGTTGTCCCAAGCTCCCTAACTCTGCATCTGGGAACTGACTGTTGAGCTGATGCAGGGTGGAACTGGGGTGAGAGAGGAAAAGCTTTCCCACAAACTGGAAGCCAAATGTCCTTCTATCTAGCGAATAACCAAGTCATTTTTTTTTTTTTTTTTTTTTTACATACGGGTGAATACAAGCTTATAAAGCTGTGGACAGGAACTTTTTCTTTTCTGCTACTCACAACTGCATTTGTTGTACTTGGATTAGGAATGAGAAGCCAAGTTTGGACATGTCTAAATTCTTTCTAGTGCTAGTAGTTATATTGTTACAGTTAGTATTTATTGAGCATTTGCTGTGTCCCATGTTCTGTGCTCAAGTGCATTACATTCATTTTCTCACTTAATCCTTACAACAATCTGAAGGGAGCTACTACCATTCCCACTTCATAGAAACAGAAACTGAGGCTTAGAGAGGTTAAGTCACTTGCCCAAGTGGCTGAGCTAAAAGTCTGTAATGCACTAAACCATTATTTTCTCCCCCTAATATACTAGACTGTCTCCTTATAACTTCCAAGCACATACTTCACTTTGTATGAATATAGGACTTAAGGGCATGGGAGAAAGGGAAGTAGACAGATGAACTGCTCTCCGATGGACTTAAGTCCACAAAGGCTGTCATGGGAACATTGATGTTCTGTTCACTTACTCTGGAAGGTAACATACAGAGCATACGATGCTAATCGAGGATTCCCATATTCCTAGCTTCTTATAGTGCTTGCTCCCTGCACAGCAGTTCTGCATCAAATAAACAGTAGTTGATGATACTGATGAAAATAAAAGGTCATAAAATAGAGCTACAAGCAGCTAGCTCCTTTCTTATGTCTACATATAAAAAGCACTGTCATGCACACTCTGATTCTAAAAAAAACCCTGTAAGGGTGTAAATACTATTTCCATTTTATGAGGGTTACACAAACTAGAGCAGATATGCAAATTCATGTCTTCTGTCCCAAGTTTATTGTTTTGTCTTTTCTAAACACTGCCCCTCAGCAAGTTGGAATTAGAATTCACCAGTTTATAAAGACTCCTAACTCTGGGAAATGAACTAGGGGTGGTGGAAGGGGAGGAGGGCGGGGGGTGGGGGTGAATGGGTGACGGGCACTGAGGGGGGCACTTGACGGGATGAGCACTGGGTGTTATTCTGTATGTTGGCAAACTGAACACCAATAAAAAATAAATTTATTATAAAAAAATAGAATTCACCAGTTTCCGTCAATAAACTGAAATCTTTTCTTACTCCATTTCTGTCTTGCAGCCTGGGTCTTAAAAAAAAAAAAAATCTATTAAAGTATTTGGGAGTCAAATTTCACTTGTTTTAAGTCTTAACTCAGGGAGATAATCAGCAGTCACAACCTAATCTCATTTTTGTTGGAGGGAAACATGGTTTCATGGCAGATTCAGGAATCTGCTTTGGGCCATTCTAGATGAGGAGGGACAAATAAAATGGGTCACTGTCAACTGATTTTAATATTGGCCACTGGTTATTAATGATTATCATTCCTTCCTGGCCATTCACTTAAACTTGGTTCCACCATTTCTTTAGAAGGTAGGAAACTTTTTTCTATGAACCCATAAGGGGGAAATATCAGAAATAGTTACTTATGTAGACAAAAGAATGATATTACTTAAGTAGGCTGT
The DNA here is from genome assembly GCF_003254725.2 of Canis lupus dingo. Lineage (NCBI taxonomy): Eukaryota > Metazoa > Chordata > Mammalia > Carnivora > Canidae > Canis > Canis lupus. The sequence goes on from NC_064270.1 coordinate 9,431,840, forward strand.
GTGTGTGTGTGTGTGTGTGTGTGTGTGAGTGTGAGAGAGAGAGAGAGAGAGAGACAGGGAGAGAGAGAAAATTTTCACCTTACCCAATTCTTAAATTAATAGGAAATATAAAAAATGCAATATAAATAAAAGTTTTTAAAAGTATACTTCATTCTGATGTTGCATCAGTCATGACCTCTGCAAGTAAAAAGAGGGTGCAATCAACCCAGGAATGGAGAAGAGTTTAAAAAAGTGACTACAGCCAACGTATTATCATTTCAACATGTAGTTTTTTTAAATATATATATATATATATATATATATATATATATATATATATATATATATTTATGATAGTCACAGAGAGAGAGAGAGGCAGAGACACAGGCAGAGGGAGAAGCAGACTCCATGCACCGGGAGCCCGATGTGGGATTCGATCCCGGGTCTCCAGGATCGTGCCATGGGCCAAAGGCAGGTGCTAAACCGCTGCGCCACCCAGGGATCCCTCAACATGTAGTTAATATAAAAACTAGTATTTGTTTTTTCATATTAAGTTTTGAAACCTGTGTTGTATATCGCAGGTCAGGACTTAATCAGGACTTGCTACATTTCAAGTGATGGAGAGCCATGTATGACTAGTCACTACTACACTGGACAGCATGTGTCTAAAAATACATTCAGAGCTAAGAAAACCTAAGCAATCCTTTCTTTCTACTGAGGGATTTTTTTTCAGAACCAGCTATAGATACTATAACATCTTCCTATTATTTATTATATATGAAGTTAAAAAATTCTTAGACATTATTCTTCTTTAAGATCTCAGCTCAGGAGGGCAGGGCAAGATGGTGGAGGAGTAGGGTCCCCAAGTCACCTGTCCCCACCAACTTACCTAGGTAACTTTCAAATCATCCTGAAAACCTACCAATTCGACCTGAGATTTAAAGAGAGAACAGCTGGAACGCTACAGAGAGAAGAGTTTGCGCTTCTAATAAATAAAACTTGCTTTTAGCCACTCTGCACTGAGCAAAATGACTAGAAGGAAGAACTCACCACAAAAGAATCAGAAACAGTACTCTCTGCCACAGAGTTACAGAATTTGGATTACAATTCGATGTCAGAAAACCGTTTCAGAAGCACAATTATAAAGCTACTGGTGGCTCTGGAAAAAAAACAAAGAATTCAAGAGACTTCATGACTGCAGAATTTAGATCTAATCAGGCCGAAATTAAAAATCAATTAAATGAGATGCAATCGAAACTGGAGGTCCTAACAACGAGGGTTAATGAGGTAGAAGAAAGAGAGTGACATAAAGACAAGTTGATGGCAAGGAAAGAAGCTGAGGAAAAAAGAGAAAAACTAAAGACCATGAGGAAAGATTAAGGGAAATAAATGACAGCCTCAGAAGGACAAAATCTACGTTTAATTGGGGTTCCAGAGGGCGCCAGAAGGGACAGAGGACAAGAAAGCATATTTGAACAAACCATAGCTGAGAACTTCCAAACGTGGGGAGGGAAACAGGCATTCAGACCCAGGAGATAGAGAGGTCCCCCCCTAAAATCAATAAAAATTGTTAAACACCTCGACATTTAATAGTGAAACTTGCAAATTCCAAAGATAAAGAAAAGATCCTTAAAGCAGCAAGAGACAAGAGATCCCTAACTTATATGGGGAGAAATATTAGATTAACAGGAGACCTCTCCACAGAGACCTGGCAGGCCAGAAAGGGCTCCAGGATATATTCAGGGTCCTACATGAGAAGAACATGCAGCCAAGAATACTTTATCCAGCAAGGCTGTCATTCAGAATAGAAGGAGAGATAAAGAGCTTCCAAGATAAGCAGAAACTGAAAGCATATGTGACCACCAAACCAGGTCTGCAAGAAATATTAAGGGGCACTCTGTAAAAGAAAGAGGAATCCCAAAGAAATAAGCCACAAAAATAGGTAATACCTGAATAGGTATTATGATGACACTATAAATTCATATATTTTAATAGTAACTCTGAACGTGAATGGGCTTAATGATCCCATCAAAAGATGCAGGGTTTCAGACTGGATAAAAAAACAAGACCCATCTATTTGCTGTCTACAAGAGGCTCGTTTTAGACCTAAGGACACCTACAGCCTGAAAATGAAAGATTGGAGAACCATTTACCATTCAAATGGTCCTCAAAAGAAAGCAGAGGTACCCATCCTCATATCACATAAATTAAAGTTTATCCCAAAGACTGTAGTAAGAGATGAAGAGGGACACTATATCATACTTAAAGGATCTATCCAACAAGAGGACCTAACAATCATGAATATTTATGCCCCTACTGTGGGAGTTGACAAGTATATTAATCAATTAATAACCAAAGTAAAGACATACTTAGATAATAATACACTTCTACTGGGAGACTTCAACACAGTGCTTTCTGCAAATGACAGATTTTCTAAGCACAACATCTCCAAAGAAACAAGAGCTTTAAATGATACACTGGACCAGATGGATTTCACAGATATTTCCAGAACTTTCCATCCAAACACAACTGAATACACATTCTTCTCAAGTGCACATGGAACTTTCTCCAGAATAGACCATATAGTGGGTCAAAATCCGGTTTTAACTGATACAAAAAGATTAGGATTGTCCCCTGCATATTTTCAGATCATAGTGCTTTGAAACTTGAACTCAATCACAAGAAGAAATTTGGAAGAAATTCAAACACGTGGAAGTGAAAGAGCATCCTGCTAAAAAATGAAAGGGTCAACCAGTAAATTAGAGAATTAAAAAGATTCATGGAAACTAATGAGAATGGATACAACCATTCAAAATCTTTGGGATACAGCAAAAGCAGTCCTAAGAGGGAAATCTATCGCAATACAAGCATCCCTCAAAAAATTGGAAAAAACTCAAATACACAAGCTAACCTTGTACCTAAAGAAACTGGAGAAAGAACAGCAAATAAGACCTACACCCAGCAGAAGAAGAGAGTTAATAAAGATTCGAGAACTCAATGAAATAGAGACCAGAAGAACTATAGAAGAGATCAACAAAACCAGGAGTTGGTTCTTTGAAAAAATTATTAAGATAGGTAAATCATTAGCCAGCCTTATTAAAAACAAAAGAGACTCAAATTAATAAAATCACAAATGAAAAAGGAAGGATCACAACCAATACCAAGGAGATACAAACGATTTTAAAAGCATATTATGAGCAGCTATAAGCCAATAAATTAGGCAATCTAGAAGGAATGGATGCATTTCTGGAAAACCACAAACTACCAAAACTGGAGCAGGAAGAAACAAAAACCTGAACAGGCCAATAACCAGGGAGGAAATTGAAGCAGTCATCAAAAACCTCCCATGACACAAAAGTCCAGGGCCAGATGGCTTCCCAGGGGAATTCAATCAAACGTTTAAAGAAGAAACAATACCTATTCTATTAAAGCTGTTCCAAAATATAGAAAGGGATGGAATACTTCCAAACTTGCTATATGAGGCCAGCATCAACTTAATTCCAAAACCAGACAAAGCCTCCACCAAAAAGGAGAATTATAGACCAATATCCCTGATGAATACAGATGCAAAAATTCTCAACAAGATACTAGCCAGTAGGATCCAACAGTACATTAAGAAGATTATTGACCATGACCAAATGGGATTTATCCCCGGGATGCAAGGCTGGTTCAACACTTGTAAAGCAATCAATGTGATAGATCATATCCACAAGAGAAAAAACAAGAACCCTATGATCCTCTCAATAGATACAGAGAAAGCATTTGACAAAATACAGCATCTGTTCCTGATCAAAACTCTCCAGAGTATTGGGATAGAGGGACCATTTCTCAGCATCTTAAAAGCCATCTACAAAAAGCCCACAGCAAATATCATTCTCAATGGGGAAACACTGGGAGCTCCCCTAAGATCAGGAGCACGACAGGGATGTCCATTCTCACCGCTGCTATTCAACATAGTACTGGAAGTCCTAGCCTCAGCAATCAGGCAACAAAAAGAAATAAAAGGCAGTCAAATTGGCAAAGAAGTCAAACTCTCCCTCTTTGCAGATGACATGATACTGTACGTAGAAAACCCAAAAAGACTTCACCCCAAGATTGTCAGAACTCATACAGCAATTCGGCAGTGTGGCAGGATACAAAATCAATGCCCAGAAATCAGTGGCATTTCTATACACTAACCACGAAACTGAAGAAAGAGAAATTAAGGAGTCAATCCCATTTACAATTGCACCAAAGAAAGAGAAATTAAGGAGTCAATCCCATTTACAACTGCACCGAAGAAAGAGAAATTAAGGAGTTAATCCCATTTACAACTGCACTGATAGACCTCTCCGAATTGTCTCTGCAACAGTCTTTAGATGTATAATTCTAAAATAAAAAGTTTAAAAATGTAAAAAAAAAAAAAAAAAACTGATCAGATGATGACAGGGGTCAACTAGACTTTTTTTTTTTTTTAAGACTTTATTTATTCATGAGAGACAGAGAGGGAGGCAGAGACCCAGGCCGAGGGAGAAGCAGGCTCCATGCAGGGCCCCGACTGCAGGACTCGATCCCAGGACCCCGGGGTCACGCCCTGGGCTGAAGGCGGCGCTTAAACTGCTGAGCCCTGGGCGCCCTGAGGCTTTCTGTGGATATTTTGCGACGTATGCAAATGTGGAATTGTTATGCTGTAGACGTGAAACTACCCTGATGTTATAGGTTAGTTACACCTCAATTTTTAAGAAGAAAAATAAAAGTTTCCGTCGCGTGTGTTCAAAAAAAAAAAACAAAAAACAAAAACAACTGCACCAAAAGCATAAGATACCTAGGAATAAACCTAACCAAAGAGGTAAAGGATCTGTACCCTAAAAACTACAGAACACTTCTGAAAGAAATTGAGGAAGACACAAAGAGGTGGAAAAATATTCCATGCTCATGGATTGGAAGACTATTGTGAAAATGTCAATACTACCCAGGGCAATTTATACATTTAATGCAATCCCTATCAAAATTCCATGGACTTTATTCAGAGTGTTGGAACAAATCATCTTAAGATTTGTGTGGAATCATGGGCAGCCCCGGTGGCACAGCGGTTTAGCGCCACGTCGGGCTCCCTGCATGGAGTCTGCTTCTCCCTCTGCTTGTGTCTCTGCCTCTCTCTCTCTCTGAATAAATAAAATCTTAAAAATATATATTTGTGTGGAATCAGAAAAGAGCCCAAATAGCCAGGGGAATATTAAAAAAGAAAACCAGAGCAGGGGCCATCACAATACCAGATTTCCGGTTTTACTACAAAGCTGTGGTCATCAAGACAGTGTGGTACTGGCACAAAAACAGACACATAGATCAATGGAACAGAATAGAGAATCCAGAAGTGGACCCTGAGCTTTATGGTCAACTAATATTCGATAAAGGAGGAAAGACTATCCACTGGAAGACAGTCTCTTCAATAAATGGTGCTGGGAAAATTGGACATCCACATGCAGAAGAATGAAACTAGACCACTCTCTTATACTATACACAAAGATAATCTCAAAATGGATGAAAGATCTAAATGTGAGACAAGAATCCATCAAAATCCTAGAGGTGAACACAGGCAACACCCTTTTTGAACTTGGCCACAGCAACTTCTTGCAAGATACATCTATGAAGGCAAGGGAAATAAAAGCAAAAATGAATTATTGGGACTTCATCAAGATAAAAAAGCTTCTTCACAGCAAGAGAAACAGTCAACAAAACTAAAAGACAACCTACAGAATGGGAGAAGATATTTGCAAATGACATATCAGACAAAGGGCTAGTATCCAAGATCTATCAGGAACTTAGTAAAATCAACAGCAAAGAAACAAACAATCCAATCATGAAATGGGCAAAAGACATGAACAGAAATCTCCAGAGGAAGATATAGACATGGCCAACAAGCACGAGAAAATGCTCTGCATCACTGGCCATCAGGGAAATACAAATCAAAACCACAATGAGATACCACCTCACACCAGTGAGAATGGGGAAAACTAACAAGGCAGGAAACCACATATGCTGGAGAGGATGTGGAGAAAGGGGAACCCTCTTGCACTGTTGGTGGGAATGTGAACTGGTGCAGCCGCTCTGGAAAACTGTGTGGAGGTTCCTCAAAGAGTTAAAAATAGACCTGCCCTACGACCCCGCAATTGCACTGCTGGGGGGGGGTTTACCCCAAAGATACAGATGCAGTGAAACACTGGGACACCTGCACCCCAAGGTTTCTAGCAGCAATGTCCACAATAGCCAAACTGTGGAAGGAGCCTCAGTGTCCATCAAAAGATGAATGGATAAAGAAGATGTGGTTTATGTATACAATGGAATATTATTCAGCCATTAGAAATGACAAATACCCACCATTTGCTTCAATGTGGATGGACCTGGAGGGTATTATGCGGAGTGAAGTAAGTCAATTGGAGGACATATGTTATATGGTTTCACTCATACAGGGAACATAAAAAATAGTGAAAAGGAATAAAGGGGAAAGGAGAAAAATGAGTGGGAAATATCAGAGAGGGAGATAGAACATGAGAGACTCCTAACTCTGGGAAACGAACAAGGGGTGGTGGAAGGGGAGGTGGGCGGGGGTCGGGGGGACTGGGTGACAGGCACTGAGGGGGGCACTTGACGGGATGAGCACTGGGTGTTATGCTGTATGTTGGCAAATTGAACTCCAATAAGAAAATACACACACACACACACACACACACACACAAAAGATCTCAGCTCAGAATCTCAGTTTATTCCCCAGGTTTTGTTGCCTTTTTCGTGAAGGCAGAGATGCCTGATACTCAGGCCAAGATGTGTGATGAAAGACCTTTGGAAAATGTAATCTGGATTCAAGTTGATACAAGATAGTTTTGATGATTATATTCTATAATCAAATAGTAAATTTGAGTATTAAAATAAAGATTAGTTTTTTAATAGCTCACATAGATTACTATATTAAAATTACTATTAAAATATATTCTCATTTATCATCAGTTTGAAAGATGAGCTGGATTTCACTCAGATTGGTCTGGTCCCTCTCTGATTCAGATTCTAATAGCTGCTATCTCATTAGAATGGGACAGTTGCTTATGGTTAGTTGTGCTCACTAACCATGTTTATTTTCAGTTTGTGTGAGCTGTATCTTTTAAATTTATTATAACCTTAAAGTTTCAGTGGCTTACCACAACAAATGCTGATTTTCATGTTCATGGGTCTGCATGTCAGCTGGGTAGCTCTCCTTCAGGTAGTAGGTCTAGTTCAGGCATGCTCCCATACCTTGCATTCTCTTATGAATGGCAGGAACACCAGAGAGGAAGAGCAGAAACAGGATGCCTTTTATAGCTTGGCCAGGACAGGCCCCTGTCCACATTCTACTGACCAAAATAAGTCATATGACTAAGGGCAACAATTAGCAAGTTGGAGAAATACGGAGAGGAATGGCTAGGTCATATGGCAAAGGGCATGAATAGCTTATTCTAATACAGAAGAGGAGTGAAGCAGTGGGCATAATGACAACCTACCACACAGTGTCTCATTAACTAAAACATAAAGGCTGTTTTCTATAGAGTCTATTTATCTTGCCAAGGAATATTTTTTAAAAATGTCATTACTTCCAAGATGGCATCAATCTGCAACTTCTTTCCACAGCCTTAATCAGGATGTTCTAGCAACCTGCAGTTAGCCTTGTGTTCTATTACCATAGAACCATTCTATGGTATGGTTCTATTACCATTTCCTAAGAGAACATTCATCTATTTATTTTCTTTATTTTATGTATTTAGGAAAAAATGTAGCTAACTACCCAAGTTTTTCTTTGTACCTGAATCTAATACAACTGAGTACATTTAGTTTTATCACAGGTATAATGGATTTTTTTAATAATGGGAAAAGGAGTATCTCTGTGAATCTTCTCTAGAAAAGTAGCACTTAAGACTGTACATGTGATAGAAGCACTGCTATACGTTTTGCATTTCTCTATGTTAAATAAATGTCTAACTTTAAATTGATGATACAGTGATGGCATCACCCTCATCAGCATCTGAGTTGACTTTCTGTTTTTATATCCCTATTGAATGTATAGTGAATAGCAAAGGTCACCACAGTACATGGATCAGTCAATAAAAAATGAGATACAGTCACCTAAAAAACAGCATCACTCCTTATAATGAAGTCCTAAGAAGAAAGGGTAGGAAACCCTGGGAGCTGGGTGGGGAACACTGAGTACTCAGGGTGACCTAAACCAAATTCTATTTTTCCTCCTAAACCCGCCCTGATTCCTGAATTATATGATAATTAATGCCAGCACTGTGTCAAGTAACCAGGACTTCATCAACTCATCAGCACTTGCCCATTTTATCTTTGCAACATTTTTCATTTTGATTCCCCTTTCCAATCTTATTATCATCCCAGTAAAGACCTGACACCAGGAATGGTGGTTGTGTCTCCAATATTAATGACAGAGTGAGCTTTATAAAAAAAACAGGCTTTGGGGCAGCTGGATGGCTCAGTTGGTTGTGTCGGATTCTTGATTTTGGCTCAGGTCACCTGCTTCGGGCTCTGTGCTCAGTGCAGAATCTGCTTGTCCCTCTCCTCCTCCTCCCACTCTCTCAAATAAGTAAGTTAAGAAAGAAATAAGTAAAATCTTTTCTAAAGAAAGCAGGCTTTCTCACATTGCTCCCTAAAATTGCTAGTAGGTGTCCATTGCCTACAAAATAAGGTCAAACTCTCCAACGGACATTCAAGCTACCTGAACCATGCCTATAAGCGCTCTCCAGGCTTACATCCCACTCCACCCCTCTGATGTTACCTACACTCCAGGCAGGACAGACTGCTTGTTCACCCAACACTGTTCAGGTTATTTGCTCAAGTTGGAACACCTCTGCCCCACTCTACCTGTAAACCTCAGCTCAAATGCCTTCAGTGGAGCCTTCTTCACATCTCCAAGTCAGAATAAACTGTTTCTTCCCTGTGCTCCTGCAGCCCTTTTTCTAGGCCTGGATTAGACCTCAGATCCTTCTATTCTGGGTCTAGGTTAATCTACCTCTCCACTGCCAGGAAGACTGGTCCATACTACTATTTCTGCTTTGGTATACTTATTTCATTGTCTCTTGACATGACCTACATCTTCCTCCAGCTCTTAAGGACCAGCTCAACTCCTGCTTCCTCAGTGATGCCTCCTTGCATTACTTACGCTGAACTTCTCCTTGGACCATGCATTTCGTTTCTGTGTAGCTCTTGATCACACACATTATTTAAGTAGAATTTTAAGGATTAGAATGCACCTTAAAAGGCCGTGCTTATCAAAACTTAATGTGTATATAACTCACATAGGAATCTTGTTGGAATAGAAATTTTAATTAATAAAAGATGATTCAATAGGTCTGGGGTGAAGCTGAAGTTCTCCATTTCCCACTGGCTGCCTGGTAATGCCATTACTGCCGTCCAGGCACACTTCGAGCACCAAAGCCGTAGGCTACTTTAGCATCCAGAGTTCCTTCTACTGGCTCTCAGGTGACTGCCATCATCATTTGGCAGCCCACTCCAGTGGCCAGCTCAAGGGCAATTCACAAAGCTTAACTTTTTCTCTATACTCAACATTCCTCAACGGTTTCATCAATTCTTCTGTGCCTCATTCAGATTTGTCTGCCTTGCCCTCTGCCTTTGGGGAGCCACAGCCTACCACCCAGTGAGAGCCTGGTGTGCCACCTAGGGATTTCTTCCAGTTCTCCTGCCAGCGTGTTATTCCTGCGCTTCTGCTAGAAACCCGTGGGAAAGAGCTGGAAGTGATCCATAATACAAGCCGACATGGAACCTTTAAAGACTTCATAAAGTTCAGCTGGTTTCTTATTATTGCTATGATGGATTCTTCCTTCTCCCGGCACTATGAGCCATAGAAGAGTTACTGGCTGAGAAATTTAGTTCTCATGGGCTTTTGAGCTCTATGATTTTGTAGTTTAACCATGGGGTGGAATCTATCTCCTGCTCTATGCACACAATAATCACTTGTAAAATGAATAAATAAATCATAAGGAAATTATTTTTTATGAAGTTTGCAACCAGAAATGCAATTCATTAGCATATATAACTAAAAATAGAGCCTCAATAAATCAAATTTCCAGTGCTGCAAAAGCAAAAACTACATGTATTCCACATTATAGTTTCCTTATATTTATAAATACTCTTAGAAAAAACTGAAAGATGTAGATGGCTAACTTTGTAATAACACAGGCTGCCTTCTGACATACAGCTTATTTGATTATGAAATTATTTTTGGCCCAGTAATAGTACAAAGGGAGCAAGTATAGATAAATGGTGGGCAGTTTTAAAGTGAACTACTCGGCACCACTTGCAGTTTTTTTCTAAAAGTAAGTCCATAATGCTCTCTCTCCAGCTCTACAATTGGCAGGCATACTGTAATTGTAATCAGTAGCTTAAAAATATGAACTTTTGTCCTGTTCCATATCTCTTGGGTTTCTGATTCCACAATAGTCAACTGAACCATCTTCTTGGAATTCACATAGAGATGAAAGTTCCTGTGAAGAATATGCTGTCAATCTGCTCTGTTTTCCGCAGCTAAATCCACCTAGAAGATGTATTCTTCGATTATCTTCTGGATACACTAAGTCTAATAATGTAATATATAGTTATTTTTAGTTTTTTATTATTTGAGCTTTCAAACATAAACAATAGTAGGATAATACACATCCATGTGCCTAACAGAACTTAAACACTTGTCACCATTTTATAAGTGTCACACAAACAGGAGTTAATTATAATCACAGAACAAGATTCAAACTTTATAGGGGGGGTGCCATGCTGAAAGAAGTGAGTATACACCTTTTTACCAATAATCAAACAGTGAAGGTGGGCAGAGCCCCTGTGTGATGCAACATGGTAACGTAAGCCAAGGGCTTAGGTCCTTAACCACATGGAAGAACATACCTCACATGAAAGGGGGTGGGTCCCTCCTCACCCTGCAGAGATTTAGGACCACAGCAACTATATTTGCCTATTCCTTTGTGAATTATGAAGTTAAAGACATCAGCAGAATCATTCTGGTGTAGCAGCAACTCAGTGGGTTATATGACCATAGACTCTTTTAGAATATTTCTTTGACACCGAGAAGCTAAAGACTAATGAGTCACCTGTTTTAAATTGTAGTTTTTGCTTTTCATACATGTTTAAACCTAAAATTTTTCTTTCGATTAACCTCAACTAAAATATACATTTGTGGGATAATTCCAGCAGGTTTTTAGTATAAATATTTGATAGTGTCTATATAAAGAACTCATTTTTTTTTCCTACTGCAGCCCCTTCTCCAAGTTGCTAATATGTGTGTTATACTGTCAGTAGTGGGTAAGTTGAAAGGAAGAGGGCAGGAGTCCTGTCTTGGCTGTCATTTGCCCTTTTTACCCTCAAACCAAGGTCTCTTTTGGTCTATCTCAATTTTTCCTCTCAGTCTATTTGATCAGAATACCTTAGAGCCATTTTAATCCTGTTAATAGCTGAAGAAGTTAGGAAATTAAGAAAAACTAGGTAATTTAAAACAAAAACTCCAATATGATTTCTACGGAGTAGTTTAATATAAATCAGTATTGAATATACTTTATTTATTTTTAAAGACTTTATTTATTCATGAGAGACACACACACGCAGAGACACAGACAGAGGGATATAGGAGGCTCCACCTAAGGGAGCCCTGCAGGGAGAAGCAGGCTCCACACAGGGAGCCCAACTTGGGACTCGATCCCGGGTCTCTGAGGATCACACCCTGAGCCGAAGGCAGATGCTCAACTGCTGAGCCACCCAGGCACCTGGAATATTATTTTATACTGAAACTTCTGTTTTTTTCACATAGAATGCTTGTAATCCTGACCCCAAATTTGGTACTAAGTGACAAGATGGGAGAAAAAAGTAAGCCAACCAAAGGCCTTTTCTTTTACATGCCCTCTTTTGAATTCTATAATCCTCCTAACCCAGAGCATCATCAGTAAGAGAAAGGCTGTCCTAAGGGGAGTGAGAGATTTTTATTGACCAATCTTGTATTTTATCTTGTCCATTGGAAGACAGTGGGCTCGGGTTAGGTGCAGACTTATAATCATGGAATAGAGCTAAGCTATTATGAAGGAAATGAAACAAATTTCTAACCTAACTGGTACCAACTAATAGCCACTGGTAACCCAGCTGCAGATAAACCAATTAATTGGTTTTGCAACCCCAAGACCACAAGGGAGGAGTGACAGTCATTTCCAAGGCAGTGGCCGGGATCTGCAGAAGTTGTATATAAACCTTGAATACAAGTGGATTCAATAAATATGCATTTTCTAACATGTTTATGTGTCAATGGTAGCAATCAGGGATAGGATTGATAAAGATGGTTGCACAGCTCAATCGGCATTTACCTCTGACTTTTGCTTCTGCAGTTATCAGTGCCATGGTCCCTGTGAAATGAAGAAAGTGAGGAAGACAAGTGAGAGGTTGGTAGGAAAGGTAGGAGAAAAAAAAGAAAAGTTTCTAAAGAAAACCAGGATAACCTGTAGGAGATTCAGGTAAAAATTCACACCTCTCCAGGTACATGTAGAATGATGCTGTACAACTGGAGGAAACATTCTGAATTGAAAGGGAAGCACATATTCACTTTATATTCTTCATCTCCTTTCTCAAACTTTTCCCCTCTTCTATGGTCTTATCCTCTATCCCACCATACTGCTCTCTTTTCCTGGCTTGGTTTTTTACTTCCTTCCCTTTTTATATCCTTTCTTATATTGTACTTTCCCTTTAGAATGTCAGGCTTCCCCTCTCTCCTTCTGCTTGCACTTTAGTTTCACTGTAGTCCATGTTCTCCTGATGCTCCCATCTAATGGCACAGAAGACAATTACTGCATGGCAGAGAAAGGACTCCTGGCACATGTATATTAAAAACTAATTTGTAAAAAATAATGATAAAAAATAAAAAATAATTTGTAGCGAACAAAAGACAAACCAAAAAACAAACTTTTAACTATAGAAAACAAATTGATGGTTACCAAAAGGGAGGTTGGTGGGACGCAGGTGAAATAAGTGATGGGGATTAAGAATACCAAACTTATCCTGATGAGCACCAATATATAGAATTGCTGAATTACTTTATTATATTCCTAAAACTAATTTAACACTGTATGCTAACCATGCTGAAATTAAAATTTTAAAAAATAATTTGTAGCACATCTACAAGAAATACAGTTGACCCTTGAACAATTTGGAGGTTAGAGGTGCTTATCCCTGCATAGTCGAAAATGCACATATAACTTATGACTCCCTCAAAACTTAACAATTAACAGCCTGCTGTTTACCAGAAGCCTTACTGGTAACATAAACAGTTGATTAATATGTGGTCCTAAATAGTATATATTATATACTGTATTCTTACAATAAGCTAGAGAAAATATTCTTCAAAAATCATTAAGAGAAAGTACATTTACAGTACTGTAAAACATCCACATAAATGTGAACCCGCATAGTTTAAACCCATGTTGTTCAAGGGTCAACTCTATTTTTAAAAATCCTTATGTAGGGGATCCCTGGGTGGCTCAGCAGTTTAGCGCCTGCCTTTGGCCTGGGGCGCGATCCTGGAGTCCCGGGATCGTGTCCCGGGATCGAGTCCCGCATCGTGCTCCCGGCATGGAGCCTGCTTCTCCCTCCTCCTGTGTCTCTGCCTCTCTCTCTCTCTGTGTCTATCATGAATAAATGAAATAAATCTTAAAAAAAAAAATCCTTATGTAAAAGTCATGGTATTTCTTTGAAGTCTGTTCCTGATATTTTTTTTTTTTACTATTAGCTTACAGTGAAGGGTTAAACTGTTTAAATCTAATTTGTATATTTACTTCAATGTTGGGAAAAAAGGTAAATTTTTAATTCACAGCATCAAAAATAAACCTTGATTATAAATTGAATCTATTTAAGAATAAATCTGAATTTTAGTTTTAGGTGATAATTTGTATCACTCTTATACAAATACCTTAATTTGAAAGAAATCTGAGTGTTTTGCTGGAGTTAAGTATCATTCCTTACTGTGCAAAACAAAATGACTCACTTATCTAAATGCCCATCAGGATTTATGGTATCAGGAAGTAGAGAGTCCCGAAAATATTGTGGTAAGGATGTTTCCTGTTCAAAATTCAAGTCTTCCAATAGAATCTGTTCTTGTGGATCATTAGTTGGGTGGGTACAGGAGGTTAATTGCCATGGTCCTGTTTTGCTGTTCAAATCAAAATTTCTTAACTGTGTTTGTTTTTGAAACCTTGGAAAAGGTGGTCTTTGTCCATGATCTCTACTAACATATTTTTTCAATGACATTTTCTCTGAAAAATCATTGTTGGAATGGTCATGTAGAGATCCTTCATCAATACATTCTAAATCTTCCAAATTCATTTCATCATGAAAACAGTCCTGGTGGAAAGGTTTTTGCCTTTGAAAACCACCACCTCTGTTGAGAAAATGAAAGCTTTGTACTAGTAACTGGTCCTGAAAATCACCATGGAGTGGGTACTCACGGTTGTTAGAGAAAGGTTGTCGTTTTTGTTCCCAACTTCTGTTAGTAAAACCAAAATCTTTTGTTGGAAATTGTTCCCAGCAATTACTATAGGCCTGATGTTTCTGAATGGAATGTCTCCTTTGTCCATCAACTTTGCTAACAAAATCAAAATCATCTCCAGCATCTGGTTCATGACAGCCACTGTGACACTGATGATCATGAAATGGTCTCGGTCTTGTTCCTTGTATCTTGTTGAAATCTGTTTCTTCTCGGGAGATGCCATAACACTGGTGATTAGCAAAGAATGAACATCTTGGTCCTGGTCCTTTGTTACCCATATCCCAATTTCTCAAGTGTCTCTCTTCTGCCATGCTGTCACTACACTGGCGTTTGTAAAAATCCCTAGGACTCTGGACAGGCCCACTGTTGACATAATCATAATCCTTTATCTGTGTATCATTTCGAGGGTGCTGGTCATTAAGATGTCTTGACCTTTTCCCAGTCCTATTAGGGGGAAAATATGCTATAAATGCTAAGTATTTGAATAATAAAGGATAAATGCTATGCCTTTAGTAAAATCTCCCCTTGTTCAGTTCAACAGGACACAAACTATTGTTTCCCTGAACTGAATTGCACCACATTTTCATTTTTCTCTTCTGTTTGTGCTTAAGAGCCCCGAACTCTCTCCTGCAACTATTAACTTGTAAATTTCCAAACAAGTGTGTTGGTATTAAATAGTAATTTTTCCCCCTAAAAACTAGAGCACAACACATTTTCACAGCATCTTTTCATTTAAAGGAATGTGTCATAACCAGATCACTTTTATCATAATCTATGATAGGTTAAAGAAGTAATCTTACACATATGGCTGATAACATTCTGTATTATTGTACTGACTTCATGTCAGAAGAAATAAAAAACATGTATTAATTTTTATATAATTACTCCTAAAAACTATGAATAGAGCTTATAATATAAAATATTTGGTATAAATAATATATTTGGTAGTTCCAGTTTTTTTACTTTTATAAATAAAGCTGCTATGAGCATTCATGTCAGATTTCTCTATGAACAAGTTTTCAGTTCTCTGGGATAAATGCTCAAGAGTGCAAATGCTGGGTTGTATGCTAAATCTATTTTTAGTTTTATAAGAACTGCCAAACTGTTTTATAACATAAACAAGACACCAACTTGAAAGAGTTGGAAGAGAAATAGATAGCATTTGGAATAAAAATAACTATTTAAAAACCCTAGGATAGGGATCCCTGGGTGGCGCAGCGGTTTAGCGCCTGCCTTTGGCCCAGGGCGTGATCCTGGAGACCCGGGATCGAATCCCACGTCGGGCTCCCGGGGCATGAAGCCTGCTTCTCCCTCTGCCTATGTCTCTGCCTCTCTCTCTCTCTCTCTGTGACTATCATAAATAAATAAAAATTAAAAAAAAAAAAAACCCTAGGATAAGATACTAAAATTGACCACAAAGTTAGTTAGAACTTTGCTTCCTAGCAACAAGAAAAGGAAAGTTTCATAAAAACAAAACACAACCTAAACAAAAATAAACAACAAAACCCCTCAATGTCTGAAAATTTCTGGCATCAAATTCTGAGAGGATTTTATTCACTGAAGATAAACAAATGCTTCCTTGGAATGTGGGGCGCAGACATTATGTGAAGGAAGAACTTGTGTCAAGGCAGATATGAACTGCCGTGATAAGCAGAAGAGCTCTGTACAACCCTTCATGTATTTCATGCACATCCTGTGATGTTGCTAATGCCTAACAAAATGCCTGGCATTGCTCAAGCACTCAGTGAGGGGTGGAGGGGAGAAATCGGTACCTTCAGGTGGCAAAACGCTGCCTGTTTTAAGATAAGATTTGAAGCCAGAAGAAAGAGGCAAACAGGAGAATATTGTCTAGTCTAGCTTATATTAAATCAGTTCATAGAAGATAATCTCAATTTATTGCTACTTCAGTTAAAAAATACAAATACCAAATATTCCTCTTGATTTAAAATAGTAAGTATTGTGTATTCTGTGATTAGTTTATAGAGAAAAATGCCAATAGAGAAGAATGCAATTTTTTTTGAAAGATAGAGGAACAAAAAGGTTTTAAGATAAATTTTAAATTCTCTATCAGTTTATAAAGATATGTGTATATATGTGAGTCATAGAAGAAATTCTAGTACCATTTGATAACCTTAATCCACTTTCTGCTAATATTGGTAGAATAAATACAAATTATTACTTAGAATTGGAGCATTTTAAATTTTGAAGGAATCACAGAGATTACCTAGTTTAATATTTGCCAAATAGTTTGGAGAACATTAGTCTTGTTAATACTAATGTTAATACTTATTCTGTCAAGGGGAAAAGAGTTTTGTGCTTGAAAAAGTTAGGAAAATGCTAGGTTCAATAAAATTTAATAAATTTCTTAACTTTAGGAATTCTAAGGGCTTTTGATAAGCTAGTGTTCATGGTGACATCAGCAAGCATTTCCAAAATTTATCTTAAAAAAACACTGTTTATTCCTGTAAAACAAATAATACTTCACAAGATAAGAGTTTTATATGTCCTTAGAATACAGCTTAAGAAAAGCTAACTGATCTTGTCCAATTTATGTTACAAATTAAACAACAATGGTCTGAAAAGGTTGTGTCACTGGCTCTATATTATCTACAACTTAAAAATG
Organism: Canis lupus dingo; assembly: GCF_003254725.2. Classification (NCBI taxonomy): domain Eukaryota; kingdom Metazoa; phylum Chordata; class Mammalia; order Carnivora; family Canidae; genus Canis; species Canis lupus. Next base: position 9,449,005 of record NC_064270.1, read on the forward strand.
GCAGAATCAGATTTGGTTGTAAACTTCCCGATTCCCAATCCCATGGGTTTCCCCCATATTAATATGTATCTAAACTTTCATAAAATATTCATCTACAATTATGTTACTTTTACCCATGAAAGTCTTCATTTGGGGACCAATCTTCAGAGTCTTCCACAGAATTAGATGGGAGATTTGCATCTTCATCAGAATACCAGACATCCATTCCAAGATTACTAGAGGAAAAATATCAATAAAAAGTTCTAATTCAATCAGAAACAAGGTCATATGCTTTTAGACACATAAGTTGAGCACAAAATAAGATAAAAAGCACATCTGCACACCATTTGCATCTTGGAAAAATCTGTGAATATTTTTCCATTTGGCCTTATTGGACAGAATAAAGCTTAAGAACCTTGAGGTAGAGGTCATCAGTCAAGCAAAATTTAGGATGTTAGGATTTTAAACTTGGAGGATGTAAACATCTCCTGTGGCCAAAAGATCATAAAAATAAAGGGCTTCAGGAATAGGCAGTATGAGGAAGGGCTGAAGGGAGAGATAAAGGGGGAATGGGAATAAGTCAGGGGTACTAAAGTACCGGACCTCAGACATCCCTAACTCTCCCCTTCCATATACCTTCCCTGACTACTCATACTTCCATTATCTGAAATTACCTTACTGAATGCCTTTCTCCAGGACCATGCATTCAATCACTGACTTTTCCATTCAGCAAAATTTGTTAGGTGCCCAACATGTGCCCGGCACTGTTCAAACACTTAGAGACATGGTCATGATCAAAGCAGGTGAAGTCCCTGCTCTCAAAAGAGAGACAGACCACAAGTATGTAAATGGTATCATTTCTGATAGTAGTAAGTGCTCTGTAGGAGCTCTGGGGTAGAATAATAGTGATTGGGAGAGAGGGACAGGAAGGGCTGACTCTCTGAGGTGGTGACATTCAAGCAAAGTCAGTCATGCAAAGATATAGCATTCCAAGTAGAGCAAAGAGCAATGCAAAATTCCCTCACATAAGGTCTTGTAAGACTTCACAAAGACTTAGAAGCCTCACGAGGAAAGGGAGCTGGTCTGTCTTATTCACCTGCTGAATTCTCAGGGCCAAGCAGAGTACGCGGACACAGTAGGTACTCCATAAATACTTGTGGAATGGAAAAAGATGGGTAATGTGTTCTGCATCATAGCACTTAACACCTTCTTATATCTGCTGGTTTACTCACCTGTCTCCTGGAGGGCAAGGGCTCTTCCCAGCCCCTATAGCTTTAGCATCATGCCTGGCATATAGAAATACTTAACAGAATTCCTGAGCAGCATATAAGAGATGTTGAATCAATACTGTATCTTTATTGGAGAAGATAAAATTAAATGGAAGGTATTTAGGAATGCCTCACTGAATTTATGCTAAAAGACACTTAAGGTTTTTGTGTAGCTACAATGTTGTTTAGTTTCAAAAAGTAGAAAGATGATATCTGAACATGTTATAAAGGCAAGATCTTCTCAGGGATAAAGGCCAGAGAAGGTAAGAAGAATTATATCTGAGTGTCTATAAATGACAATCAATACCTTAGTAGAATTTTAATATGAGTTCAGAAATTATTTTTCTAAATTCTAGTAAAAAGGATACTAGCGTTGTTGTGGTGTATACGTTATCTATTGGAAATAACATTTCCTCAGGTAAAGGCTATAAACAAGTACAAGGAAAAGGTTTCAATAGAAAAAAACACATGAGAGAGAAGATTTAATTGAATAGCTCTTATAAGAAATAGAAAAGAGTAACCAATAAGTTTTCCTCCCAGAGTACTTGATAAATACTAAGAAGGAAATCTCTAGCTCTCAGGCCAAATTCAGGTTTTGGTTAAATTTTATTTAGCTTCTTAAATTCTGAAAGATGATAATGCTTTAAGTGCATTATAAAGTAGATGTGATCTTTAAAAAACAAATATAAAAGTCATTATTTTTATGAGCTATCGTATAAACTTTCCCAAACATCTATGATTTGAAAAGAAAATGTTCCCTACATAAGTGTGAGATTTTGTATGAAGTTCAGGTGTGAGCAAGATTTGGAGGTCATATGATAGAAATAAGAGCTGAAGTGACAAGAAAATGGAGTATAGGAATAAAAGCCAAACACAGTCTTATCAAACATCTGCAATAGGATGAAGAGGAGACCACTAAGGCGAATGGAGCTATGAGAAAATTAAGAAGCAAACTTGAATAGTATTGTATCCAAAATAAAATAATTTAAAGTATATGTAGAGAGAATTAATGATGCCAGATGTTGCAAAGAAAAACTGTAGGATTTGGCTAGGTGGTTGTTGACCTCTGAGAAGGAAATTTTAATTAAGTGGTAAAAACAAATGACACATTTAGGAGGAGAATAAGAAGGTAAAGAACTTGAAGTAGTGATCCTAGACAAGTGCTTTTTAAAATGTGATAATGGATCAAAAGAATGGAATGGTAATTTGTACAAGATGTAGAAACCAACAGAATGGTTCTAAGTATTTTTACAATTTTGTATACTTAAGGTATACAATTTGATGATTTGATATACATATACATTGTGAAATAATAAGACAATTAACATGCATCTCTTCACATAGTGTGCACGTTTGTGTGGTAAAAATTTCAAGTATATGGTATGTTATTATCTATTGTCACTATCCCGTATGTTAAATCTCTAGAAATTACTCATCTTACATAACTGAAACTTAGTACCCTTTGACTGACAGCTCCCTATTTTCCTGCTTCCCTACTCAGTCCCTGGTAACCATTCTACTCCCTGCTTCTAGGAGCTTGACTTTTAGATAACACAATGTAAGTGAGAATATATACCATTTGTCTTTGTGTGTCTGGCTTATTTCACTCAACATAATACCCTCCAGGTCCATCTATGCTGCCACAAATGGCAGATTATTTTTTTAAGGATGAATAATATTCCACTGTGTGTATATATCTCATTTTGTCTACTAATCTGTTGATAGACATTTAGGTTGTTTCCATATCTGAGCTATTGGGAATAATGCTTCAGTGAATTAAGAGTGTAGGTATCTCTTCCAGATCCTGATTAATTCCTGATTTTCAATATCCAGAGGTGGGATTGCTGGGTCATACGCATAGTTCTATTTTTAATTTTTTAAAATTAATCTGGGGCAGCCCAGGTGGCTCAATGGTTTAGCGCTGCCTTCAGCCCAGGGCATGATCCTGGAGACCTAGGATCGAGACCCACGACAGACTCCCTTCTTCTCCCTCTGCCCATGTCTCTGCCTCTCTTTCTCTCTGTGTCTCTCATGAATAAATAAAATCTTTAAAAAATAAAATAAATAAAATAAAATAAAATAAAATAAAATAAAAGCAATCTGTATGCCCACTGTGAGGCTCGAACTCACAACTCCTGAGATCAAGAGTTGCATGCTCTACCAAAAGAGCCAGCCATTTTTTGAGGCACTTCCGTACTGTTTTCCATAATGACTGTACACATTTACATTCTAACCAATAGTGTACCAGGGTTCCCTTTTATCCATATCCTGAGTTATTATTATTATATTATTATTTTTTAAAGATCTTACTTATTCATCCATGAGAGACACAGAGAGAGAGAGAGGCAGAGGGAGAGGCCGGCTCCATGCAGGGAGCCCGACTTGTGACTCGATCCCGGGTCTCCAGGATCACGCCCTGGGCCAAAGGCAGCCGCTCAACTGCTGAGCCACCCAGATGTCCCAGAGTAATTATTGTTTTTAAATAATGGCCATCCTAACAGGCATGAGGTAATATCTAATTGTGGTTTAATTTACAGTTCTCTGATGATTACTGACATCAAGCATCTTTTCATACACCGATGGGCCCATTTGTGTGTCTCCTTTAGAGAAATGTCTATTCAGACTCTTTGCCCATTAAAAATTTCTTTTTGCTACTGAGTTTGCAAATATTTTCTTTTGTTCTTTAGATTGCCTTTTCAACTTATTTCCTTTATTGTGCAGAAGTTTTTTAGTTTGATGTAGTCCCACTTGTTTAAGTTTGCTTTTTTTGCCTGTGCTCTTGGTACCTTATCAAAGAAATCACTGCCATGACCAATGTCAAGGAGTTTTTCTCCTAGGAGTTTTATGATTTAGGGACTTATATTTAAGTCTTCAATCCATTTTGAGTCCATTTTTGTGAGTGGTGTAAGATAGGGGTCCACTTTCATGCTTTTGCATGTGAATACCCATTTTTCTTAGCACCATTTATTAAAGAGACTATCCTTTCCCCATTGTGTATTCTTGCTGCCCTTGTCAAAAATTGACTGTATATGCATGAGTTTCCAAGCTCTCTATTCTGTTCCACTGGTCTATATGTCTGCTTTATGCCAGCACCATATTGCTTTAATTATAGTAATTTTGTAATATAATTTGAAATCAGGAAGTGCAATGACTTTGGCTTTGTTCTTCTTTCTCAGGAATGCTTTGACTATTTGAGGTCTTTTGTGGTTCCGTGTAAATTTTAGGATTTTTTTTTTCTATTTCTGTGAAAAATGCCATTGGAATTTTATTTTATTTTATTTTTATTTTTTTAATAAATTAATTTTTTATTGGTGTTCAATTTACCAACATACAGAATAACACCCAGTGCTCAATAGGGACTGCATTGAATCTACTATGTTTCAAAGTAAGAGAAAAGTGGCAAGGGAGGTTTAAGATATGAGAGGGCAAAGAGATAGTGACAATTAGATCCTAGAGTTAAAGAGGAATAATATCCTATAGAGATGGAAGTTAAAAAAAAAAAAAGGAAACTTTTTTTCTAAGAATGAGGTAGAAGCTATTAAAAAGAGAAGGGGGTAGTAAGTCATATATGGGAGTGACAACTAGACTCTATTGCGAATAATCATAAACCCTTTTCTAACACAAAATAAGGTAATTATATGAGGTGATGGAAGTGTGAACTAACCTTCTTGTGGTAGTTATTCCACAACATACATGTGTGTCAAATTATCATGTGGCACACCTTAAACGTATGCAATGTTATATGTCAGTTATATAAAGCTGGAAAAAATTAAGCGCAAGTCTACCACATGACCCAGCAATCCTATCCCTGTAAGACGTGAGAAAACATATCCATACAAAGACCTTCACATGAATGTTATTAGCAGCACTACTGACAATAGCCAAAACCAGAAACAACTTAAATGTCCATTAACTCATGAATGGATGGATGAAATGTGGTATATCCATAATGAAAATATTATCCAGCAATAAAAAAGAACCAACTTCTGATACATGCTATGGCATGGGTGAACCTCAAAATATTATGCAAAATGAAAGAAGACAAATACAAGAGACCACATATTATATGATTCTGTTTATCTGAAATGTCCAGAAAAGGTTAAATATATAGAGATGAAAATATGTAGTGGTTGCCTGGGGTAGGGGAATGAGAATTAACAATAAATATGATGGATTTTATTAGGATGATGGAAGTAGTTTAAAGTTGATTTACAGTGATGGGTACACAACTTGGTAAATTTACCAAAAATTATTGAATTGTACCCTTGAAATGGGTAAATTATATGGTATATAAAATATGCCACCCAGGCATCCCAGTTGTTAAGATATGTTATGTGTAATTTGGTTTGTGCATTAGGCAACCAATTTAAATTATTTGAATTAAAACATTTCAAATTGTCTTTAAATTATATTTTTTGTAACAAATAAAACTAGAAAATCCCTCATGCTGGATAAAAACAGTAAAACCCACCATTAAACTAAGTAGAATCAAGTAATGTTTTCTGAATTTAATGTTCTTGATTCCTTTGAACAAATATAGAAGGCCTGAAGACAACAGAATTTAAGCTTATTTAAGGGAGCTTCAGGGGGCACCTGGGTGGCTCAGTCAGTTAAGCATCTGCCTTCGGCTCAGGTCAGGATCCCAGGGTCCTGGGATTTAGCCCCACATTGGGCTCCCTGCTCATCAGGGACCCTGCTTTTTCCTCTGCCTGCAGCTCCCCCTGCTTGTGCTCTCTCTTTCAAATAAATAAATAAAAATATTTTTTAAAGGGGTGGGGGAGCTTCAGAGTGTGTTTGTTCCAAATCCTTCAGTTTACTCTTGAGATAACTGTGCCAGGAAAAAGGAAAACTTAACCAAAGTCACATGACAAGTTAGTGGCAGAACCAGACAAGAATTCAGCTCTCCTGACTTTAATATATATATTTTTTACTATACTGTGTAACCTCCCACATTTTTGGAACAGAAACTGAGAAAAATTAGGAGAAAAATAACCTAAATTCATGGTGTTATATATTTTGTTATGCTATAAATATTCTTGAGCTTTGTGTCAAAGGTAGTTAAGTTACTTGGAAATAATTTGATCCTTTTACATGTTGCTTTGAAGAATTATTAGGTAAATTAAGGATAGTGTTTGGTCTAGGTCTAGCTATTCCCCACCAGTGAGTGAGACAAGACCCTTCTGAATACTCCCCAGAACCCTATCAATTAGGCAGTTTTCCAATCTGGCTGGTGGGAAAAGGCACTATTCCTGGCTCAGCGTAAGAACCATTCATTCCCTTAAATCTTCCAGTAGTTCCTACCCTGGCCTCCACGCAGTTTGCTTACATGCAGAGCACCTCTCTACTGATACAGAGAATTCTCTCTCTGTGCAGCTTTCCTCTCCAGCACGAGTTGCGTTGGTCTCTCTGATCATTGTCTCCTTAACTCAGGGTATCCATCTGGCTCTGCCACGACTCCTCCTTTCCTGTGCCATGGCCTGCAAACTCCAAGGCTGTAAACTGCAACAATCATAGGTCATCTATGTCCACATTTTGCCTAACTGTCCTTTATGCTTGGTATCTTTATGCTTTTTTTTTTTTTTAATACTAACCATTTTAATTTAAATTAATAGCATTTCTGGAAGACAAATGCAGTTGATAGAAAATATAAAAACTTTTACTGTACAAATTTTATATCACATTCAAAAGAGCAAGTATGTGCCTGTGGCCACGGAAGACACTGGTTTTACACACACTAATGAAATCTGGGCTAACACTGCAGCATCACACAAGCTCTCTAAACGGCTTCACATTTACATCTCCACCCAGCCCCCTAATCAACTCAGAACAGCAATGCAGGCTTACAGGACACACGGCTGCCCCCTGTAGTCACAAGGAGAGATGCCACTAAGAGTGCAGAGGGGCTCCAGCACCCTGCATGGATTTGGTGACATGGAGAGGTCAAAGTTGCTACACTGCCCACGACCAACAGGGAGCTTGCTAGGACTGAAGACCTTGAGTTGGACAGAGACCCACGGACTGCAGCTCTGGTGGCTAAAGGCCACCAGGCTTGGTATCCAACTTCTTGAAAATTGTCTTTTCATATATTTTCTCTGCTTTTTAAGTTGTTTAGCTGTTAGGTGGGAGAGTAAATCTGGTTCCTGTTATTCTCTCATGGCTGAAAGCAGAAGGTCTAGTCCTATCATTTTTTTTCTGCTCTGAAATCTTGGGTCTAAGAAAGATTTATACGTTATAAATTGGCTAATAAAAATTCCTCTAATAGCCTTTTATCTTTTCATTAATTAGAAGCACAATTAAACTCTTACAAATTTTTTTTACTTATTTTGAGGAGAGAGAATAAGAAAGGGAAAAGGGAGAGACAAAGAGAGAGGGAGAGAGAGAATGCCCAGCAGGTTCCATGCCCAGTGTGGAGCCCAATGTGGGGCTTGATCCCACAACCCTGAGATCATGACCTGAGCCAAAATCAACTGTCTGATGCCTAACCAACTGAGCCCACCTAGGCACCCCTCTTATAAATCCTTATAAATAGTTCAGTAAGAAATACTTGGCAAAAGTAAACACTGGATTTAAGTATGGTGACTACCATATCCAGTTTTAAATAAAATCCTTTTATAATAGCATACATAGAAATTACAGCATTATACATATCTAAGCTGGAAACAGTCTTTCATCTCTTAAAATTAATATTGTATAGAGGTGTTATGTTAGCAAGATGGGAAGGGTAAGAGATACCAATGCTCATCTCCCCCCAAAACAACAAAACAATAACTAACGACAAATAAAACCGATCTAAGAAAGCTCTGGACTACAACGAGGAAGCAGCAGAAAACTTGTGGGGTTCTATGGCCACATAGAAAAGCATAGAAAGAATTTTACCCATCCCCCAGTTCAAAGCAGTTTGGTGTCAGCAAATCCCTTGGAGGGATTTCACCCCACAGGGAAAAAGAGAGCAGGAGAACCCCAGCAAACCTCATCAGTGTAGCTGATTGTGCACTGTTGGTGGGAATGTAAACTGGTACAACCATTATAGAAAACAGTGTGGTGGTTCCTGGAAAAATTAAAAATAGAACTACCATATAATCTGGCAATCCTACTCCTTGGTATTTATCCGAAGGAAATGAGATCATCATCTTGAAAAGATCTCTGTACTTCCATGATCATTATTATGCAGCATTATTCACAATAGCCAGAATATGAAAACAACCTAAAAGTCCTTCAATGTGTGAATATAATGAAAAGGTGGGGAGCACCTGGGTGGCTCAGTCAGTTAAGCATCGACCTTCAGCTCAGGTCATGATCCCTGGGTTCTGGGATCTAGTCCCATGTTGGAGCTCCCTGCTCAGGGGGGAGCCTGCTTCTGCCCCTCTCCCTGCTCATGCTCTCTCTCTTGCTGTCTCTTTCAAATAAATAAATAAAATCTTAAAAAAAAAAAAGAAAGAAAAGAGGGCAAGGTGCACGCACACACATGCACATACCCACACTGGAATACTATTTAGCCCTAAGAAAGAAGGAAACCTTGCTATTTGCAACAACACAGATGAATCTGAAGGGCACTATGCCAACTTAAATAAGCCAAACAGAGAAAGATAAATACTTTCTGTAGGATCTAAAAAAACAACAACAAAAACCCAAACCAAAAATACCCAGCCCATTTCAAAGAACAGAATTGTGGTTGCCGGGGATGGGGATGGTGGTGGTGACGGTAAATGGCCAGGGAAACAGGGAAAAATGCAGTTCAAAGGGTACAAACTGTCAGTTATAAGAAGCATAAGTTCCAAGGATTTAATGTACAGTGTGGTGAATATAGTTAATAAAACAGTATTGTAAACTTAAAAGATGCTGAGAGTAGATCTTAAGCATTCTTACCACAAAAAAAGAGTTAAGTATATGAGGTGGTAGATGTGTTAATTATTTGATCTTGGTAATCATTCCACAATATATACGTATATCAAATTACCATGTTGTACAGTTATATAAAGTTGGAAAAATGTTATGTAAATACTAAATTTTAAAAATTGCTAAAGTTTTGCTGCCTTTGTCTTTAATTTTAGGCTCTGGAGCTATATCCCTACTTGTGTGCTTAAAATATAAACACCTGATGTGTTTATGTCCCATTTAATAGTTAGTTTCCACATTCCCCTTCTGCACACTGAGAACTCATTTCTATATAAGCAATAACCAGGGTCAATAAAAATTTTCTTCATTGCATTTTGGAGCCAAAGGGCACCCGAAAAATTTAGTACTTATTTTTTTGTGAGGCTCAAAAACCAAAATGCTGAATTTAACTGCCCCACTGCTATGCTATAGGAGAGATGAGACTCAGTTATCACTCACCTTGGTTTTTCAGTAATTTAAAATGTGATATATCGAACTGAACTCAAGACTTAAAATGTGGCAGAACCATATAATAACCATATTATAACCATAATAAAACTACTATCTCCTAATCACATGGCTTGCTCCCTTTCTTCCTTCGGGCCTTTAGTCACATTTCACCTTTTTAGTGAGGCTTTCCTTGGTGATCTTTCTAAATCTTCACCTTCCCTGCCATCACCTCAACATCCTCTATTCTCCTTGCCAGGTTTATGGACTTCTTCCAGTAATTCACACCACATCACAAGTTACATTTTTTATTTAAATTGTTGGTTGTTTGTCTCCAAGTAGAATGTAAGCTCTATATTTTAGTCTGTTTGCTCACTGCTATATCACCAGCATCCGGAATGGTACCCGGAATATATCAGATATTCAATAAATATTTGTTGAATTACTAAATTTCACTCTCAAAGTGAATAAACAAGCAAGTTGTATCCTAGCCCATCGTTTAAATTTTTTGTCCAAGTAACTTGCTTGATGCAGTTTTTTTTTTTTTTTTAAGATTGTATTTATTTATTTGAGAGAGAGAGAGAGCATGAGCGGAGGTGAGAGGGGTCAAGGGAAGAGAGAAGGGCTGAGCAGGGAGCCCAAAGTTGAGTTCCATCCCAGTATCCCAAGATCATGATTTGAGCCTAAGGCAGACATGTAACCAATTGAGCCACCCAGGCATCCTGCTTGATGTAGTTTTTAAATAAAGTGGGCATAGGATTTCTTGCCCAAAGAAAAATATGCTCCTCTATGATGATACCTAGTATCATGAATTAGTATACATCTCAAGAAGCAACTGCATCTTTTATCTATTCACTATTAAACTGTGCTATTTCTGTTTTTTTTTTCTAAGATTTATTTGAGAGAGAGAGAGGAAGAGAGGGAGCATGCATACATATGTGAGGCAGGGAGGAGCAGAGAAAGAGGGAAAGAGAAACTTTAGCAGACTTCCCACTAAGCATGGAGCCCCACTCAGGGCTCTATCTCATGACCCCAAGATCATGATCTGAGCCGAAACCAAGAGTCAGATGCTCAACTGACTGAGCCACCCAGGTGTCCCTGTGCTGCTATTTCTAAAAAGCAATCTCAAAATATTATGAGATGATGATCAATAGTTCTATCAAGGAAGTCAAATCATTTATGTACTAAAGGGTACATTCTTCAATTTACTCAGGTTGGCAGCCCACAAATTATCGAGTCAATTTATATGGTCTAGCACATTGGCTCCCAATACTGAGAAGCTTTTAAAAATCAAATTCCTGACACTTCTCTTCCAAAACACATTAAACCTATTAAATTAGCAGCTTATCTAGTGGGACCTAGAAATCTTTTTTATTTTTTATTTATTTTTATTTTTTTATTATTTATTTATGATAGTCACACACAGAGAGAGAGAGAGAGGCAGAGACACAGGCAGAGGTAGAAGCAGGCTCCATGCACCGGGAGCCCAACGTGGGATTCGATCCTGGGTCTCCGGGATCGCACCCTGGGCCAAAAGCAGGCGCTAAAACACGGCGCCACCCAGGGATCCCTGAAATCTGTCTTTTTAAAACATTCTCCAGCTGTATCTACTATATCTTCGAGTCAAAGACTACCATTTTAGGAGAGGCATTTCAAGGCTCCTCTGATGTGGTAAAGGTCACTGACTGGTAATACTTTTATACTTAAAGCTCTTCCAGTTCAAATTAATTTCTCCAATGCCCTCTGATGCTAAATTTAGGAGATGACAAAGTATAAATTTTTTGACAGGGTAACAATGGTAGCTTTTAACTATGATTACTATTCTTCAGGATAGTTTCCTAAAACTTATGAATATATTGAACACAAGAATTGGTTATGGCCAACAGAGTGTCCAAATGGTATACAGATTAGTTTTCTTTTGGTTTTTATATTTAACAATGAGAGCTGTAATGAAGGTTTTAATTTAAGAAAAGTGCAAAGCATAAGAAAGAAATTTACTAAGGAATAAGATCCTTGGATAAGATACAACTCACAGTCCAGGTTAAAATTTACCTTCTCATGGGTCGAGTTTTGAGATCCTTTAAGTACACACATCCATTTATTCGATGACCACGGGCCTCACCAAATGCTAAGAACAATCAATGAAGGATTAATGTTGATCAAATAAAATTGAGATAAATTTTGTGACAAGATCCTTGGATTTCGCTCACAAGCTAATAAATTATGTAATAAAATGATTTATTTTGGTAGCACTGATGAGATCCTAAAAATTTATACATATCTTAATATAAAAACATTATTACCTAAATTTTTAATGTTCCCATGTTCTTTTGTTGAGTAAATTACTATACGAAAAATCTAGTTAAAATGTATTAAGTTAAAAAAATGTATTAAGTTGAAAAGATATTAACAAAAAAGCAATAATTAGAATAAAAAAGAAAAAATCATTATTATACATATTTTGATCCATATTGATTTACATGGCACTAGACACATTTTCATAGCATAGTTGAACTTTCTAAAAATACCTTGAATTGCTGTATCTGGATCCCAGCCTTCAACATCGATAAGGTACCTGAATTAAAAATAACATTTTAATTTTATAGAATAGGTAAGGTTGAATTTTAAAATTTTCTTCTCGAGAAGACAGACCTAAAAATTTAGCACCTACATCATTCTTACCTACATATAAGGTATCCTGTTCTGTTAATTCCATTGGTACAATGAACTCCAATGAGTTTACCTATAAAATGTAAAAAAATAAAAAAGGTATGAAAAAATTCAGTGAAAAAAGTATAACATGTTTTATACACAATTTATAATATAATTTTCAATAAAAATATCTACCACTAGTTGAATTCTTAGTCATTAAATTTAAATCTTGGAACGCCTGGGTGGCTCAGCGGTTGAACGGCTGCCTTCAGCTCAGGGCGTGGTCCTAGAGTCCTGGGATTGAGTTCCATATTGGGATCCCTGCTTGAAGCCTGCTTCTCCCTCTGTGTCTCGCCTCTCTTTCTGTGTGTGTCTCATGAATAAATAAATAAAATCTTAAAAAAGAAATTTTTAAATCTAATATGTTAGAGGCATACTATCAAAGATTCAGGAAAGAAACAGGCTTTCTGTGTTCACCCTATAGTATTAAAAGGTGAATTTTTAAGGATAATTAAATGAAGGACAAAGTTTATATAAAGCCACCCTGGCAGCCCGGGTGGCTCAGCGGTTTAGTGCCGCCTTCAGCCCAGGGTGTGATCCTAGAGACCCAGGATCGAGTCCTACGTCAGGCTCCCTGCATGGAGGCTGCTTCTCCCTCTGCCTGTGTCTCTGCCTTTCTCTCTCTCTCTCTCTCTCTCTCTGTCTGTCATGAATAAATAAAATCTTAAAAAAAAAAGTTTATATCATGATCATGAATAACATGCTTCAAACATCATTCAGAAAGAAATAATTTTTAAAAATTTTGAAAAAAGAAAAATAATTTTAAACTTACTTCTTTGATATATGTATTTTTTGAATTTTATTTATTTATTCATGAGAGGCACAGAGAGAGAGAGGCACACACACAGGCAGAAGGAGAAGCAGGCTCCGTGCAGGAAGCCAGATGTTGGACTCGATCCCAGGACTCCAGGATTATGCCTGGGCCAAAGGTGGCGCTAAACTGCTGAGCCACCTGGGCTGCTCTACTTCTTTGATCTTAATTGTCTTTGCATTCAATGAAATGTACTCATACTTCCTGGTTAATAGTAACACCATTTCTCCTGTAAGGCACATTATTTGATACCACAGTTGAAGAATTAAAAGATGAATCTACTGACCTTGGTGGATGGGCCAGGAACCTTTATCTGCATGGTGGAAGGGACCTATCTTTTAAAGAGTTTCCCTACCCATGATGTTAAAATTTGAGTACTTCCCTAGAGAAGATGGATTCTAAGAGTCATATTCATCTCCTGGGTATCAATTCTAAGGAAATGTTTCAGTAAGATTCATGCTCTAGATGTTTTTTTCTTCACTTGTATTTACCTTATATTCACCTTTCCTATCCTCTCAACTGCCAGAACTTCTCAAAAGAGCTAATTTGCTACCTCTCTTAAGGGCTATATGTGAAGGAAAGTTCAGGAAGCATTCATTTAGTGTTCGCTAGGGCACTGTTTGCTTTTTTATTTTTTTTTAAGATTTTGTTTATTCATGAGAGAGAGAGAGAAAGAGGCAGAGACACAGGCAGAGGCAGAGACACAGGCAGAGGGAGAACAGGCTCCATGCAGGGAGCCCAACATGGGACTCGATCCTGGGGTCTCCAGGATCACACCTTGGGCTGAAGGCGGCGCTAAACCGCTGAGCCACCTGGGCTGCCTTAGGGCACTGTTTTCAACTGACACAGAGTCAAAACCCGTATTTCCAGGTATTTAAATTACCTTCAAATACCATAAATTTCCAGGTGAAAATATTTAGAATCAATTTATAATAGATTTTAGAAACCTGTTTTCATTATTTTATAGTTGGAATGAAATGGAATTTATTTTTGTAGAAAATAATAGAACTAATTTATGGCCTTTGCATGTAGAAGAATGATGACTATCTGAAAATTTTTTCCTGTTAAATACATATTTTTTTCAAATATCTCCATATGGCTTTACACACACATACACACAACACAAAGGTGAGGTTTTCATTTAAACAATGATAGGCAGGTTAAGTCCAGTTGAATCTATCTGGCACCTCAATGAATTTAGAGTCTAGTAGGGGAAGAGCTATAAGAAAACAAAGCATTTATCCTAAGAATACATGATGAATGTACACCAAGGTGTTATGAGAATACATAAGAGTCCTTAAATTTGCACTGGGGCAGAGGAGGTTTCAGAGTAAAGTTTAAAAGAAACACTGAGATAATCTTGAGAAATGAGAGGAAGTTCATCAAAAACAAGATGGGAAAACATTTCAATAGGACAGGTGAGTGTGCAAATGCTAGGAGTACAGCACTTGTGTGGGAAATAGACACATGAAACATATGTGAAAAAAATATAAGAGGCTTTTATAGGGTGCCTGGCTGGCTCAGTCAGAAGAGTGTGCAACTCTTTTTTTTTTAAGATTTTATTTATTATTTATGCATGATAGACATAGAGAGAGAGAGAGAGAGAGAGGCAGAGGTAGAAGCAGGCTCCATGCTGGGAGCCCGACGCGGGACTCCATCCTGGGACCCCAGGATCACACCCTGGGCCAAAGGCAGGCGCCAGCCACCCAGGGATCCCGAGTGTGCAACTCTTAATCTCGGATTATGAGTTCGAGCCCCACGTTGGATGTAGAAATTACAATAAATAAATAAATAAACTTTTAAAAAAGAGGCTTTTAAAAAGGAAGCCAAAAATCAAGTCATGAAGCACTTTGTTAAGGAATCTGGTGCTTAATAGATGGGATACCACTGAAGGATTTTAAGTAAGACCTGATTACATGTGCATTTTAGAAAGAAATTCATGCAAGTTTGGAGGAATGACTGGTGGGAGTAGAGACAAGAAACCTATGCAGGAGGCCATTAAAATAACCCAGATCAGAGGGATGAGAGTATATCTGGGGAGATAGGGGCAGGAGAAGGAAGATTAAAGAGTTCTGTTTTTGACTTGTTCAGTTTATTGGTGCCAGATAAACCTCATGGTGGATACAAGGTACATGTGAACATGGAACTCAGGAGAAAGGTTTGTGCAAGAGATACAGGTTTGGAGGTGAAAGTTGAAAACAGGAAAAGATGAGACAAAGTGAAGTGAAAAGACTTCTTTTTTTAATCAAATCATTTTACTGAGGGGATTGGGGAAGGAATGGAAGGACTGGGAAGACAATGAGATCTGACATCCAGGATCTCTCCCCAGCTCTGCAGTTGCCAAAAGCACAGAATCTTAAGAACAGGAGTCATCAAGGATTTGAGTAGAATAAATGGCAGAGAGGAGGTGGGGGGGAGAGGGAGGAAAATTATTAGCAAAGAAAACTAGGAAAAGGAAATTACTGGCTAGAAAACTGAAAACATTGAAGAACAGGTAGGAAAAAAAATGAGGAAAACAGTATCATAGAAGCCAAGAGGAAAGTTTTAAGGAAGGAATGAACAGCAGAGGTTAAGCTTAAAGAGATCTAAGCAATATACAGATAGAAAACTATTCTTTGGATTTCTACAAGCTTCCAACTAAACTACAATTAGAGAGCTGCAGAAATCAGATTATGGGTGGTCAATAAGAATCTCCTTGGTGAACAGTAATGAAATGGACACAATGAGTGGGGACAACTCTTCTAAAAGTGTAATCAACAGAAGAAGGAAACAGTATGAAAGAAAGAATTAAGGTTTCAAGATGGAGAAGGGAGGATTATTTTAAGACCTAGGAGAGGCCCGTGCATGTTTATACATTGGTAGTACAGAGCTGAGAATATGAAAAAATGTCCTGAAGGCAGGGCTGGAGCAGAGGTGGAGGTCTGGTCTGCTTTTCTTAGGAAAGCAGAAGGAAGGAAGAATATGTGAGTATGGATGCAGGTGAGAGTAAGAAAGGGATCTCTGTTTTCCCTGAGAAGTGGGGAGCTATGCTACCTGAGCATGAAGAAGTGTGATGTAGCCAAGATTCAGAAGGAGATGAGCGAGCTGGCAGGGGACAGGGAGAGGACTGCCAAGCAGCACTAAAAATCCAACTGAAACCCTTAACCATTGCCCCATGGTGGCACCCAGCCATACTGTGGAGGCATCTTCCCTAGCATGCAGGAGAAGGGAAGGAGGACTGTTAGATTAAACTAGGGTTGAGTATTTACATGGTATTTTAGAAAATATTTCTTGAAGATCTGCTGGTGATTAATTTTTAGAATAAAGATAAAAAAGGGATGTGTATTGTTAAAAAGGAGAGAACAGGCCCAAACTGGAATCACTTATGCTAAACCCCACCAAAATTTAATACCTAAGTGCAGCTTCAGCTTCTCCCAGAAATGTGACTTTTATTTATTTTTATTTATTTATTTATTTATTTATTTATTTATTTATTTATTTATTTAGGATAGTCACAGAGAGAGAGGGAGAGGCAGAGACACAGGCAGAGGGAGAAGCAGGCTCCATGCACCGGGAGCCTGACGTGGGATTCGATCCCGGGTCTCCAGGATCGCGCCCTGGGCCAAAGGCAGGCGCCAAACCGCTGCGCCACCCAGGGATCCCCGAAATGTGACTTTTAACAGCCAACTTGGAATGTCCTGAGCGGCAAAAGGAGATAATCAGCTGACAGACCCTTTGAGTTGCCTAAAGGAGAGTGGCCTTACCTAAAATGCGTTCTTTGCGAATAATTTTCTCTCTGCCTTTAAAAACCTTTCTTTTTCTGGATAGAGCTCCTTTCTATTTGCTAGATGGGATGCTGGCCATTTCATGAATCACTGAATAAAGCCAGTTTGATCTTTAATTTACTCAACTGAATTTTTGTTATTTAACAGTGTCTTTTCAGCCTACATATAGATTTTTCTTTTTACAGATTTTTTTCTCCACTTGGTTTTTAAAATCAAGAACTTAAGATCACAATGTTCTAGTACCCAAAGCATTACAAACTCTTGGTATCATAAACTAAAATGTAACTTTACACTGCTTAGCAGTATCTAGTAGGAACAATGTTCTGATTCATTAAATCTGTCTTCCTAAAATAAATAGTCTAACAAACAGGAATTACCACACCCCCTCCAATCCCCTTTGCCTAGTTATTGGGGTAAATAAGCTTAAGAAGCTGTTTTTTATTTGCTGAGACAGACAAAGGAAAAATTAGAAGCAGCAGGTCCAGAGTAAGGCTGCTGTGTGCAGCTAGCATTGTAACCATTCCTATCAGCCTGAAACCCTGAAACCAATTCTACTTCTCAGGCTCCATTAGCAATGCATCTGAAATAAGCCACTTCCAAGAAGAAGTAGGGCTTGTCTCCTGAAATTCTTCCCTAAGGCCACAACACTAGGTAGGAAGTACCAACCTCATCCTTTTCTTTCTGTTCATTTACCTCAAAAATAGGTTTCTTATCATTTTTACATTTCTAGATGTAAAAAATTGCTTAGTTCAGGAGACTGATGCAGGAAAGTAAGGAGCAATTGATATTTATTGTAATTACTTAGCTCAGGTACGGGGAAAGGTCAAAAAGAAGAGAGAAATTAAGAAAGCTAAAAGTGTTGGGAAAGCAGAGTTGATTTTTTCAGCCAGCAGGGCAGGCAGGGTAAGGAACATAAAAAAAAAAACCTAGAAGGACTAACAGGTGGGGAGAGAAAGGACGGCATCCAAAGTGTTAGATCTAGTGGGAGTAGGAGAATGAGAACTTCGCCGAGTGTAGGTGTCACCTGAGAAATCTATGCTATAGACATACTGTCCATAAGTAGTATTTATTAGCCATTGAGACTAATCCTAGATACACTCTAGTTTACTAATTTTGAAGTTTAGTAGCTCTTATGACCCAGACAAGCAGGCAATCACTACAGTGAGGATGCTCATGTGGCTAGATCACCTCTGAGGTCTTCCACAGTCTATGGTAAAGCCTCTACCAGACAGAAGTCTTTGGCTACTAAGCATTAAGACAATTGGATAGGGCCACATGGGTGGCTCTGTGGTTCAGCATCTGCCTTTGGCTCAGGTAGTGATCCCGGGGTCCCGGGATAGAGTCCCACATCAGGCTCCCTGAAGGAAGCCTACTTCTCCCTCTGCCTGTATCTCTGCCTCTCTGTCCGTGTCTTTCATGACTAAATAAAATCTTAAAAAACAAAACAAAACAAAACGAACAATTGGATATAACACTTTGTTTTTTTAAGCAATCTTTTAAAACTATAAACACGTCCATTATAAAAAACAAAACACCTAAAACATAGGAAGTACAAATATGAAGACAAAAATCACAATCAGATGCCACTACTAACATTGTGATGTTTATCTTCACGGGTATGTTTGCTCATGTTATTTATAAATATAATTATGCAGTGAAATCGCCATTTACAAATATTGCACAAGCATTTTGCCAAGTCACTAAGAATATTCTTCTACTCGGTTTTTAACATCTGCCTATTTTTCCATATGTGTATGTAAATGCAGGAATTTAATCAATTTCATATTAATGATCCTTTAGATCCCTTCCAATATTTCAGTATTATAAACACATCAGTGAACATTCTTGTTCACATGTTTACCTATACTTCTGTTTATTTAGGGAAGACATTCCCCAAAATACATTCATGGAATTAAAAGGTTTACATAAGGCTGTAAGTTTTATCTTTCTTTACTATATGAAGCTAAACTGTACACCAAAAAGACTAAGATGTACCTTATTTTATGCTATATATTCTTTCAAGAAAAGTTATTTATAAGTCAATTTTAAAATACTGAGTTATATTTTTATCTGTCCCGAGGGTGTCAGCATTTAAAGAATGCTGTAGGGAATCTATTTGCAAAGCAAAGTCAATGCACCTTTTCTGTATGCTTTACTTTCTCCAAACCAAGTCTTTTTTAAATGAGGGTCATGCATTGTAATCTAAGGGGAAATCTTTGATAATGTCCTTTTAACTAGAAGTATATAAACGAAATATATATATTATATCACCTTTAAGTGGTCTACAATAATTTCTACTAAAATTCTTTATCAATTAACTAAAAACATTTTGATTACATTAAAGGTTATTACCATTTTCTGCATTTTCCCACAGGAACTTTCTGACCCACTTTTTGAACTGTAGAATAGTAGCATTGTCAGGGACTTCAAGTCCAACAGTATAAAGTTTTTTATAATGTATACTTTTAGGTAAATCCTAGAAATGGGAAAATAGAATGCAACAATTATAAGTTATTAAAAACAAATTCTTCAACTTAAAACTTACCAGTAATTCAATATTTTTAAAATCAGGTACAAAGACTATACTGAAGGTACACCTTAAATCAATTTGTGTTGAACTTTTTTTTTTAATGTTAAAGATTTTATTCTGGAAGAGAAAGAGAGAGAGCGCAAGTGTGCAAATGGGGGGCAGGCGCAGAGGGAGGAGAATCTCAAGCAGACTCCCTGCTGAGCACGGAGCATGACACCAGGTTCCAGATCATGACCTGAGCCAAAATCAAGAGTTGGACACTCAACTGACAGAGACACCTAGGAGTTTCTATTTGTGTGGAACTCTTTTGTAGTCTACATGAAAAGAAGTTATAAAATAGCCACATTCCTAGTGGCCAATGACAGTCATGAGATTGGGATTCAAGTGATTAAGCAGGCACAGGGTCAACCTAATATACAAACAGGGCAGCCCCGGTGGCACAGCAGTTTAGTGCTGCCAGCAGCCCAGGGTGTGATCCTGGAGACCTGGGATCGAGTCCCGCGTCGGGCTCCCTGCATGGAGCCTGCTTCTCCCTCTGCCTGTGTCTCTGCCTCTCTCTCTTTCTGTGTCTCTCATGAATGAATGAATGAATGAATGAATGAATATAAATAAATAAATAAATAAATAAATAAAATAAAAAATTACAAACTTAGAGTGTTAACTCTATAGTTAGTGTTACGATTCTAGATGTCAGCTTAGGCAATGTTTAGTAAGGCTGTTTTAAAGTGGTTACATGTTTGCCTGACTCATTCTTAAGTTTGCAAGAAGTCTAAAGTGGAGAGCCTAAAAATAGAAGGGCTAATTTCATCATTCAAGTAAACCAATTAATCAATTAGCAACATTCATTTAAAGAATATCAAGGTTGGCAGTGAGTGTAAAATACACACAGTAAGATCCTAGGCACAGTTAATAGTTTTAGAAAAATAAGAATAATGACCTCTGAATAGTTATATGCTGAATAAATATGCACAAGAATTCACGAGAAGCTGTAAATGTTAAGCCTTGAAGAAAAAGTAAAGTTTTGGATAGGGAGGGAGAGAAAAAAATTCCAAGTTTATGGAATGATTTGAGGCACAGAAAAATAAGAATGTTCATGAGATAGTGAAGAGATGGTTTGTTGTAAGAAACAAAGAGCATGATGAGAAGGGAGTCAGATTAAATTGGGCTTTGAAAAACAGGGAGAGGAGTTTAGATGTGATACATTTAAACAGTGGGGAGGGCTGAGAGAACTGAGATTTTTTTTTAGAAAGGACCTGGAATGGGCATGAAAATTACATTTAGAAACAACTACTCAAAGAAGAATTAAAAAGGTTAGCTCCTGAAGAATGAGGCAAAAAAGCTAGAGAATATGAGACACACTTTAGAAGAAAAAAATCTATAGGGTTTAATTCTTGATAGAGGGCACCAGGAAGACAGAGGACTCAAGTGATTTGAACTTGACTGATAGGCTCAGGAGAAACAAGGAAGCTGAAGAGATTATGAATTTGTATTTTTGAGAAGGAGTGGTATGGAACTAAAGAAATGATAGTATGTTTAGTTATACGTGTGATGAAATTTGACAAGGCAGCAAAATATCCAAGACTAAATGTCACCTAATCAGGGCAGGAATGACAGAGACACCTTGGATAGCACCAATCCAACTGAAGAGCAAGGCTCAAGAGTTATTCTCTCTAGAACAAGGTTTTAAAATTCTCTTGCTCTTCAGAGCCCTTAGCTAAGTCCTGTCACCAAGACTTAGGGACAGGGAGGAGAGGATTGGAGGATGATGAGGCCTAGTGGATCCTAATCTCCTGCTTCGGCCAGTACACTTCCCAGTTTATCTGCTTTATATAATGGGTTTTGGAGCAAGATATAATTGAAAGGATTTTGCTGCAAAAGAAAGTTAAAAAAAACACTATTGTAGAGTAATATGCATCTCATGTTTTTATCTTTTTTCTTTTGCTTTCTTTTCCATCATGCTGCTCTTTCCTTCTGTTTCCTTGCTCCCTTTTTTGCTTTTCCTTTCTTATTTCTATGTATACTCCTTTATTCTATGTTTGTTCTCTTGAAAGAAAACATTCCATTTTTTCCTCTCTAAACAACCCTTTTCAAAAAAAGGTATTACATGATCATGTGAAGGATTAAGAAGATTTCTAAGAAATTACACATGGAAAATTCTGAAATTTATATTGACATGGCCACAAGAGTTACTTTCTAAATGCCATATTAAAAAACCTTTTCTATTTCAAGACATATCTAACTTTACCTTAACTTCATAATATCTTGTGGTATATGTTAGATCGATAATTAATCCAAGCTCCACATTTAGTGCTTTTATTGCACTGATCAAATCTTTTGGTGTAAACTTCTGGGTTGGAGTAAGTCTCTGATTAACTGCCTATAATGAAAAATGAACAGCAATGTTACAAAATACAGATAAAATGTACCTAACATAAAACAAACAAGGAAAAGAAAACATAAGAAGGCAAAAAGAATCAATGAAAACTGTCATAGCTTTAAAGAACATTGTCAAAGCTCATAAGGAATTAGAGCTGTGAGAAGAGCCTAAACATACTTACATCTTTTGCTTCAGTGATTTTACACATGTCCTTCTCACCAAGGACTCAGAACACTTCAAAAAGAAACTATCCTGCTTTGGTGCCCTGGAATTTCCTTGCACCAAGTTCAGTTTGAAGTAAAGTATTAACTCTGAGTGAAAAATAATTTTGTAGTAGAATTCTCATTTGAGCTGAGACTTTGAAAAGTTAAATTAAAAATTAAAAAAAAAGAAAGAAAGAAAAGTTAAATTACTTGTCCAACCTCACAGGCTAGATGGCAGTCAAGATTGTAACCCAGAGATTTTCATCTTTATCCAGCACATGATACCAGTTTGACTCGTTTGATTAAATGCTCATTTTTCTCCCAGGTTCTAAATTTCCATGTTTATATTAAACAGAGAAGAGTATAGAATTTTTAAAATGTTATCAAATGTTATATATGGATTGTCTGGAGATAAATCTATAGTTTTGGTCAGTGCCTATAAACTTATCAGCATTCTTCTAGACTGCTGTATTTGTTATTGCTCTAAGTAGTGTGCACTGATGGTACAAAAGATTTGATTTTTGTATTATATGATTAATAAGAAAAAAACTGCAGTTAATAACGTACTACAAAGCCAAATATAGATAAGTTTTTAAAATTAATTCAATTTGGAGATAAAAAGAAATGAATTGTATGCTGTAAATGAATGAATCTCAAAAATATGCTAAGTGAAAACAGCTAGCCACAGGCTGCAAGATTCCAGTATATGAAATGTCCAAAACAGGAAAATCTACAGACAGAAAGTGGATTAGTGGTGGCCAGGGGGAGGGGAAATGGGGAGTAACTACCAATGGGTACAGGGTTTCTTTCTGATAGCATGAAAATGATCTGGAATTAGTGTCGTTGATTACACAACTCTATGAATTTATTAAAAACCACTTGATTATATTCTTTAAAAGGGTGATCTTGGTGGTATGTGAATTAAAGTATTAATTATATTGGGACACCTGGGTGGCTCAGAGGTTGAGCGTCTGCCTTTGGCTGAGGGTGTGATCCTGGAGTTCTGGGATTGAGTCCCACATAGGGCTCCCTGCATGGAGCCTGCTTCTCCTTCTGCCTATGTCTCTGCCTCTCTGTGTCTCTCATGAATAAATAAAGGAAATCTTTTTAAAAAATGTATTCATTATATTCAAGTATACTTGAAAAGTAACTTCAAGTTACTTCTCAATAGACTAAAATCTCAGTATGTTAAAATCTCAATATACTACAAAAGTAACTTAAAGACCAGTGAAAGAGAAAAATCTAAGTTAAATTAGGAGGCCAGTATGAAAGATTCTGAACTCTGCTCACACATTACCAATGTCAGAGCAAATAGGAGAAACTAAAGCTGCCATGGGTCTGAGGCCATATAAAACATGGCATGGGGTTCAAGTATCTTTTGATTCTTTTAGGAAATGCTGTACAATGGATTTGACAAATCAGTAAAGGAATGCTGATTTGGGGGGAGAGTACTCAAAAGTTATCCATCTTTATTTTGGACTATCACTTTTAAATAGGTCAAAACATGAAAAGCAAAAATAACAATAGGATTAAAGATATTTTCTCTCAGGGGATCCCATGGTGGCTCAGCGGTTTGGCGCCTGCCTTTGGCCCAGGGCGTGGTCCTGGAGTCCTGGGATCGAGTCCCACGTCAGGCTCCCTGTGTGGAGCCTGCTTCTCCCTCTGCCTGTGTCTCTGCCTCTCTCTCTCTCTCTCTCTCTGTGTGTGTGTGTGTGTCTCTCATGAATAAATAAATAAATCTTTAAAAAAAAAAAAGATATTTTCTCTCAAAAAGTATTTAATCTTGTTAAATGTTTTCAATAAGTTAAGTTGAATTGTTAAAAAATTAATTTAACTTGTCAATAAAAAGAAATGAAGTATGATACACACTACAACATGGTTAAATCTTGAAACATTATGCTAAAGAAGCCAATCACTAAGGACAGATATTACATGATTCCATCTACATGAAAGGTCCAGAACAGTCAAATCTATGAAGATAGGAAGGAGATTAGTGTTTGCCTACAAGGTGGCAGGTGGGAGTGAGGGAGAAAGGGGAGTGACTGCTCCTGTGCATGGGTTTTTTGGGGAGGAAATAAGGAGTGATGAAAATGTCCTAAACTTGTGGTGATAGCTGCCCAATTCTATGAATATACTAAGAAATCACTGTAAACGTTAATAGGCGAATGTGATTAGGTGAATTATATACCAATTAAGCTGTTATTAAAAAAAATAATTCAAAACTAGTCTCTTACACTAGCATGAACAATTAATAATTACATGGCTGAAAAGGTTTACTGTTACCTCCATAATGTCAAACATTTGCTGGAAATTTCACATATTTTTATGAAAAAATAAGTAAACATGGATCATATTAGTCTCAAGTCTCCTTATAACATAGGTAAGAAAATAATATACTTACTCCCTTTAAAGGAACTTTAAAAGCAATAAATCGTGTTCCAGGTACAGGATGTCCAATTGGCGTCACAGTCCTCCACCTGCAATGAAAATAAACAACTACAATTATAATAAAAATATTTTAAGGACTCAAGATGGTAAATAAGGTTTTTTTTTTTAAATAAATAGAGCCTCGTTTGTTGGTTAGTTGCTTTTTGAGTGCTATCATATACAAATTTTAATTTACTGCATCCTCTGCCAAAAAACACAAAAACAGGGGGATCCCTGGGTGGCTCAGTGGTTTGATGCCTGCCTTCGGCCCAGGGTGTGATCTTGGAGTCCCAGGATCGAGTCCCACATCAGGCTCCCTGCATGGGGCCTGCTTCTCCATGTTTCTGCCTCTGTCTTTCTCTCTGTGTCGCTCATGAATAAATAAATAAAATCTTAAAAAAAAAAAAAAAAAGGAAGGTTTTACATATATACAGCACTCCTATAGTAAAAAAGGTGGGATTCATTCTTGATACAAACTTCCAATACCCAAAATGGTATTTTGGGTTTTTTTTCTTGGGCAATAGTAAGAGAAGGAAAATAGTTTATGAATTTTTATACCATTGTCATTGATTATATATAAAATAAAAAGTGGTAATAGGTATTAAATATGAGGATAATAAAAGTAAAATATAAAAATCTACAGTCTTTTTAGTAAGTAGGAAACAAATCATTTTCTCAACGTGATTATTTTGGAGATGTCATGTTTTAATTTCTGATTTATCTTTTTTTTTTTAATCTCTGATTTATCTTGAATTAAGAACTAAAGTTCATTAACTGTCACGTTTTAATTTCTAATTAATCTTGAATTAAGAACTATAGTTCATTAATTTTAAACATTTTCATTTATCTATGATGACTTTTTATGAATAACAAAGTAGAGAAACCAATTTTTTTAGAAACCAATATTAAAAATAACTTATATAATTATTCCCAAGCTATTTTTGACAAATTCCAATTATAACATATGCAGATTTCTTAAAATTCCCTGCTTACTTCTCCAGCTTCATTTCTGTACCATCCTTCCCTTCTGCAGGTTCTGGCTTCACATTATTTCTTTTTCCTCAGTCCTTCCAATGCTCTGTGCTATTCCTTCCACCCCCTTCTCCCATTTCACTCTTTCAGTCACCCTCAGCTTATAGCTCCAGTATCAGTTCTCAGAAGTGAGACTGTCATCCCTCACCCAGTACCATTACACACATACCTTTCACCTTCCTTCTTGGTACTTAACAGTGTTTAAAACTATACACATGATTATGTGATTTTTTTTGGACAAATCATGATTTCTCTCTTGATCATAAACTTTGAGGGTGACCATATCTGTCTTTCTTCACAGTACAGTACCTGCCACCCCAAAGAGAATTCATAAATATTATTATTATTTTTTTTTTAATTTTTATTTATTTATGATAGTCACAGAGAGAGAGAGAGAGAGAGGCAGAGACACAGGCAGAGGGAGAAGCAGGCTGCCATGCACCGGGAACCCGATGTGGGATTCGATCCCGGGTCTCCGGGATCGCGCCCTGGGCCAAAGGCAGGCGCCAAACCGCTGCGCCACCCAGGGATCCCGAGAATTCATAAATATTAAATAAATGTTGAGTAAGTTTGGTTTCATAAAATCACTATTTAATATACTGATTATATATGATTAACAGCTGACTTCTCATTAGAAACAATGAACATCAGAGGTAGCAGGATGACATTCAAATGATGAAAGAGGGATGCCTGGGTGGCTTAGCGGCTAAGCATCTGTCTTCTGGCTCAGGGCACGATACTGGAGTCCCGGGATCGAGTCCCATGTCGGGCTCCCTGCATGGAGCCTGCTTCTCCCTCTGCCTATGTCTCTGCCATTCTCTCTCTCTGTGTCTCTCATGAATAAATAAAACCTTTTTTAAAAATGCTGAAAAAAATACAGCAAACTAAGAATTCTATATCCAGCAAAACTATCCTTCAAAAAGGAGTGATAACTATGTTCCAGGGTCCTTTGTTTTGTAGGAACAGAAATTTGATTTTGATGACTTATCTGGAATTTAAAAATACAGTTTGTCAAGTTTTTAAATAGACTCCAAATGCTCCCAAAATCTAGTAACAAAACAATGATGTTGGACTAGGTTTCTTTCTCTTTAAAAATTAGAAAGTGATTTCTAGCACAAGTAAATAAAAGGCCTCACATTTTTACCTTTAAATAACCCATTAACTCTGAGATTTTTGCTCGTGACATTTTTAAAAGATCATTTTTTTTGATGGAATTCTTCACTTGAGAAATAAGATGCCCTGAATACTTAGGACGTTTATCATTTCCTTGATAGTACATCAAATTCCACTATTATGAATGACATTCGATTATGACTATGATAATTTTTTAAGATTCTATTTATTTATTCATGAGAGACACACAGAGAGAGAGGCAGAGACACAGATATAGGAGAAGCTGGCTCCATGCAGGAAGCCTGATGCGGGACTCAATCCCGGGACTCTAGGATCACACCCTGGTCCAAAGGCAGGCACCAAACTGCTAAGCCACCCAGGGATGCCCTCTGATAATTCTATAAACATGTTCATCTTTGGTTCTGACATCAGTTGGAAGCTGTTCTTTTTGCATTAACAATACAAGAGAACCGTATGTTAGCAATTTTAGACCATCTGCTAATATTGCTGACATTACTATAATATGCACTTCTTCCATTCATTTCCACAACTAGTGTTTCCACAATGACATAAATGATAATATCTAAATAAGCTGGTGCTTCATTTAAATTATCTAGCCAGCTACTTTAAAAAAAAAAAAAAAAGAAAAGAAAAGAAAGTGCATCTATAAACATTCCCAACACTTGCTTCTGGAATGCACTACTTTTGGGGTTCTGGTTTTCATATAGATAAAATTTTATTAAGCTCTGAAAGAAGATAGAAATCTTTAGAGTACACTATACAAAGCCAAAAAAACTTGCTTACAGAATTCTTGGACACAGTGTAAGATAAAAGGCAATTACCATTGCAACATTAAATAAATAAAAGATAGAGACCGCATGGAGAAAATCTATAATGTTCTGATTGCCACCAACAGATCAATAAGTTGTTAAGCTATCAATCATTCCAGCCATGTGAATGGATGAAAATACTAATTTAGAATTAACAGAAGCAGTGACAGAAGAATATTATAGACAATGTCTACTAGAAAAATCTCTCCACCTATTCAAATACTATCCTGTCCTTGAGGATTAGTTTAAAACATCATTTCTTTCATGAAGTCTTCCTTTATTACAATCTCCCTCCATGACTTAAAATCACAAAGAATAAGACAAACTGACCTCATGTGCCTCCTGTTGTAGTATACCGAGTAAGATATAACAATACTAATGTAGTGTTGTTGCCAAAAGACAAAGCAAAAAAAGTTTTTTGTTTTTTGTTTTTTAATTTTTATTTATTTGTGATAGTCACAGAGAGAGAAAGAGAGAGAGGCAGAGACATAGGCAGAGGGAGAAGCAGAGGGAGAAGCAGGCTCCATGCACCGGGAGCCTGACGTGGGATTCGATCCCAGGTCTCCAGGATCGCGCCCAGGCGCTAAACCGCTGCGCCACCCAGGGATCCCAAAGCAAAAAAAGTTTAACCTGAATCTTATTAAAGAAACAATCATCAAACTCAAAAAGAGGGTCATACATAACCAACTGCCTAGATTAGGGATCAGCAAACTTCCTAAAGGTCAAAGCCTGAACATTTTAGGCTTGTGGGCCACATATCTGCCACTGTAGTACAAAAGTAACTATAGGCAATATGTGCATCAATGAGTATATAGCTGTTTTTCAATAAAACTTTTACTTATAGAAACAGTTGATCAGGGATCCCTGGGTGGCGCAGCGGTTTGGCACCTGCCTTTGGCCCAGGGCGCGATCCTGGAGACCCGGGATCGAATCCCACGTCGGGCTCCCGGTGCATGGAGCCTGCTTCTCCCTCTGCCTGTGTCTCTGCCTCTCTCTCTCTCTGTGACTATCATAAATAAATAAAAATTAAAAAAAAAAAAAAAGAAACAGTTGATCAGCCCATGGGCCATATTTTGCCAACCACGGCCTATAGACTCTGAATAAAACAATGTCATGAAAGACCAAAAATAGACTATTGTAGAAGAGATAAGTAAATCTATGCATGGCCTTTTGGGGATCAAAAACAAACTCCATCATAATTATATTGGGAAATCTGGATATGAACTATAAGAATATTGTATCACCGTTTAATTTGCAAAGTTTGATTATTATATGTGATTAGACAGGGACTTATCTTGTTTATAAGAGATACATGCTGAAGTATTCAGGAGTATACTGTCATGGCCTCTGCAACTAAATCAAGTGGTTAAAAAAAAAGTGTGATAAGTGCATATGTATATATACATGAAGATCAAGCAAATGTGGCAAATTAGATTGTAGGGCAAAGGTTATACAAATATTTACTCTATTATTCCTACTTTTCTGAAGGTCTGAAATTTTTAAAAATAAAAACAAGAAACAAATAATAAAAAATATAATTGTAATACTCTGCCCTAAAAAAAAAAAATCTCCTTTGAGTTCTTTCTTCTCTGAATTGCTATTTCTGTTAATTAAATGAACTGTAGAGTTCAGCAAGCTATTATTATGTCTGAGTACCTAAATTTTTTCTGGTTAAGTCTTATCCTCACAAAGCACTTGGTATAGGCAGTATGTATGTACCGTATGTTCAATAAACTGTCTGTTAATAAAGATTAGAATATGGCCATAAAAATATATGAACAAGTATTTTCCTGAGCCATAAACCCCACCAAAAAATGACAAGTAGCAATAACTTACTTGATTGAAATAATATTTATACATTAAATAAATAATATAGTAATTCTGGGAGAAATTAAACAGAAAGTCATGGTAAAGTAAATGAAAGTACAGATAACTGAGGTAATTTTACTAATATTGATTAGCCACTTCTGGAACCAGAGCTTAACCACATTCTGGTGAAAATTACAAGGTAGTAGTAACAATAATTTACATTCCTAGACTTTGAATTTTTTTCAGAAACTTTCATTAATATTATCTCATTTGTTCCTCATGACTCTATATGGAATAGAATATAAATTTTTTAAGGTAGTATTACTTATCCCTACTTAAGAAATGAAAAAAAATGAGGCCAAGAGTTGATTGAAGTTACCTAGTATCCCAGTGAACTAATAGTAAAGTCAACACTTGAAGCTAGGTCTTATTACTTCTCTGCAAAGCCACATTCTATATTTAGGGCAAAAAAGGCAGGAGAGTATAGGCAACTCTTTGTTTAGGAAAAAAAGGCAAGGAGGGAAGGATTTTACACTTGAACTTTTAGCTTTTTAAAGAGAACACTGTCCTCTATAGGCACCAAGTAGAAACTAAAAAAGACGCCTCTGCCCCATGGTACAAATTTAAGCTTTTTAGAGTTTCTTCTCGATTCCTGTGCTATTTTCTTAGGACCTTCAGCTTGATTCTATTTTTATTTTTTTAAAGATTTTATTTATTTATTTGGGAGATAGAATATGAGCAGGCGGGAGGGGCAAAGAGACAGGGAAAAGCAGATTCTTCATTGATCAGGGAGCCTGGCATGAGGCTTGATCCCAGAACCCTGAGATCATGACCTGAGCTGGAGGCAGATGCTTAACTGACTGAGCTATGCAGGCGCCCCTTGATTCTATTTTTTAAAAATCCCCAACACCACAATCTTATTACAGACCCCCATGGAAATAAAATTTGGTTATAATTTGCATTCATAAAGAACATATATATAGAGAGAGAGGATATATATTTTTGAATTAATTTTTACCTGCCTTGCTAGATCTCATTACATTTCTATGATTAAATAAGCACATATTTAAGTTCCCATTAATAAGATGGGAATGATGGGCAGCCCAGGTAGCTCAGCGGTTTAGCGCTGCCTACCCAGGTCCGAGTCCCAAGTCGGGCTCCCTGTATGGAGCTTGCTTCTCCCTCTGCCTGTGTCTCTGCCTTTCTCTCTCTCTCTGTGTGTGTGTGTGTGTCTCTCATGAATAAATAAATAAAATCTATTTTAAAAAAATAAGATGAGAATGATTAAATAAGCACATAATAAGTTCCCATTCTACAGAAAAGGAAACTAAATCTAATTATTTTAAAATTATTTATCTGAAGTTATACATCTCCCTAGATGGAGATAAGATAAAATAGAATCCAAAGTGCTCCCATTTCAATGGCTTCCAATTTCTAAACTGTAACATAAAAATAAAAAATTTTCATAACCATACTATACTTAGGAGCAGCTATACTTAAAAACAAATTTTAAGATTTATTTGAGAGAGAGAGAGAAAGCGCACACACGCCACGTGTGCATGGGGGATGGTGAGGGAGAGGCTGAGGGAGAGAGAATCTCAAACAAATTCCCCACTGAGGGTTGAGCCAGACACGGGGCTCCACCTTATGACCCTGAAATCATGACCTGACCTGAAATCAAGAGGTGGACACCTATCTGACTGAATCACTCAGGTGCCCATAGAGTGGCTATATACTTTCAAAAGAGGATAAGAACCACTAAGACTTTTTTCCTCAAATATTTTACCCAAATTGCCAATAATTTGGTATATAAAGAGATCAATTTTCCATCTAACCAAACACTGGGTTACTGGTAGGAAGGGATATTTTCAAAGAAGGCAGAAAACCAGTCTTAATATCAAAACTTTACCTGCCACGTTTTGAATCCGTCTTGAAACCCTGTACATTTTTAGTCTATACCACTTCCTTGGTTAAAATGTATCTACTCACTAGATAAGGGAGCAGATGGAGAAAGAGATCAGTCATTGCTATTTGACATATTAGAGAGGGATGGATTGTGGAATTCAGTGATTAGAGCACTGGAAAGTGGTGTGAAATAAAAAAAAAATCACTTAGGTGTCCTTCCTTTCCTTAAACTCTCAAATCTCACTGTTAACTTCAATTAGTTTTTGTTCTGATTACTATAAAATTTGGAGTCAGTTTGCTTTTATTTTTTAAGTAACAAAGATGGAAATCACAAAAGATTTATTGAAAGCTCTTGATTTGGCAGTATACTAAAACAGTTCCTTTCTCATCTTAGAATGAATTTTTTTCTCCCCTCCCCTCCAGCCACACACACACTTTGTGTGATTGTTTTGGAGAGGAAGAAAATGGAGGAAGTAGAGACTAGTTTCCTACATTTACAGAGAAATTTCAATTAAAATAGATTTCTTGGATTCCCTCACAGAGATGGATTGAGAAATTCTGTGATGGAGGCCAGGAATCTGTATTTAAACAGGCGATTCTGCTTATTAAATTAAATCAATTTAAATGGTAATTCTGATTCTGGTAGTCCAGGGACAACCCTGAAAAAACAAGATCCACAGACAAGCAGTACATGGCCAGGTAGAATAATTCATTCTAGATAGAGGGAAGAACAAAAACAAAACATGAAGGCATCCATACATATGCTGTGCCTGACAAACAGGTGCTTCGTTCCCTTAACCTTCCTCATCCTCAGTTTCTGTACCTGTTAAATGAAGAGCTGGATCACATAATCGCTGAGGACCTTCCCAAATTTAATATATGAGCATCACCCAAAATATCCAGAAATCATGCTTCACTGTTACCTGATGATACTGTGCTCATTGCTATTCATTTATTCACTCAGTAAACTTATTAAATACTAATAAATGGAGAAAGTGTTACTCCTCAAAAATGTTTAGTCTGGTGGAGAGAGAGACAATTACCACAAAATGCCACACGACAGCGATTTAGGGACGGCATCACAAAGAAAGTAATCTTGAGCAGAAACTTTATGAGGGAAAAAGGAGTGTCATTCCATGAAGGAATGAAACATGAAAAGGCATGCAGGCATGACGCCACATGCCAGGCCCAGGATACAGTGAGCAGTTTTGTATGATTTTAGCGTAATGTGCATGCTGGAGAGCAGAAAAAAAAAAGAAAGAAAGAAAGAAAAGAAAGAAAGAAAGAAAGAAAGAAAGAAAGAAAGAAAGAAAGAAAGAAAGAAAGAAAGAAAGAAAAGAAAAGAAACAGTTCATATATGCCATGTAAAGAGCTCAGATTTTACCAGATGGAAGAAATGAAAACAGAAAATCAGGCTTGCATTTTAGGAGACAGTTTGGTGACAGTACAAAGAAAGAACCAATGACATATTGCCTTACACCTGTCAGTATGGTTAGAATCAATAAGATAAGAAAGAACAAGTGTTGATGAGAATGTGGAGAAAAGGAGCCCTTGTGCACTATTGGTAGAAGTAAAAATTGGTACAGCCACTATAGAAAACAGTATGGAGAGTCCTTAAAAAACTAAAGATAGAAAAACCATATGACCTAGTAATTTTACTACTGAGTATACCCAAAGAAAACAAAAACACTAATTCAAAAAGATATATGCACCCCTATGTTTATTATAACATTAATACAATAGCCAAGATATGGAAGAAACCTAAGTATCCATTGTAAGATGAATGGATAAAAAAAGATGTGGCATAATAGTGTACAGACTTGTCCAATCACTATGTTGTATACTTGAAACTAATGTAACATCATGTGACAACTAACTATACCTTAATAATAAAAATAATGTGATATATATATATACTTGTACATATAGTGAAATATTACTCAGCCATAAAAAGGATGAGATCTAGTAATTTTCAACAACATGATAAACCTAGAGGATATTACACTAAGTGAAATAAGTCAGAGAAAGCCAAATACCATATATGGTATATGCAGAATCTAGAAAACAAAACAAATGAGTAAACAAAAAGCAGAAACAGACCCATAAATACAAAGTGATGGCTACCAGAGGGGAAGAGGGGGAGGGGATGGGCAAAGTGGATAAAGAAGACTGGGAGATACAGGTTTCTACTTATGGAACAAATAAGTCATGGGGATAAATGGTACAGCATAGGGAAAATAAATCATACTATAAGACTGTTGTACGGTGATAGATGATAGCTACACTTGTAAGCAAGGCATAATGTACAGACTTACTGAATTGCTATGTTGTATAACTGAAACTAATGTAATACTATATTAATTATACTTTAATTAAAAATTTAATTACTTAATTTAATTTTAAAAATAAACAGAAGATGACAACTTGGAGAAAAAGACATCAATTTAGAGGCTACTATCAAGAGACCATGGCTACTAAAACAGAACAATGAAGACAAAAGTAAGCTCCAAAGATCAACTGTTTAGGAGACAGAATCAAATAACCTGCTGACTATGTGTGAGATGTTTAAAAAAAATTTAAATTTCGGAATTGTTCTTAGTTTTAGCTTGGGTGATTGGATACTGGCTTCATTCAAAAAATGGGAAATAAAGAGAATAAGTTTTGTGAGGAAAGGCAGGTTTTAAATACTGCATATTCAGAGTTTTGAAAATTGGGGTAAGGGTACCCATAGTAGTGTAGAGCTCAGGTCAGGAGTATTGGCTAAAGAGTTAGAATTCATTACCCTACAGATGGTAGTTGAGGCTATGAGACTACTCAAGAGGATAAAATTAAAAAAAGAACAAGATAAAGGACAAAGCCCTAGAGAGCAACAGTTAATGTTTATTTTTTTGTTTTATTTTTTGCTTTTCTAAAGATGAACTTCAAAGTGTTCATATGCCAAAGAGAAAAAAAATGGCTAAAAAAAGAAATCATAGAAAAAAGAGACTAGAGCAAGATCCCAAAGGAACAAGTATAGAAAATTCAAAATGTTCTAAAGAGATGGGAGAAGAAAAATAGAAATTGATGTTAGAGAAATCAAAGAAGGAAAGTTCAAGACTGGGCAATGGTCTACAGAACCAAGTGCATTTAAAAGGTCTAAGAAGATACACTGGATTTGTCAATTAGAAAGTCCTTAGTGGCACAGTAAGTGATGGAAGCCTGAACTTTGCAGGTAGAAGAGTTAACAGATATGGGGAATGGGAGATTACTCTCTCCACAAATGTGGCAGTAAGGGAGAGGAGAGAAAGCAGAAATCAGAGGATAGTCCAAGTGAAGGCATTTTCTCTTAGTTTTTTGCTGCTGTTGAACAGGGGAGATGAAGCTGGTACAGGGAACTAGGAAAAAGTATACTGAAGATTAAAGAAAAGGTTAATTGATGAAGCAGGGGCCCGGGGAGACAGAATGGTTGGGATCTAGGATACATACAGGATCAGTTGTGGATAGAAAAAGCATCTCTCTTTAGCTGAGACAGGAGAGAAGGATATCTGCTGTTAAAGTTAAGTTGGGCTGGTGGTCACTGTCGCAAATTCATTTCTGAGACTTGATTTCCTCTGAAAAAGCAAAACGAGCTGCTGAGAGTACAAGGTCAAAGGTGGGATAGAAGGCTTAAGGTTAGAATAGCAGCTCTGAGTGGAAAAGGAAAAGAACGGCTGATCTCTATTATGGACCATGATATAGCTGTCATTACAATAATAATCCAGTTTTGTGATTTTCAGTACTAGAACTTGATTATCTTTAGATATATGAGTTGAAAAAGCAAATGACTAGGGATCCCTGGGTGGTGCAGCGGTTTGGCGCCTGCCTTTGGCCCAGGGCGCGATCCTGGAGACCCGGGATTGAATCCCACGTCGGGCTCCCGGTGCATGGAGCCTGCTTCTCCCTCGGCCTATGTCTCTGCCTCTCTCTCTCTCTCTCTCTGTGACTATCATAAATAAATAAAAATTAAAAAAAAAAAAAAAGCAAAAGCAAATGACTAAACTGAACGAGAGCGAAAAGCAAAAGTAGGGAACGACAAAAAACAAGGAAATTTTATTTCTTCTTATATATATTATTTTAGGCAAGGAAATTTTAGATACTGATGTGAATAATAAACCAAGCAGTGTGGCTAGACAAGAAAGTTAAACTATGTAGAGGCTGATGATGATAAAATAGTAGTCAAGGGGAAGGGCCTTTATGAGGTCACATTAAATATAGAAAAATAAGAAAGAAGGAGAGATGAATAAACAAAGATGAGAGGACAATGCTGGATTGTAGGATTTTTAATATGGAATAGTCTTAGACATTCAGGTCCCACAGACAGTCATTTCAGGTGCTGGAACTGTGTGATACACATGACTGCCTTAATCCCACCATGATCTTATAGGACTTGAGTAATGAATGCTGAGTTGGGTGCTAAATTCATTAATAAAAGTGAGTGAGTGACCAGGGAGCCGATAAATGATGGTGAAGAGGAAGGTAGATGGTAATTAGATGAGGGTTTCTGTTGTTTTACAAGTGCAGGATGGAGGGGCCTAGCAACAGCAATGAGGAGATGGAGCATATCAATGCCCTCTGAGGTATGTGGGGCATGACTTCCAGTGTTGAGATGCTAGAAAAACAGTAACCTTATGGGAGAGTCAGGTTCCAAATATCAGAAGGAAGATGTTCTGTAAGAAGATAGATAGGGATAGGGGTGTCTGGGTGGCTGTCAGTTAAGCATCTGCCTTGGGCTCAGGACATGATCGCAGGGTCCTGGGATCAAGCCCCACATCGGGCTCCCTGCTCAGTAGGATGTCTGCCTCTCCCTTTCCATCTGCCTCTCAACCAGCTGATGCTTTCTCTTGCACTTTCTCTCTCAAATAAAAGCTTTTTAAAAAGATGGGTATAAAGAGGAGTTTATTTACATCACATAAGGGGTGTCCAGAGAAAGAGTTAATATCTCTGGAAGAAGGTTGACAATCAGATGATCAACAGAGAAACTATGGGGATAAGGCTTTAAGAAATGATCAGCGTGATTACCAAGTATGATGGAAACAAGAAGGGTGGGATTTACTGATCTCTGATCTTTTTTTTTTTTTTTTTTTTTTTTAATTTATGATAGTCACAGAGAGAGAGAGAGAGAGAGAGAGACAGGCCGAGACACAGGCAGAGGGAGAAGCAGGCTCCATGCACCGGGAGCCCGACGTGGGATTTGATCCCGGGTCTCCAGGATCGCGCCCTGGGCCAAAGGCAGGCGCTAAACCACTGCGCCACCCAGGGATCCCACTGATCTCTGATCTTAAATAAAACTCTTATAATACTGTTTCAGTATCAAGCTTCCAGAGACACTAGGACTTTATTTGGTTGCTGAGGTTAAACAACAGTGTTAGTTTTATTGACTACATTATTAAAAAGTAAAAAGGACTTCAAGAAACTCAGGCAATCAATGAATCTCAGAATAAAAAGATTAATGATGTTTATACTCATCTGTCATTAATATGGACTTTCAGAAAATAAGATTAAAGCTTACAATCTCATGAGAAACTCACAAATTTCATTCCATGAAGCACGAAAGAAATAGTATGGAACATAAGGCAGTATTTTGATCTCTAGATGGTATGTTTATAAAATACTGCTTGAAAATACAAATCTGTTCTGAATATTTACATTATACAGTGAGGTTGCAGCTTAAATTCACCCAACGTTTGGCAAGAATCAATATGACAGTACTGTGCTACCAATTTTAGACCTCAAAGACTTTCATCTCCATACAGAGCTATAGCTGTGTTCATGGCAGACCCTCTGGTTTTGTGATAGAAAAGCTCTAAAATATGGGCAAACGAGTGGAGGAAAACATAGTATGATAGGACTAAGGATTCCAAATTATTTTGAGTATGAATATAATGGAATGAGGAGTAAAAATCCTCAGTGTGATTATTTTGTCACAATATATATAATACCTATTAAGATTCATATAGCAAGGAACAGAATTTTACTTGGAAAAAAACTGGATCCAAAGCATAATCATCAGGAACTGACCTTCTAACAGAGGAAAATTTCTCAAAGAAAAAAATAATAAGGCAGAGAGCTTAATAAAAGAGTATTCCACTCTTCAAAAAAAGAGAGGGACACCTGGGTGGCTCAGTCAGTTAAGCATCTCCCTTCCACTCAGGTCATGATATCAGGGTCCTGAGATCAAGCCCTGGGTTGGGCTCCCTGCTCCACAGGGAGTCTGCTTCTCCCTCTCCCTCTGCCTTTTCCCCTGCTTGTGCTCTCTCTCTCTCAAATAAATAAATAAAATCTTAAAAAAAAAAAAAAAAGAGTATTCCATCAGAACAAGTGAAGAGGGCATTTTTTAAAAACGTTAAAATACTGCATAATTTAAAGGGGCAATTGTACATTTTTAATTCTTGTTTTTAAAGATTTATTTATTTATTTATTTATTTTAGAGGGCGGGGGAAGAAGCACAGGGAGAGAGAGAATCTCAAGCAAACTCGCAACTAGTTCATTTAGAGGCTTTAGAATCTCCAAAGCATTTTTCCTATTGCACAGTCACATTTTACCATAATCCCAGGTGGGCGGTAGGACAGGGTATACACTATGATCACTCAGGCTACTCAGATGACAAAACTGCAACTCACAAAGTTAAGGGACTATAGGGAGATCTGAAGTGGTGTCATTTTCTGAGGCTCACATTATGGAAGGTAACCAGGCTTTTTAACAAAATAGTCCTTCATAGCACTGCCTGGCAACATTCAATAGGATGTTTTATTCTGGAAACAAGTAATATACTGAACTAAGTTCCTCCTCTCATTTACCCTTTACAGCCAGAGTTACAAATTCAAATGCCAGGCTGGTTGACATACCTAAGTAAAACATAGCCCAAATAAAGAAATGATAAAATAATAAAAAAGTCAACCAGTGCTAAGTCTCAGTGCTGTGGAGGCTAAAGAGGGATGGGAAACTGGAGAGGCTTACTCTTCATAGAGAAGACAGCTGCAAATCATTTATTATTGCCATGTACAGATCTGGTTTCCTAAATCCGATTTTTCAAGAAATCTAGATTTTCATGTGAAAGGTCCAGACCTTTAAAGGACAGGAACCTAAAAAAAAGAAGAAGAACTGAAGCAAACACTTTGGCAAGTAAGATTTAGATGAGTAGTCAGTGAGATATCTGCTGGACGAATACTATTTTCCTTTAAACTTGAAAATATTTAAGGTTGGGGCACCTGGGTAGCTCAGTGATTGAGTGTCTGCCTTTGGCTCAGGGCATGACCTGAGCTCCCTCCTCACAGGAAGCCGGATGTGGGACTTTATCCCAGGACCAGGATCATGCCCTGAGCCAAAGGCAGACGTTCAACCAATGAGCCACTCAGGAGTCCCTTTTTTTTTTACCCCTCTCAATTAGATCTCAAGTCCTACACTACCTCATTTTAGTCTATTCATTCTTCTGGCATATATACTTTATAACACACATGAAAGGGTAGTTATAACAATACATCTCAGTAAATACACATCATTTGTATTTTTAAAAACAGTACCCCTGATGGGGCACCTGGGTCGTTAAGCCCGATAAGCTTCCCACTGTTGATTTCTGCTCAGGTCATGATCTCAAGATCATGATCTCAGGGTCCTGAGATGGAGCCCTCCATGTGGCTCCGAGCTCAGCCGAGAGTCAGCTTGAGATTTTCTCCTCCCTCTCCTTCTGCCCTTCCCCCACACCCCTCTCTAAAATAAATACTTAAATCTTAAGAACAAACAAACAAACAAAAATACCCCAAAAACCCCACCCAGTTGTCCTGTATAATAATTCGAGAAATTAGGTGAATTTAAGGAACAGCACAGATTACATGTTATTTGCATATGCACTCCTATTCTACATAACCTATAACATTGCTATTTAAGGAAAAAGTATTGACTTTTTCCTTCTTTCACCACTACCATTGCTCCTAAATTCTCACAGCAGAAGAGCCGTAGAAATTCAAGATGGGAGACCCATTAAGGATCTTATCCAGAATTACCAGCCGGCCAAAGGATTTCGAGGCCTGGACACATCTAGCGGTAGGCAGTCACTTCAGATGATAACGCGGGCAGCAACGAGGTCTAGGTCTGCGTCTGCCACAACGTCCCGACATACCCCGGGACCTGCTTTCTTCCCTTCACATCTCCCCTCCTCTCCCGAATACACACGGCCACACACGGCCGGGAGAAGCTGCAACCGCCTCCGGGGTTGCCCCGGAATCCCAGCGCCGAGCACGACGCCCGCTGCAGAAAGCGGCGGGGAAACGTCAGTGGAATGTGTGGATGGACGCAAGCCTCTCTCCTCACCAGCAGGTTTCCTCACTTCATCCCTCCGCCAGTCTCCCAGGACAAGTTTCAAAACACTGAACATTGTACTTAACTCGTTATTTTAACTTGGGGTGAGTCGCTGGGAAAAGAAAATAATGTCAGCTGTTTTCGTTTATTAAGCAAAGATGACACGACACGAGCGCGCAGGTCCTGCATGCCCTGATTCACCGCGTTTAAAAGTACTACCTTGCTGATACTCCTAGCAAGCGCCGGAAAGGAACGAACCCCTGGCATCTGATGCCACCTCCCAAGACGACTGAAGTCCAAGAAGCCCTCTTCTCCCGGCGCGGTGGCGGAGGGGGGTCCCCGGGGGTGCCCGCGGGCCCCGCAGCGCCCCCTCCGCGCCGCCCGCCGGCAGGGGACCGCAGGGGCCCGCAGGGGCCCGCAGGGCGCAGCTGGACCGCGGACAGCCGGCTCGGGCCGGTGCTCACCCGTCGGGGATGCTGTTCTTCTTCACCATGATGCCAGAGGTGCGGGGCTTCCACGCGCCCGGACACGCCGCTCTCAGGCCGCCTCCGGAACAGACCACTCGGGCTCACAACGCAGACGCCGGGTGAGCAGAGCTGCTCTCCTGCCGGCGCTGTAGGCCCAGCCCGGGGCGGGAGTGACAGACTCCGACGCCCCAGCTCGAGTCCCAGTCCCCGGGGCGGGTGAACAGACGTAGCGCACCGAAGATCCCCGAAGGCGCACGCTCCGCGCTCGCAGGGACCCCGCCGGCTCAGGGGCCGCATCGCGCATGCTCCGGGACCGCCTTGACGTCAATCCCCGAGGAGGGAGCGCTCCGCGGGCGGCGGGCGCGGTGCCGAGAAGCCCTTCGAGGCGGTTGGTGACCTCTCCGAATCCACGGTAAATGGTGCGTCCTTCCTTAACTGCTCATAACTAGCAAGAGTGCCCTGCCATCCAGGTGAATGTTATGCTGCCTGGTAAAGCCCCCCCACGCTTCCCTGTCACCCGCCCCGGTATCTTGTCCGGTTGGAGCCCTGCGCTGTGCGCCGAGCCAGAGCTAGGTAGCCCCTATGACCAGACCGGGCCCGCACAGGCCGCTGGGACTTGTAGTCCCCACAACCTGGCCCGCCGTCCGTCCCATTGTACAGCATTCCGGAGTCGTGCTTGATTTGCGCCAACGTCCAAGACCATGTTGTTTATTGAGTGCCATTTTGTGCTGAACATCCTGATGGGGTTGCTGGAGGGTAGATGAGTCCGCACCCCAGCTCTTGTCTTCCCTTTAGGGTAGGCAGAAAGGTGAACTTGCAAAGCAGGATGTATTGAACGAAAATTACAATCACGATGCCCCTGGAGATCACACAAGGGCAGAGGCAGAAAAACATTTCCTGGAAGATGTGGCGTTTGTATCAGGCTTTGAGACATGGATTGCTGTAGGTTAGAGGAAAGTTGCAAACATCGAAGGATGGATGTGGCAAGGAGTGTAAAGGAAGGTGATCAGGCGATAGTCAGGGTTTTATGTTCGAGAGTGCTGAGCAGGACGTAGGCTGGGAAGTTGACACGGCGGTCTTTTGGCCTCATCTTCAGGAAGGGCCTCATTTTGACTTTCTCTCCAGTTGAGATTCTGACTATAGACACTGAGATATATTGTCGAGTTTATATAAAAGACAACATCACCGGACTTACCTGTGTCCAGTTTTTGGACATTATTGGCCATGTTGTTCTATGAATTAATACATTTTTATGAATCCTGTAATTAACTTGGTAGTGGCTCAATTACATTTCATTGTGTGTTAGATATAAACTTTAAAAATATACCGCAGCTTTTGTAACCTCTTGGCATTTATCAATCTTTATGCACCTAAGGCCCCAAGGGAAGTGAACCCAAATCTTTCTTGACCTATAAGAACAGGTTATGGTGAGTTGAGGACTTAGTATGGTGGATGATTTAGTTTTGATGCCTTTCAAAGAATTATATATAATTCACAGAAAATTGTTTGTCAGGCCACTTGTTCCTAGCTTTTTTTTTTTTTTTTAAGAAAATAAGATTATAGTTAACAAAAAAGTATTCATTTTCAAATTTGTGAGATGACAAAACACTTGGAGTCACGATGCTTCCTGTAAAACATTGTGAAATAAGGCTATTATATTTACCTAAAGGTAGAATTTCTTTTCGTTAAATTCCACCTTTTCTATACCTTAGTACCAGTATATATGCCATATATTTAATAAATTTAGATTTTTTCAAAATGCTAGCAATTGCCTTAATTTTACCATAACTTTGAACAAGACTTTAAATTTTTTGTATAGTATCACAATGCAAATCAAAGAAGTCTGGAAAAGCATGCTTTGAGAAACACTGCTTGCTATAATGGAGTTCAGAAAGGACTGGTCATACTATGTGATAATAAATGAGCTAAAATAAAGATAAAGTTGGATTTAGGACTGAATTCCTAAGGCAGGAAGGAAGGTGGATTGAAGCATTTGGAAAGATTTCCAAGAGCTGGGAGAAAGCTAAAAGAAAAACAAATTTCAAAAAAAAAAAAAAGAAAAACAAATTTCTAGTTAGTTCATAATTAACCAAAGAAATGTTACCAAATATCAGAACGTGCATATTGTGACCATTCCACATACTAGAGATTTTTCTGTAATTTTATTCTGCTAAAACTCCTGACACCAAATGGCACGTGACAGAGTTAACCAAGGTGATTGAATGTTAAATTTACACACAACATAAAATTTCATTTCAGGAGTCACCATAGTGATAAAGGCACAACTGGATAAATTTGTAGAACCCAGAGATTTCTGAATGCTAAGCAAGAGGCAAACATTTACACACATAAATTGCCTTATCTTTGCTATGGATCAGAAAGGCTGGATGAACTACTTGACTTTAATTCTTAGGTTTTGATTATGAACCTCCAGGTCATCTGATACAAAAATAGCTAATCCTCAATTTCCTTACCCTTTAGAAAGAACTTTAATGGGCAGCCTGGGTGGCTCAGCGGTTTAGTGCCGCCTTTGGCAGGGGTGTGATCCTGGAGACCCGTGATCCAGTCCCACGTCGGGCTCCTTGCATGGAGCCTGCTTCTCCCTCTGCCT
The DNA here is from genome assembly GCF_003254725.2 of Canis lupus dingo. NCBI lineage: Eukaryota > Metazoa > Chordata > Mammalia > Carnivora > Canidae > Canis > Canis lupus. The sequence continues at coordinate 9,491,478 of NC_064270.1, forward strand.
GTGTCTCTGCCTCTTTTTCTCTCTGTTTCTCATGAATAAATAAAATTTTAAAAGAAGACCTTTAACTATAAGAATTATAAATTAACAATAACCTTGAATAGAAGATTAGGTTTAACTGTTGGAGCCAGTTTTTCAATAAAAAGAATAGAATTGCTGTTAGAAGGTGAAAGTCTGAGTTACAATTTTTCCTTACTTCTGCAAGATTTTCAGAAAAGCAAATTCAGGGGCACCTGGGTGGCTCAGTCGGTTAAGATCCTGGGGTCATGGGGTCCAGTCCCAAGTCCAGCTCCCTGTTCAGCCCAGAGCTTGCTTCTCCCTCTCCCTGCGCCTGTCACTCTGCCTACTTGCATGTGCACTCTTTCTCTCTCTCTGTCAAATAAGTAAATAAAATCTCTAAAAAAAAGGCAAATTAAATTTTTTTCTAGATCTTCAATTTTATTTATTTTGTTTTATTATTTTGTCTATAATCATTTGTTTATCTTGTATCATTTAGGGAATGATAAGTGAACCTGGTTAGAAACATTTCCAGATCTATAAAATAATACCTTGTTAAAAATTTCTTATAGGATAATTTATTATAAAATAAAATTATAATAAAATTTATTATAATTTATCTATAGGATGTACTATCACTAATGTTTCCCCTAGTTTAGCAGATAAAATATACAGATGTAGGTATCAGTAAGCCAAGTATTGATTTGAAGTTCATTTAAGACATTCTTGCAGAAAGCAAAGTAACTTAAAAATTCTCTTTTCCTGGCATCATATTCCTGTTGTGCGTAGTTTTGCTATGTTAGTAGGAAAGATTCTTAAAGATATTTTAAGGGGTCTTCTATTAACTTCCTAAATGTCTATTTATGATTAAAGAAAGAATTTAGGCCTGATTTTCTTCTGTTCTTCTGTTCTCTTCTATACAGTATTTTTAATCATCTTCTGGATTTCTCACCTGAATGTCCCGTAAACATCCATTAGCAACATCCAAAAACTGAATTTATTGACCCCTACCTCAACTATATTCCTACTTTGACAATACTTGAAATGACATTACCTTGCAGTGACTCAAACCAAACACCTGGAGTCCTTGATTCTTCCCTCACTGTCCTCTACATCTAATTGTTCATCGTGGAATCTTGTGATTTCTACCTTTTAAATGAAAATTTCTCCACCTTCCAGTCCCACTTCCATTTTTGATTCAGATCTCTAGCACCTCTCATTGGGACTATTATAATGGCCTCTTAATCAATCTCCTCTGTTAATCAATAATCTCCTCCTTAATCAATCATGCCTCTGTTGAATATCTCCAAGTTTAATCAGACATTTTTTCTCACTAAAGTTTTGTATTTTTTGGAGGGTTCCCACATATTTTAATTGTAGTTATTCCTAGGTATTTCGAAAAGATTTTTGTTGTATTGCTATTATGAAACTGATCTTTTTCTATTATGTTTACATACAGGGAAGCTATTAACTTACACATATAGTCCTCTTGATTCTGCTACCTAACTTTCTGATTGTGTCTAAACTTTGTGTGTGTGTGTGTGTGTCTAAACTTTTTGATTGTCGGGGATCCCTGGGTGTCTCAGTGGTTTAGCACCTGCCTTCTGCCCACGTTGTGATCGCATGATCCTGGGGTCCTGGGATTGAGTTCTGCATCAGCTCCCTGCAGGGAGCCTGCTTCTCCCTCTGCCTATGTCCCTGCCTCTCTCTCTCTCTCTCTCTGTGACTCTCATGAATAAATAAAAAAAAATCTTAAAAAAAAAGAAAGTAGAAATGAAAGAACCATCATGAAAAGGATTTCAAAGAAGATATGAAAGAAAAGCTATTAATGGAGTTTATAAGGATCTTGATTATACTATTAGCCCAATTATAAATGTAGGATAATCCTGAACAGTGTGATATATTTTGTTCTATATTTTAATCATAGTTCACATTTAAAAACATAGTAAGTTTAAGAATGAATTATAGTCTTTGATGTGTTAGTTATGCAGAAGTATTAGAGGTGGGTTGTTTATTAATCCCCTTATGTAAATATTAATTCATTTACCTGTTCTCTCAGCCAGCAGTCCATTTTCTGCTTTGTTCAAAAAAAAAGTTTTCCCTTTTTTTAGTCAGTGAACAAAACATTTACAGGGCCAATATCTACATGTCTTTTGGAGTAACTCCGGTTAAGACTCATATTTTATCCCTGCCTTCTAGATGGGGATGGCAAGTTATGAAGAACTGTGCAGAATCCTGGAAATGCTATGTGAAATTATTGGAAATTAAAGGGAGACCTCTATCAGTCACTTGCCAAGGTTATTTCCTCACACCTTTCCTCACGCCAAGGGATTGCTGTCTCTTGATCAAGAATAGAATTAGGTGGGCAGCCCGGGTGGCTCAGTGGTTTAGCGCTGCCTTCAGCCCAGGGAGTGATCCTGGAGTCCCGGGATCGAGTCCCATGTCAGGCTCCCTGTGTGGAGCCTGCTTCTCCCTCTGCCTGTGTCTCTGCCTCTCTCTCTCTGTGTCTCTTATGCATAAATAAATACAATCTTAATTTTTTTTAAAAAAAGAATAGAATTAGGTATTTTTAATAGTACTGAAGAAGGGATGCCTGGGTGATTCAGTGGTTTAGCGCTGCCTTTGGCTTGGTGTGATCCTGCGGTTCCCCGGATGAGTCCCACATCGGGCTCCCTGCATGGAGCCTGCTTCTCCCTCTGCCTGTGTCTCTGCCTCTTTCTCTGCGTTTCTCATAAATAAATAAAATCTTAAAACATTTTTTTTAATAGTACTGAAGAAGATACTGAACATCTCTCATTCAATAGTTCTTAAGTGTGATACAGGAAGCACTGGTAGATTTTGAAGTCCTTTCAGAAAATCTGTAGACGAGGCTCTTATTGTGATAATGACTTTTACTTTAATTGTTATTTAAAGAGTCTTGGGACACCTGGGTGGCTCAGCGGGTGAGCATCTGTCTTCAGCCCAGGGTGTGATCCCGGAGTCTCAGGATCCAGTCCCACATCAGGCTCCCTGCATGGAGCCTGCTTCTCCCTCTGCCTGTGTCTCTTCCTCTCTCTCTCTCCATGTCTCCCATGAATAAACAAATTCTTAAAAATAAAAGTAAAAATTAAAAAAATAGTCTTTTGTTATTGTATTTCTTAAAATGAAAAACAAACTCATAGTCTATATAGCTCTACAAAAGAACTTAACGTTGCTAGTATGATTTAATTTCAGAATATTGAGGCTTAAAAAACTTAAAAGGAGCGGCGTCTGGGTGCCTCAGTCCATCAAGCATCTGTCTTCGGCTCCTGATCTCAGGGTCCTGGGATCCAGCCCCACATCAGGCTCTCTGCTCAGCGGGGAACCTGCTTCTCCCTCTCACTCTCCCTCTGTGCATGCTCCCTTGCTCTCACTCTCTCTCTCTCTCAAATAAATAAATAAAATCTTAAAAAATAAAAATAAAAAACTTAAAGAGAATAAATGTTCATTTGAACATACTGAGTTTTTTATAGTGGTAGGATATTCAATTAGAAATACGAGCAGGCAGCTAGAATAGGGTATTCAGGATAGCAGTAAGGTTGGAGACAGATTTGGGAAGCTCTGGGAATACATACACTCTACAAAGCCTTGGAATGTGCCCACATGTAAGATATGAAGAGAAGTGTGACCATTGAAGAACACAGGGAATAAGTCACCAGAGAAGTACAAGAGTAAAGAACAATGATATAGAAAGTTTTCAGAAAATAAAGGTGCCCAACATTATCAGATGCTACAGGGTAATCAAGTAATAACTAACAGGCGTAGAGTGTTGATTTCAAAGTGTTTTTATATGTCTGATCTTATATGGCCCTCCTAAAAGATATAAAGTTGGCAATATATGAACACTAAGAACTAACCATTGGATTTTATCATAAAAAGGTCTTTTTTGGTATTACAGGGAGAAATTATTTAAAAATCAACTGTATTTAAAGAGTTCATACCAATTGATAAAGAGGTGAAATTTAAGAAAACAGGCAGAGGATATGAACTGGCATTTTAAAGGTGATGGCTTGGGTGTCTAGGTGGCTCAGTTAAGCAACTACATTCAGCTTTGGTCATGATCCTAGGGTACTTGGATGGAGTCCCACATGGGGCTCTCTGCTCATCAGGGAGTCTGAATCCCTCTTCTCCCTCTCCCCTGCTTGTGCTCTCTCCAGCTTTCTTCTCTCTCAAATCAATAAATAAAATCTTAAAAAAAAAAAAAGGTGATGACTTTAAAGGGCTGATGAACATATGAAAAGATGTTTAATGCCAAAACAAAAAGATATTAAGGTAACCCCCCCAACTTTTTTGCAGATGTCAGAAGATAACAGTGCAGAAGAAAATGTAGACAAGCATCTCCAGAAAGGTTCTCAATAAGTATACCACAACTCTGATACTATTGGTTTCTATTTTTTAATGATGTAAATGACTAATCTTATCCTAAGGTTTCAGCTGGGAACACAGGTTTCTTAAGAAATGAGTTCAAACAGAAACTAAACTTCCTAGATACAAGATGGACGTAAGAAAATACACAGTAGTAAAGTCAATACATGTAAAAAATCAAATTTTTTCTCTCCCTTCCTCAAACACCAGAAGCCCCTAGTGCTTGAGGCTGCATAAACATAATACATAAAAAACCTGCATCAGGAAGCTCCAGATCTCAGGGGGAAACATACATAAATATGGTTGAACCGTGGTTCATTTATCCACCAAATATTTATTGAGCCCTTACTTTGTGGTATCTGCCATTCTGAGTTCTGGGAGTAGAATATAAACAAACTAGTAATTTTAAAATTTACCAAGGAATACTGTGGTTAAAAATGAAGATTCTCATTATCTATAGTGATTCAGCTTTATACTTATTCTTTATTTCCATTAGCCTCTATGCAACCTTTGAGTACTCAACAGAGAAGAAAGAGAAAAATGCAAAGCAGACTAACCAATGGGCCCTCAATTTTCTACTGTACATAGGACTAACCAAATCCCTGTCTTTCTCAATCCATCTGGTGGATGAACAGAAAATAACACATGGCTTGGAGTGCACACACTACCTGGAACCTTTATATTCTATGTTTCATATCCTTTAAGAGCTGGCAGAAATAGAGATTGACAATATTGTACTGATTTTTCAGAACTGACATAAGTAGTTAAAATGAGTACCTAGAGACTTATCTCTCTTCTTCCAGATTTATTTCTCTCTAGTTTAATCAGATTAAAGTAACTTGGCTTTATTATTTGTATACCCTGTGGAACAGTCTATATAGAATATAGCTGTTCTCATGCTTATCTGAGCTTGCTTTTTTTTTTTTTCTTTCTTTTTTTGACTGACAATAAAGAAAGATCGTCTCCAGTAGCTGAGAATATAGAAGGTAGGGGGGAAAGTTACAAGAAGAAGCAAATTTCAGTCCTGACTACTTAGTCCAGATTGGAATAAAGGGGAAAGAACAAAAGCCTTTGGTCTTAGGTTCTAAGTTCACATGGGGCAATGACCCAGTCTTTGTAATTGTCATGATCTTTAGAAATGCATACAATTTAGCTATTTAATAAGCAATAAGCACTTTTGCCACTGTTGCTGTTTTATTATAAGAAAGTGTCATGAACTCTATTATATTGACTTCTTGATAGATTTAGATGCAGAAGAAAATCAAAACGTAATAGAAACATTGAGAGGCAAAGTAAGAGAGAAGCTAAAAAATGCTAAGGTAATGTTTCTTTGTTTCTTTTTCTTTCTTGTTTTCATATTTACTGTTTATTGCAATATGTATTATAATAAACTTCTCTTGTCAAAAAAAGATTGAAAATTCAGTCTTGATATGGTTCCTTAAATCCCAAAAGCTTCAAGTTCTTTCCCATCCATTTTTTTTTTTTTTTCAAACCTAAAGACCAGAAAAGTTGAGTTTGTCATGGTAATTATATATGACAACTTAAGGGAAAACATGTATATACTTGTTAAAAACTGAGAAATCTTGATTTTCATCCATTTTGGACAAAAGAGTTACAAGCACAATTATGTCTATATTTGTGAAGATTAAATTTTCCATGCCATTTACTTTATGTTGTCTTTCAGATTAATCAAGGTGAAAAATCCTCAACTCAGCTACTCATTGATGATAATGTATATCACTGGCCTAAGGTAAATAACTTCGTTTACACTTTTTAAAACAGCTTTATTGAAGTATACTTTATATAGCAAAAATTCCCTCATTTTAAGTGTATGATTTAATTATTCTAGTAAACTTACTATATGATGCATTCAACACTATAATCTGTTTTTGTCACTCCGCAAACATCCCTCATGCCAATTTGCAATCACTGTCTGTTCTTACCTGACATTATTTTTATCTTAAAAAAGTATAATAAAAGATACTCCGACTTACAGATTTTGTTTTACAATTCAATGTGTAATTACATGTTTGAAATGCGAAATGACAAAACAACTTCCGTTTGGGGGAACTATCTTACGTAGGGTGAATGCTGCTGAGCCCCTTTAACCAAAAGATTCCAAGTAAAATGTCATAATTAGGACCGTTTTATTTCTGTCTAGTTTAACAAATAAGTAGCCTAGCTGCTAGGTGACTTCTGCCATCTACAGCAGATGACTTTCGTCTCAGAGTCCAGTGGCAAAGCTCCATTGTCTTTATTTGCTAGCCCCAGGGAAAGAAGAAAAGAGCCAGATTTCTTACAGGAGAAGACCTACAAACTGCACACATTATTTCCCCTAAAGGAATGTAGGGAAGATGTTTAGGTTCCCCACATTCCCCAAAAGTAGATTCTATTATTAGAGATGGGAGAAAAGACAATAATGAACAATTAGTCATTTCTGCCATAAGCAATGATACTAATTCTACAAATTTTAAAATGCAAGGATTTTTTTCAAACTCATCTTTGTCTCTGCCACAGTGCCCATTTTGAGTACTTAGTAAGAATTATTTTAATTAAATTTAAAAGTAAAAGCAGACTTAAAAGATGTGTGTGTACATGCTATTCAACAAATTAAAAAATGTGCCTAAATTGGATTTAATGTAACTGAATAATAAAACGTTGGAAGCTTGTCAAAGTCGGTCCATTGAGTATCAAAAGAGGTGAAAAAATCAGAGAAATTGGCTTCTCAGACTCTCCATACTGACTGCTAGATAGGAATATCTGCTCAGGAAGTTGAGGATTTAGCAAGTGGTTTTTTGATGAGCGGAGATGAAGGGAGATAAGGTATATACTGACAATTTAGATATGTTGCATTGTTGCAGGGTGAATGACTTTTAATGTGGCAGCTAAATTTTAGGTACAAACAAGATAAGTTTTGTATTTTATATATTTAAATTTCTTCGATTTCTAGTAACTATGAGTTATTATGAGTTATTCTTTGTTATAGAATTAATTTCTTCCCAAATCTCCCTAAAAACAGTTCATTTTAATATGTGTGTGAGAGAAGTGGTATGTGATTTACATTTAAAAGATTCAGACTTGGGGCACCTCGGTGGCTTAGTCAGTTAAGCATCTGCCTTCCACTCAGATCATGATCTCAGAGTTCTGGGATTGAGCCCTGCATCAGGCTGCTGCTTCTCCCTCTCCCTCTGCCCGCCATTCTCTCTACTTGTGCGTTCATGTGCTCACTTGCTCTCTCTGTCTCTCTCTATCAAATAAATAAATCTAAAAAAAATCAGACTTGACCGTACCAAAAAATGAAAGCTTATTTGTCAGCAAATTTATGACTAAGGATATGCCACTTTTAATAGTTTTAACTATCTATAACGACAAAAGACTGTAGATGGGCTGGGATGGTACTTGCGTGTGATCATGCACATACATGAAAGCACCCAAAAACAGGGAGAGAAAAGAAGAATTTGCCTGGGGTCCTCATTTTGATCAAACTCTAAGGTAATACTCTTAATGCTCTAACTAGAGAGAAGAGATAGTTTGGGAGGCAGAAGATTTGGGCTCTACTTTATTCTATTTCTTATTGCAATTACCAGAACTTTCAAAATAAAACCTAAATAAAAAATAATGAACCAGATAGACTCTTGCTGCTCCTTGCTTGTGAATAAGATGACAGTTACTGTTTACCATATTACAGAAAAGTATTTCTTCCACTTATCAGCAGAAAAAATACTGATTTCCCCCCTAAATACTGGTTTCCTGTTGTTTAATCCACAGACTGAAGTCTCATTGGATGAAGGTCTTTTGTTTTTCATGTCGAGTGGTGAAGAGGGCTCAACTTTGGACTGGTACTCAGAGCAGGTTGGATTTCTCCCCCTTCCTCTCATGTTTTAGGCAAATTAGCTCTATATTAAAGATATAGGATGAAACACTTGGATGGGAGATGAAATTTTTATTATCAAGACACCTTCTTTTTGAATTAAGAATCAGTTCAAAATATTTCCAAACATTTTTTGAGTACTTAATGTTCTGCGCCATGTTATACTAAATTTTTAATATGGATTACGTCATTCAATACTCACTTAATAATCATGTGAGGCAGGCGTTATTAGAATGTTTCCTTTATAGGAGAGGAAGCTTAGACATAGAGGGTGAAATATCAGTAGAGCTGGAAGCACTGGCTGTCAGCTGAAAAGCCTGTGTTTTCTTCTCTGCAAGGCAGAGAAGCCTGTGTTTTCTTTTCTGTTCTCCAAACTCTCCATTACTCTCCATAGCTTCCTCATTCTTCACCCCTCCCAGTCGGATCCCAGATGCTTCTAATTTCCAGCAATTCATCTCAGTGTCTCCCAAACTCCTCAGCCCTCTGTTATTCCCTGGTGATCCTCTCTTCCCACACCAGTCAGTCTCATGGGTCTTCCCCATCTCTTGACCGGCCATCTGCCTTCTCACCCTGTCTGCTCTCTTGTATTCTTCTACACGTTCCCCAGTTCCTCTCTGCCTTCAGTCTTTGCACCGTTTCCTTGGTTTCCTCCCCCAGTATTACTATGTCCTGGAGTTCTACCCAGTGTCTTCTGATGTAGCTCAGCACTGTCTAATCCCTCGGGCCTCCTGAGTCTCTCTTGAACACCCATTTCCATTATGATTTACTTCCCAGTCCCTTCTATCCCTCTCTCTTTGCATCCTGCCCCAGTCCTTTCATTCCTTCTTTGTTATTGTTGGTTTTTCTACAATAAAAAGAGCGTCATCTTTTAAAAGTTTTAAGAAACTATGTACATTATTTTTTTAAGTGCAGAAAACCATATGGAAGAAACTAAAAATCACGTGAAATCCCTCTGCTCTGAGATGAACCACTATCATTTTTCACACCTTTATTAATGTTCATGTCCAGACTTGCACATACATAGACTTTTATTTGAATAGAATCATATTTGTAAATCGCAATTCCATTTTTCCAGGTGCTCAGCCAAACCTTGGTGTCTTGCTTATATCCTCTTTTACTAACAGACTTCAAATCCAACTTATCACAAATTCTGTTGGTTACCTTCAAAGTATTCCAGAATCTGACCCACTTTTCCCACCTCCACTGGTACCACCCTAGTCTAAGCCACCATAACCTCTCATCTGGATCATTGCCAGTGTCTTCCTCTTTTCACAATTTGCTTCCTATATCATGCAGTGTTCAGAGTGATCCTGTTAAAATCTGAGACAGACCATTCTTTTACTCATACCTTGTAATTGTTTCCTATCTCACTCAAAATAAAAGCAAAAGTCCTCCAAAGCCTGTATGTCTTGGCCCCTTGGTACCTCTCCAACCTCATTTCTTACTACTTTGCCCCTCACCCACCCAACTCCAGCCAGATTGGCCTCCTTCCTATCCTTACAGCATTCTCCTGTCTCAAGGACTTTGTACCTTTTATTTGTCTAGAAAGCTCTTCCCATATCCTCATGCACGCGCGCTCGTGTTCTCTCTCTCTTGCTCTCTTTCTCTCCCCCTTTGGATCTCTGTTCAAATGACAAATCATTTAAGATACTGTATCTGACAACCCTGTCTACAATCGTGCCCTCCACCCACCTAGCCTGTATTCTCTGTCCTCTTATCTTGGTTTTTTTTCTTCAACATACTTCTTACCACCCAACATATATTTCTATATCTATTTGTTTATTTTCTTGCTGAAACATACAAGGTACTCAATGAATATTCCAATGAATATTGAATAAATGAGTTTCAAACATGTGCATGCTCTGCCAAGTCATCTAACCTCATGAAGTCTCACAATATGGGTTAAAGAATGAGATTTTCTGGGTAAATAAGAGAAAGTCCACCCAGCAGATTCCAGGGTCATGGCTGGAATAGTCATGGCAGGGTGGTTATGGCTGCTTTTCTTCTCAGAGGGCAGGCATGAGAGAAATGAGGCAAGGTAAATAGGCTACTTAGGCTTTAGTAAGTCAGGTTTAGATAGATGCAGGTTGTTTAGAGGTGTTGTCTTCAAAAGCCATTGCCCTGTGCCTGGTGACTTTGAGGTCCATAGGAAACTACTGCTCTCATCACAGGGAAGAGAAAGTCATTGTTTGGGAGACTGAGTTTCTTCCTATGGGAGAAAGGGGAGTCCTAGTCCCAGATATGTTGTCTGGGCAGCCCAGAGTGAGGTCCAAAGTTATTTTCTGACAGTTCTACTTATCACACCACAATTAACGAGGCATGTTCCTGTGGCATGGGGAGGGAGAGGTAATATCTCTTTTTTACCACACAAGCTCAGGTGTATCCATCTAGAGTTATGAATGGAAAGTTAGGTGGATGCCTTCTGACCTCAAACTCCCTGTCACACAGTACCTAACAGCACAGACACTGCTCTGCTGTTAGCTGCATAGTAAAGACCAGGAAGGAGAACAGCTAGCCTTAGATAAAGTGAGGAATAATCGGTCAGATGGGGCTTATATTGGTTGAAACCACAGTTTGTCTCAGGCTAAAAAATATAGGCCAACTGAATAGGGTAAGATTTATAAAAGAGACCTGTTTGGTTATAAATAAAAGGCTGGGATCCAAGACGAGGGCTGACATACTCAGCCATCAGTCCTTAGCTCTGAAGGCAGGATGAAAGCCCACACCAGGGATGTTGTCACGGGTGCCTGATAATAGGAGCTCCTGGTAGAACAAAGAGCCCCTTTTTTTTGTAGGTGATTGGCATCTTCATAGATCCCCCCAAATCTTGCTTCTAGATGTCAATGTCATACCTGGTTTGAATTCTGGAAAAGATGCCACAAGGTTTTTGAATGTAAAATAACTTTTTGATTTCATGATGGGGAGAGGAGAAGGATATGATGTTGTGATGACTTGATATGAACCTAGGGGTTGATTAACTGTTAATTCCTTAATTTTGTCAGAGCTGGTCAAAGCCATGTAAGGTTCTCTATTCAAAGGAATTCTGTGATTATTTTTTTAATTTAATAATTTATCTTCAAGTGTATATTTTGGAAAATTGAGGGCTTTTATTTGCGTGACTCACACACTTTCTGTGTCCTTCTGTTCTTCAATATATGTAGATTTCAAATTAGACAAGTAAAGTTATCCAGAATAAATTGGTGATTTTTTGTGTGTGAAGAGGTTCATATAAAATTTCTGATCCTGATATAAAAATATACATTTTTATATTTAGTAATACACCTGTCTAGATACCTATGTTTGGATTGTTTGTAATTTTTATAGTATCTATCATATTTCAGAATTTCACTATAATCATTCTGCCATAGACTTCTATGGTTTTTTTTTCTTTTCAATACCATCCAGAAACTAGCATGATTGTTCCATATCATTTTAGAAAACATTGCTTTCTGAATGGTGAAAAAAGAGTGGTTTAAGACTGCGTGCCCTAGTGTCTTTGGACTTTGCCTTACACTGTGAATTCTCAGTAGTTGAAATATCATAGTCCAATATCTCAGGGCATTTTCCATGGAAGAGGAGGGGCTTGAATTGTAGTTCTATTTCAGTACTCCTGCATTGTGAATTGCAAAGAAAGGTTTTAGAAAAATCATTCTGTGTACTATTAAGCCATAAATGAGTTCTATGTTCAATGAAATTTTATTATAAGTTTTTTTTTGTTTTTTTTTTTTAATTTATGATAGTCACAGAGAGAGAGAGAGGCAGAGACACAGGCAAAGGGAGAAACAGGCTCCATGCACCGGGAGCCCTATGTGGGACTTGATCCCGGGTCTCCAAGATCGCACCCTGGGCCAAAGGCAGGCACCAAACCGCTGCGCCACCCAGGGATCTCCAAAATTTTATTGTAACAGTTTAAGCTTAAACTCTAACTTAGGTGGCTTGGCTCAGAAAGACAATTCCCAGCAAGGTCCCAATACATCTCACTTATCTATATATTAATCACTTGGGACAGCATGCTTACTTATTTTTCTTTTTGGCATTCAACAGAGATCAATAAATGATAGTTACTCCAAGCATTTTTCACTTGGTGATCACTTACAAACTTTTGCTGAAGGCCAAGATGAAGATTTTATGGAGGAAGTCATTTTTCCAGATTTATTTGAAGTAAAAGCTGCTGAATATGAAGATGATCAAGAAAAAATCAAAAAACAACAGGCATACATTTTTGTCCCAAGTAGTGCTCCAGGTAGAATTCTTTACAACAAAATGTTTAAATCATTAATAAATCATATTATAGAATAATAGTTGCTTTGTATGCTGGATAGATAAAGTGTACTGATTTAATATTACAGAAAGTTTTCTCTATTTGGTCTTTATGTCTTCTCTGACTTTAGGGAAATTGGTTAAAGGAACTCATTTCTGATACATATATATTTAGATTTCCTGCTAAACTTCAGTGATAGAGTATATATTACCTTTTTTTTTCTTGTTTGGTCAATACCAGTTTAACATTTTGGACTTCAAAGTAATATCTAGGTTTTGTTGTTAAGTGGTCAACCAGCGTAAACTGCCAAAAGATATGATTCCACGCATTTTAGAAGATGAAGGATTCTATATTCAGAGAAAGCCACAAATATATAAAAAGACCTGCAACAAAATGGAAAATCGCCTGCTTACTCTAGAAGAGGCAAGTGCACCAGCTAACAAGTTATACCGTTTCATTGATAGTATGTAACATTTGTTTTTAGTGAAATATTTTATTATGATATTTCATGAATAATTTTGATAGGGAAAGTGTTGGTTTGAAGAAAGTGGAGAAATTATGTCATTACCTTCGCCCATTAGACAGTCATGGAATTTCAGGCTAAACACAAACAAGGGATCTTTAAATCCAGCGCTAAAGACCACATACAGAAAGGTAACCAACAACAGTTTATTTGTTATTATGATGAGAAGAATTCTTGTAATAACAATTATAACTTATGTTTTTGTGATATTAATTCACCCTGTAAAATAATAGTAAATCTAGTAATATAATGGCAAAACTATGATGAAATGTAAAATAGCCATTTTGTTTTTGAAGAATGTTCAGTGATATGGGGAAATACTTAAATTACAAAGTGAAAAGAGCAGAATGCGAAGTTATAATATGATCCTAATTTTATAAAAACATAACGAATGAATTTATCAATAAATGAATAAGTACATAAATGTGTAGACATATTAAAAGATTGGAAAAATATATCAGTTAATAATTATCTCTGGATAATAGGATATAGAATTATTTTAATTTTCTTCTTTATTTCTTTCTCCATTTTCTAAATTTCAAAAATGAATGTATATTATACTCATAAGCAAAGAAACAAATTTTATATGTATTCTAAGACATTATGAAAATTAGTCCATTAACCTAACAAGAAGAAATATTTAGACAGAAATAGATGAACATTACATCATATGATATAATAAGCACTAGGTATTATATGCAACTAATGAATTATTGAGCTCTATATCTAAAACTAATGATGTAGTATATGTTGGCTAATTGAATTTAGAAAGAAATAGTTATATTTATTTATTTTTTTATCTTATTTTTATTTATTTATTTATTTTTTTAGAAATAGTTATATTTAAACGCTGGTTTGAAAAATTTAAATCAGGACTATGTACAAAAACTCAATTTCCCATTCACTTTCCTTAACTGTTCCATATATAAGAAATATGGCTGTAAGTGGATATAAAGTGGAAAAACTATACACTAAAAACACTTAATAGGATGTTATTCTTTATTCCCTCTGTTGTTTTGAACCTGTGAGTTATTTATCCTCTCCCAGTAATTATATGCCTTCTGTAGTTAATGCTTTTTCTTTACAACTGTAGTTCTTGCATATTCCAATAGCAGGGACATTTTAATAGCAAGGGCACTTATGAGGTTGATACCTCACAGCCTGAGGAAATGAGGGCTCTCCCTTACCTGAAGAGATTAATAGTTTTGAGACTCTCTTTGTCTTTCTGTAACATGTGAGGGTCTTTATATATGACATATGGTCTCTTTTCTTCCTTAGTTTCTATGTCTTGCCCAGAGAATTCAGGAAATTAAAATTATTTTCTTATATTGTGATATGTTTTTCATATCTTTATACTGTTTATAAATTGTTTCAGGATCTTCTAAAAATATACCAACACTTTTTGCTGCTAAGAAAGCCTTTTATTATTTTACTATACAAAATGCCTTTAGGCTTTACTTTATTTTCCCACTTTTATAAATTACAGACATATACAGTTGTCTACCAGAACTTCTGATCATTTGATGAGCAAAATTTTGTACCCAACCCAAAGCAAAGAAACTCAATAATGAGAATGTATAATTAAGTCCTTGGTCTTTTATTTTTTTTTTTAATTTTTTTTAATTTTTTTTTTTTTTTATTTATGATAGTCACAGAGAGAGAGAGGCAGAGACATAGGCAGAGGGAGAAGCAGGCTCCATGCACCGGGAGCCTGACGTGGGATTCAATCCCGGGTCTCCAGGATCGCGCCCTGGGCCAAAGGCAGGCGCCAAACCGCTGCGCCACCCAGGGATCCCGTCCTTGATCTTTTAATTGTCTTTTTCTTCATACTCTTTACCTGATAATCCCAATTTAATGGCTGCTGCTACCATGTGCTTGCTGGTGACTCCCAAGCATATATTTCCACAGACTTCTGTTCTGATCCTCAGTTGCATATATAGAATCACTTTTAGAGAGCTCAATTTGGTGTCTGTTTTGTTTTTTTTAGTTTTAAGATTCATTTATTTTAGATGGAGGAAGGAAGGGGAGAGGGAATCTCAAGCTGACTCCCCACTGCATGCAGAATCCAACTTGGGCCTCAGTTTTCGTGACCCTGAGATCATGACCTGAGCCAAAACCAAGAGTTGAACGCTAAACCGACTGAGCCACCCAGGCACCCCTCAATCTGGTGTCTTAAGATCAGATCTCTAAAAGAGAATTGTCATTGCCTCTGATTGAGGCAATTTTGCTGTGAAGTTTGCTGTGAACACACTAAGGAGTGTTAAGCTTAGGGTCCCTAACTTTGCAGAGGTCCCTTTCCAGGACTCTGAGAGGGATTTTAGCAATGTATTCACTTATCTTTATTTACAGAAATACAAACATATCAAGTATATTAGCTTGATGGGATCCCTGGGTGGCGCAGCGGTTTGGCGCCTGCCTTTGGCCCAGGGCGCGATCCTGGAGACCCGGGATCGAATCCCATATCAGGCTCCCGGTGCATGGAGCCTGCTTCTCCCTCTGCCTGTGTCTCTGCCTCTCTCTCTCTCTCTGTGACTATCATAAGTAAATAAATAAAAATTAAAAAAAAAAAAGTATATTAGCTTGATGAATTTACACGAAGTCAACAAACCTGTGTAACCAGCATTGAGATCATTCCAGAAGACCCCCTCATGTCCTTTCCAGTAACTGTTTCCCCTCTAGGTAACTGCTATTATAACCTTACCACTGTAGATTATTCTTATCTGTTACTTTTGCCTGTTTTACATAAATAGAATAATAGAGTAGGTATTCTATGTTGTTGCATGCAACAATAATTTGCTTAATCTTCTTGCTATCTAGAACTCCATTGTATGAAATATATTTTTTCTTTTTCTCTTCTCTGAGAGAATTGTACAATATTAGTGTTATTTATTTCTTAAACGTTCGGAAGAATTCACTGATGAATCCGTTTTGGCTTGAAAATTTATTTGTGGGAATGTTTTTAATTATAGATACAGTTTCTATAAGAATAAAAGATTGTCTAGTGGAAAGACATCATGTGTTCATGGATTGGAAGACTTAATATCATTAAAATATCCATACTTCCCAAAGCAATCTACAAACTCAGTGCAATTTCAATCGAAATCCCAATGGTATTTTTCAGATCCCTGGGTGGCGCAGCGGTTTTGCGCCTGCCTTTGGCCCAGGGCGTGATCCTGGAGACCTGGGATCGAATCCCACATCGGGCTCCCGGTGCATGGAGCCTGCTTCTCCCTCTGCCTGTGTCTCTGCCTCTCTCTCTCTCTCTGCCTCTCTCTCTCTCTGTGTGACTATCATAAATAAATAAAAATTAAAAAAAAAAAAGAAATCCCAATGGTATTTTTCAAAGAAATGGACAATCTTAAAACTCATAGGGAACCACAAAGGACCCTGAATAGCCAAAACAATCTTGATAAAGAAGAAGAAAGCTGGAGAGAATGGTATCATTATCATAACGGTATAAGAATTTTCTATTTTCTTTCTCCCCAAAGTTCACTGATTTTGACAATACCCACGGAGAAAAGTGCCTTTGTAGAAGTCTGCAAGTCCAGTGGAGAATTCTAGCACATCTCTGAAGTAAATAAAATAAATATATAAAATAAAAATCTGAAATGGAGTATTTTTTGTTAGGTCTAGAGTTCTAGGTTGGATGTTATTTTGCTTTTAGCACTTTGAAAAGAGCTTTCCACTCTTTTGAATTGCATTGTTTCATTGAAAAGCCATCTTTTTTTTTTTTTTTAAGTATTTATTTATTTAGAGAGTGGGGAGAGGGGCAAGGAGAGAGGGAGGAGAAAATCTTAAGCAGGCTCTATTCCCTGAATGGAGTCTTACGTGGGGCTTGATCTCACAATCTTGGGATCCTGACCTGAGCTAAAATGAAGAGACGTTTAACTGATTGAGCCACCCTGGCACCCCTTAAACAGCTGTCTTAAAGTCTTATTTTGGTTTTGAGTTTTTCTATTTGGTGTTCAGTAATTTCCAGTATATGTTAAGCTGTGGGGGTTTTTTCAATATTTATTCTGCTTTGGGCTATTAGAGCTTCCTAAATGTAAGACTCCATGTCATCCATCAGTTTTAGAAAATTCTCTGCCATTTTCTTAGCTAATATTACTAATGCCTTAGTCTCCTCCTCTTTTTTGTTCTGGGACTTCAAGTACACATGTCCCTTGTGTCTTATTTTGCTTTTATTTTTTTATTTTTTTATTCTTGTCTTTTCTCTGATCTTTAGTCTGAGTATTTTTTATTTGATCTGTCTTCTAGTTCACTTATCTGATTTTCTGGTCTATTTTATCTCCTATTAAATCTGTTGAATGAATTCTTTCTCTTTATCCATTTCTTTTTTATTTGGAAAGATTTCTCCTTTTCTACCTTAGAAGAAAGAGTGGGGTGTTTCTTTGTTCTGGTGCTCCTTCTAGTTTAGGCTTAATTTCTAAAATTTTTAATTTTTTTTGTCACTTTCTGTCACCTCATTTCTCAGTTTTTCTAATTCTGATTTATGTTCTTAAATGTCATAAAAACTTTCTTTTAGCTCATTCAAAAGTACATTTCTATTTTTATCTTTATCTGTTTTTGGAGTTCTTTCTGTTGTACTTTGTAGGGATATTCTTTTACTGTCTATTCATTTTTCTTATTTCTTTTTAAGATTTATTTATTTTAGAGAAAGAAAGCACAGAGGAGGGACAGAGGGGGATGGAGAGAGAGAATCTCAGGCAGACTCCCTGCTAATCAGAGAACTGGATGCAGGGCTCTATCCCATGACCCTAAGATCCATAATCTGAGCTGAAATCAGGAGTTGGACACTTAACCAAATGAGCCACCCAGGTGGCCCCTGATAACTTTTCTAATGTCACAGAACTCTGTTGTTTTCGTGTAATGTTAAAAAAAAAAATAGTGCCTGGATTTCTGAAATTTCTTGGCTATATTTCCCTCCCCAGATATCTTTCCGTACCTTCACTTTCCTTAATCTCTGTGGTCCCTGGCTTTCTCAATTTTTATTTCACTCCTAGCAGTTTCTCTTTAATGTGAAGACTTGTCCTAAAAATTCTTAGGAAGTAAAAAAAAAAAAAAAAAAAAAATTCTTAGGAAGTAGGTTCCTCTAAGCCCCTTTAGTCCTCACCAAAACTCCTTCCACTACTCCAACTCTATCTAGTAGGAAGACAAAACCTCTTACAGTTTTAGCTACTGTTTTAGAGTTGGCATGCTGCACTTTATGGTGAACAACTATTGACTCTTTGAGATTCTCTTGCTGTCGTTGCTTCTCTGTTTTCTTCCAGGAATCACCAATACTATGCGTGCCTTTTTTTACTGTTGATGGTTTGTCTCCATCTACTTGCATTTTGGGTTTCATGAGGGATTCTTAGAGATGTAGTTTTCTTATGCATCTTGTCCATGGATTTTTGGCTTTGCTATCTAGTTGCTCTGTTTTAATGGTAGAGATTTGGGAGTATCTAAAACTATAATGCCACCATATTCCCAGAAACACTTGTCTAATGAATTCTTAATTTCAGATATTTTCAGTTTATTTTTAGCCTTTTTAAAAAATATATTATTTATTTATTTATTTGACAGAGTGAGAGAACACAAGCAAGGGAAGTGGAGTGGCAGAGGGTGAGAGAGAAGCAGGCCCCCTACTGGGCAGGGAGCCCAACATGGGGCTCCATCCCAGGACACCAGGATCGTGACCTGAGCCAAAGGCAAATGCTTAACTGACTGAGCCAACCTGAGACCCCTATTTTTAGCTTTAAAATGTCCACTTGACATTTGATTCTTATGTATATATTCCAGCTTTCTCCTAAAATACACCATGTTTTCATTCTTATTTTTTAAGACACATTAATAATAGCCCCTTTAAAGTCTGTACCTGGTAACTATAACATCTGGGTCCCTGTGAGTCTGTTTTTATTTTTTTCTCTTCATTTTGCTTGTTTAAACTTGTCTTGTATTATGGTTGATGACTTTTTATTGCATTGCAAATATTTATGAAAAGTTATAAGAGCTCAAGAGGATGTCTTCTTTCAGGAAGATTCTGTTGCTTGTTTTGTTAAGCATACTGAGGATAATAATATTTAATCCAATTAGGTACTTAACTCATTTCCGCTGGATTGCAGTTCTCTCAAGGCTCAATCTGTATTTATGTCTTCTATTTACCTAATCTCTTTCCTGCTAGACTGCAGAGTAGAGTTTCCTTCCTTCCTTCCTTTCATTCGTTTGTTTGTTCTTTTTTCTTTTAAATCAATTGCTAACATATCCAAATGCTTAGTGTATAGTAGACACTCAATGGGTGCTTATATAGTTTTTTAAGATTTTATTTATTCATGAGAGACACACAGAGAGAGAGGCAGAGACACAGGCAGAGGGAGAAGCAGGCTCTATGCAGGGAACCTGATGTGGGACTACATCACACCCTGGGCCGAAGGCGGACACCCAACCACGGAGCCACCAGGTGTCCCATTGAGTGCTTATATTATTTGTAATGCAGCCTCAGTAGATGTAAACTTTTATGGTCCTAGTGTACATTAGAAAAGACATCATTTGACTGGCATAATCTTAGAAAATATTATTTTTTGCATGGTGCTCGTCATACCACATCTCTGCCCCATCCTAATTTATAACACATGTACTGACATTTTATAAAGTCATAAATGAGCCCCCCTCCCCAAACACACATACACACCCAACATCGAAATATCTCTGTTTTCTCTAGTTTGGCTACTAAAAACCCATCTCCATTAAAAATAAAAAATAAAAGAATAAAAGAGGGAGGAGAGAAAATCCCTTGTTCTTTGCTGTTATATGACATAACTTTTATATCTTAAGGTGACAAAATGTTTTATCTAAATTTTGCTGAAGCTAAAACAGATATTTTGACATAATTATCTGAGACCATTGTTCTTAGGGAGACAGATCCTTGAAATAATGACAGTTTGGTGAATGAATGAATGCATAAATGAATAAACAATTGGATGATAACAAATAAATGCAAAATATACAATTTATGGAGAAATTATTAACCACTATCCAAATTAACCTTTGTAACCACCAGAATCCCAAATTGGAAACCCACTGGGCTGAACAAGTACCTTTTTCCTCAAGTGCATCTGTTCTAGCTTCATCCAAGCATAATTTCAATATTTCATGGACCTTTAGACTTAGAAATAAATGGAAATGTCATTTAACCAAGCTTCTAAACAGTATTAAAATTCATTCTGTAGCATCCTTAACAGACAATGTTCTGGAATTTATGTCAGATAAATGCTTCTGGGGACACCTGGGTGGCTCAGCCGTAGAGCATCTGCCTTTGGCTCAGGGCGTGATCCTGGAATCCTGGGATTAAGTCCCACATCGGGCTCCCTGCATGGAGCCTGCTTCTCCCTCTGCCTGTGTTTCTGCCTCTCTCTCTCTCTTTCTGTGTGTCTCTCATGAATAAATAAATAAAACCCTTTAAAAAAAAAAGATAAATGCTTCTGTTTGCTTTTCCCTTTTATTGTCTCCACATTTGTTACTCTGCCCAGTTAACCTTGGAGGCAAGGCTCATTTGGGGTTTCTCACCAGAATAAAAGATATAAGGGCGACTGAAGCACAGATAATAGCTGCCCCAGTACCAAAGTCCTCTCCTCTCTTTGCTGTTACCTCTGCCAGATTCCTCTGCCCCAAGTCTTTTTGTTGTTGTTGTTGTATTTGTTTATTTGACAGAGCGCATAAACAGGGGGAGCAGGAGAGAGAGAAGCAGGGTCCCTGCTGAGCAGGAAGCCCCACGCAGACCTGCCCCAGGTCTTATTTGCATGTTGTTTGCTGACTGGTTTTGCCCAACCATTTATTTGACTATGCCCTTTACTCCATCTTCTAACATTTCATATGTGTTTGCATAGATTTTACACTTGTCATCAGCTTGAATGTTTTTGTGCATTTATCTGGCCTTTGATTTATTATTGCCTAGATCTTTGTGCTCTTGGTCTAACACACTTAGTTCCAGAGGTTCACTTAATCCCCTCACTTAATTGACCAGTGCTGAATCTGTTTAATAAGATAGGCCTCTCTAGCTTAGGAACTTTAGTTTTCAAAAGTTTATTTACAATTTGGTTACTTAATACTAAACTTTTTTTTTTTTTTTAAGATTTTATTTATTCATGAGACACAGAGAGAGAGAGGCAGAGAGGCATTGAGAGAGGCAGGCTCCATGCAGGGAGCCAGATGTGGGACTCGATCCTGGGACCTCAGGATCACACGCCGGGCCAAAGGCAGACACTCAACCGCTGAGCTACCCAGACTTCCCTAACTAAATCTTATAAGTGGAATCAAAAGCAGGTTTTCTCCTCTGAGTTGGTCCTTCCATAGAAAATAGAGACTGACAAGATAAGGGTAAAACAAAAACAAACTTTATGGCTCTTCTCTTGCCTGCCCTCAAGCCAGTAAGGAAACAGGGTAAGATTCCTAGCTCAGGAGAGAGTATGGAGGAAGAAATGTAGGCATCATACTGTGACCTGCAGTCCTTAAGAAGCACTGGATCTGCCACACCAGGCCAGAGATGGGATAGCAGTTTTTCAGTATAACAGCTGCTGTAGTAGCAATGGCACAGGAGACCATGTTTTATTACACCAGTCCAATCCAGAGAGAGGGCTTGTGCTCTCTTATTTAGGTGGATGCAGTTATGGATCTTATTGGGAGTGGCTAAGCATTCATGAACTAGACTGTACATGCTAAGGAACCCATTAGCCCTCAAATTACATCACCAAAAACCAGTCACATATTTAAACAAATGCGCTTAAATTCAGAATAGTGTACTAAAACATAATTGAATCATTTTATATATAATTTAAGGCCTACAAACCTCAACTAGTTTAGGGGCAATCTGGTATACAAGTGGAGACCATCTCATGCATAAAGAAAGATGGTATCCTTATAAGGTAGTATTTGCTTAGAGGGTCCAAGCCCCTTCACAGAATTTTCCAGGGATTACCGATATATTCACATAAGAACAATGTTTTAATAACGGTTTACCACTTAACTCTGACCCATAGATGACTATTAGATCGTAAGGTAGTTGGACTATTGACCCAACCATCTAAAGACCATTTGTCATAGTGTTCCTATAGGAAATTGTTGTGGGGGTTTATAACTTGAAAATCAAAACTCTGCCAGCACACAACAATAAGGTATATGACAATAATTTACAGCAAAATGATTAAGGTGGATGTAATATATTTTATTAAATCAAGAGCCAAAATCAATTTCAAGAAAGAAGAATCAAATTATTCTTTATTGCTTCTCTTACAGTTAACGTGTTACTTTTATAAGGAAAAGTCCCTTGTAATTTCAAAAGGAATACAAAGAATCAAATTAACATTGTGTACATATTTTTCTTTAAAAGGCAGTGAAACCTGATCTAGAAAGCTCTATTAGGAACAAAATGGAAGGTCAAAGGGAAATGTACCAATTAGATCTCAACATAGTGGGTTTGCAATTCAGCCATCATCCTCTCTTCAATCAAGAACAAGTATTATGTGCTAGACTGCTTCAACTTTATGAGTGTTTTCAAGACAGGCAGCAACAGAATTTACCTCAGCTGCTTTATGAGAAGGTGAGAATAGCTTATTCCATTAGGATTTTAAATATTTAAACAATTAGAACAATAGTTGCTTTCAGTTTTTCTAAAAAGAAATTCTGTGAGTTGACTGGCCAGATAGATAGCCTCAAATATATTCTGCAGAATATTTCACTTACACATGGTTTACTAACCAGTGGTATTCTTGGAACCAATGGTATTCTTGGTCCTATGACTCAAGAAGAGTATTTGAAAAGATTACTATTTAAAAGAGCCATATGATTGTTTTAAGTCTTCTAATAAAATATATTTTTTAAAGATTTTATTTATTTATTCACGAGAGACACAGAGAGAGAGGCAGAGACACAGGCAGAGGGAGAAGCAGGCTCCATGCAGGGAGCCTGACAGGGACAGGATCACGCCCTGGGTGGAAGGCAGGCGCTAAACCGCCGAGCCACCCAGGGATCCCCTAATAAAATATTTTTGATAAAAAAAAAATTAGAGATTTTGAATCTCATATAAAATGTGAAACATCTTGGTCTGAGAATGATTAACCTAGTCATCTAATGTCATCATAAAGAGTACATAAGGGCAGCCCGGGTGGCTCAGCGGTTTAGCTCTGCCTTCGGTCCAGAGCCTGATCCTGGAGTCCTGGGAACGAGTCCCACGTCGGGCTCCCTGCATGGAGCCTGCTTCTTCCTCTGCCTGTGTCTCTGCCTCTCCCTCATGAATAAATAAAGTCTTTTAAAAAAAATAAAATAATAAAATAAGGAGTACATAAAAATCTGGGGGGAAAAGAAATCAAAGGAGTACTCACTGATTATTTTTATGAATTTGTACCTCTCATGTACTTGCTTTTTAATTTCATCTTTTCTGTCTCTTGGCAAACATTACAATTTTTATGAAGTCAGATCTTTCGATCTTTTTTTCCTTGTGTATTTTAGGTTTCGTTGTTCACTTCCTAAGACCTCTACCCCAGATACATCAGTCAGCAGGCCTTAGGCTGCAATTCACAGAGAACCCTATCTTAGTTGCTTAAACAATTAAGGAAAAGGTAATACCTCCTGTATCACAAGTCCCAAGTTAGGGCAGCTCTAGGGTTGGCTGATTTGGTGGCTCTGTAATATCAACAACTCTAGCTTTTTTCCCTCCCTTTCTAATGTTCATCTTCAGCATATTGACTTGATTAGCTCCTCTCAGGTTAACAACTGGCTGCTCCAGTTCAAGGCATACTGACTAGACACACAATATGTATAGTATCTAACTTTGAGAGCCCTCTTCAGCCCTTCCTCCCACATCTGGGCAAATTTCCCCTTGTGTCTCCCTGGCTAGAATTATCTCACATGAGCATGCCTAAACCAGCACCAGCAAAAAGAATGAAATTGCTACAAATGGCTAATCAGGGATTACCTCTGAAACATATGGAAGATGATTAAGCAATTAAACAAAATTGGTGTTCCGCCAACCAAGAAAAGTGACCTTTCAAGGGCAACCAATAGTGTCTGAAAGACCAAAATTCTAATAGAGTCATCTTGTTATATATTCTTCTAATAATATACGTGTGTGTGCATATATTATTTCTAGACTTTTATTCTATCTAGAGTTTGTATCTGTGTCTTGTGGAATTGGGCTCCTATTCAGTTTCTTTCCCCAGAAGATTATCCTAATATTCAAATACCCCGATTTCCTAATAATTTAAAATTCTGTCTTTTGTAAACCAGCCTAACATATTTACATAGATTTAAGGACTATTTATTCCATGGACATAATGGTCTAGTCCTGCCCTGTTTTAATTACTATATTTAAGGGACACCTGAATGGCTCAGCAGTTGAGCATCTGCCTTCGGCCCAGGGTATGATCCCGGAGTTTCACATCAGGCTCTCTGCATGGAGCCTGCTTCTCCCTCTGCCTGTGTCTCTGCCTCTCTGTGTATGTGTGTCTCTCATGAATAAATAAACAAAATCTTAAAAAAAAAAATTTAAATAAAAAAAGATCTTTAAAATAAATAAAAATAAGGACTCTTGGGGATCCCTGGGTGGCGCAGCGGTTTGGCGCCTGCCTTTGGCCCAGGGCGCGATCCTGGAGACCCGGGATCGAATCCCACGTTGGGCTCCCGGTGCATGGAGCCTGCTTCTCCCTCTGCCTGTGTCTCTGCCTCTCTCTCTCTCTCTCTCTCTCTCTCTGACTATAATAAATAAATAAAAATTAAAAAAAAAAAATAAGGACGCTTGGATGGCTCAGTGGTTGAGTGTCTGCCTTTGGCTCAAGGCATAATCCCAGGACTCTGGGATCGAGTCCCACATCAGGCTTCCTGCATGAAGCCTGCTTCTCCCTCTGCCTATGTCTCTGTCTCTGTCTCTCTCTGTCTCTCATGAATAAATAAATAAAATCTTTTAAATAAATTTTAAAAATTAAATAAATAAATAAAAATAATAATTACTATATTTAATTATTAAATTATGTAGTAGGACAAGTGACTCCTCGTTTTTTCTTGGATGTTTCTGTATGCTTTTCAAGATTTGATCATCCATATGAACTTTAGAATTAGCCATCAAAAACTGCAAGAGACTCTTAATCATAGGAAACAAACTGAGGGTCACTGGAGGGGAGGGAGATGGGACAGGGTAACTGGGTGATGGACATTAAGGAGGGCATGTGATGTAATGAGCACTGGGTGTTATATAAGACTGATGAATCCTTGACCTCTACCTCTGAAACTAATAATACACCATATGTTAAATAATTGAATTTAAATAGAATTTTTTAAAAAGAAAAAATAGGGATCCCTGGGTGGCGCAGCGGTTTGGCGCCTGCCTTTGGCCCAGGGTGCGATCCTGGAGACCCGGGATCGAATCCCACATCAGGCTCCCGTGCATGGAGCCTGCTTCTCCCTCTGCCTGTGTCTCTGCCTCTCTCTCTCTCTGTGACTATCATAAATAAATTAAAAGAAAAAATAAAGGATACTATTTTTTTTAAGATTTTACTTATTTATTCATAGAGACACAGAGAGAGAGAGAGAGAGAGAGGCAGAGACACAGGCAGAGGGAGAAGCAGGCTACATTCAGGGAGCCTGACATGGGACTGGTTCCCGGGTCTCCAAAACACTATTTCTGGGCAGCCCTGGTGGCGCAGCGGTTTGTTTCTGGGCAGCCCTGGTGGCGCAGCGGTTTGGTGCCGCGTGCAGCCTGGCGTGTGATCCTGGAGACCCGGGATCGAGTCCCGCATGGGGCTTCCTGCATGCAGCCTGCTTCTCCCTCTGCCTGTGTCTCTGCCTCTCTCTCTCGCTCTCTATGAATAAATGAATGAATCTTAAAAAAAAAAAAAAAAAAACACTATTTCTTTTGAAAAAATAATAAAACAGATTCATTACATTTGTATGCAAAAAACAGAATTAGCCTGTCAATTTTTATTTTAAAAATTCTATTACTATATTTACTGTGATTACATTATATTGTTGTATTAATTTTGAAAGAAATTTTATCTTTATAAAAATTATGTTCCCTCATCCAGAACTATAGTATGTCTTCCTATTTGTTGAAGTCTTCTCTGATTTCCTCAGTAAAAGTTTGTATTAAATGATCCTAGTCTTGGAGTTCCTACAAACTGTCCCTAACTGTAACAGATTTCTCCTATACATGTTTTAGAGTACAGGTTCATCCAGTTTTATTTCTCTATGAATATTCCCTGTAGATATTTGTCTTATGCTTTCCTCAGTATATCTTTTTCTCTTGATTTTATTTTTTCTTGTTTTTCTATGTTATAATGCATTTATTTTTCATAAAGAGATACAGATATAAACACAAATATACACATATAATATGGATGTGATGTTGACAGTGGATATGGATAAACAAGATAGATATCTTTTCTGTAACCAAAGGATTTTAGGTGGAAGATAAGGTAGATTCCTGTGTTCAGACTGCTATCTTGATTGGCTTTTTTTTTTTTTTTTTTTTTGACTGGCATTTTTTCACATTAATTGATGAACTGGCCTAGAGAGTTCTAAGTATAATGTTTATTCCTTAGATATTAGACTCTTCTCAGTTCTGCCCCAAGGTCCTTATATGAAATATATTTTGGAAGATACAACAGTAATACACAAAAGTTACACACAAGAACCACAGTTGTGCTTCTACTGCACAGGCCTAGACCTTTGGAGAAATTGGAGTTCTGGTAACAGTGGATGAAATGTACAAAAAAGCTCTTTTCTTTGTTGTAGCTGAAAGCACTGACAGATGCTACCAAATTAGCAAATGAAAATCCTGAAATAAGGCAGCTGACCAAAAAATCTTTACAAGATTATTATTGGCAGATAAGGTAGGTTTCGGACCATTAATGTATTTATCAAGCATTTATTAAGTAACTTCTTTAGAAAAAAAAAAAAAGTAACTTCTTTAGGCTGAGTATTGCACTTGCTATGGAACATATAAAATAAGAAAAAGACAAGATCCCTACTCTTTAGGCAATTACAGAAATGGCTCCAAACTTCCTTAAGACCTAGTTTTGTGTAAAAATATATCATAGAAGTGTCACATGAAAGTAGTTGCAATTTTATATCCATTGATTTTTTAAAAACATGTTAATTATAAACCACCATGAATTCACTGGTATTTTTAGGATCATATTAGTCTCAAGCATTTGTATACCTTTAAGAATTAGTCCATATATACATATATCTACAAGATATATTACTATTTCAGTCTAAAGATAATACTCAAAGAACAGTTAGATTTAAGAACCTCTGTAAAAAAAACATGGTCTACAAGTTGGGAACCATTAGCTTATAGAGTAGTTGGGAAGAGAAGTTAGGAAAGTATGAAGCAACTAGAAAAACAATTCTAAGACAAAACATAATTATGTGTCAAGGACTCCTCGAAAGCAGAAAAGCTCACTGGGAGATATTTACTGGATAGAAAGTTCACCTGTGCCTAATGATGTAATAATTGTCTATATAAGAGAGTGATTTGATTGTTAAAGAATTTCCCTGACTGCCTGCTCAATGATTTTACAACCTCTAGAGGCAACAGTCAATTTAAAGAATTGGTTTCCTAGAATAATCTAGTTAAATGCAAACAATGTTGCTTGAAAAGATTGATATATACCTTGCACAAGGCCTGGCACATAATGAGTGCTCCCTATTACTTGGATGAATGAGTGAGTGAATGAATGACTAGAAGCCATCAGTATTTACAAAACAATAAACTGGTATTGTTTATTGCCACCATAATTAACACAGAACATGAAAGCTTTAATGCTGGAAAGAGAAAAGTAGGCTTTAGATGGAGTCTGATGGTGGTAGATAAGGATCTACTATTATATTCATGTGTGTGTGCACATGCATGTGTGTGTGTGTGTGTGTAAGGTTCACTGAAGACTTCATTGCTTTATCAGACCAGAAAAAAGCGATATAGTGGTGTTGAAATTCAGGAAAATTTTTGGAGTGGTGTTGAAATACCACAAAGAGTATTTATGGACATTTGAGAAATGGACTCAAATGGACTGTTTCTTTTAGGAAAGATATATATTTAACCTTTAATGACTGTCTACTAAGTGCATGGTACCCACAATCAGCTGGTGCCCAGTATAGAAAGCTGTAAGTTGTTCATGACCCCCCTTCTTACCTGTCCTCTCATCCCTCACATCTAACCAGTAACCATTCCCATTGATTCTGCTTTCTTTCAGGTGCTTATCTCATATAGAGCCTGACTACTCCAACAGTCTCCTAAAATACCTCTTTTTTTTTTTTTTTTTAAATACCTCTTTTAAAGCCATGCTCCATATTGAAACTAGAGTGATTTTTCTATATAAATAAAGCCACATTAGTGGCTATTACTTTCATAATAAAATTTATTTTATTGGAACTTTGCTTTGGAATTCCATAGGTCAGTGCCCTAAATGGCCTATACTCTCTAATATCTATATAGCTTTGTTTTAATGCCTCTTTTCTCTAGAAGGTTCTTTCATTGTTTTCTGCCTGACACTTAGTCAACATACTCATTTTATTCAATTGCATGTTACTTTCTCAGGGGAGGCTCTTACTTGCCCATTTTTTTTTCTTACTTGCCCATTAAATATCTCTCTCTCTCTCTCTCTCGTACTCACATAGCATTTATGTATTTCCTCTTTCAAAATATCCATCATGTTTGTAATTACTTGTTCTGTATTTTTCTCTACTGGAATATTAGTTACTAGCACCCAAAATATTTCCTACCACATAATAGATATTTATTATGTGTTCATTGATTTGAATTGAGTATCAAATACTCTGTGAAGTTTTTCCCTACCTTTAATTCTCTTATTTATTCCCACACTCTAGCTGTGTAAACTTCTACTATAGCACCTATACCATTTTATTGGATTGATTAATTTACATGTTGGTAAGCTTCTTGAACCTGGGGAGCATATCTATTTATCTTTGCATCCGCCTTAACCAGCATAGTGCCTGGCATGTAGTAAGCATCCAATGAATATTTGCCGAATGAATAAATGGTAGTAAGCTTCTATCTCTAGGACACTGGATTTCATGAATGGCACTTTTAATGAAAACCACTAAAAATGTCTGATAAAATACAAATATTATTTTATAAACATATTGCAAAAATAACAAAAAAAAAACCCAAGGAATTTGCAAAAGCCAAAAACAAAGTGAAAGGAGAAATAAAAATTAGCGAGTGGTAAAGCCAACGTTTACACTAAGGGTATTTGTTGAATATTAGTAACCTTGAGCTATTAGTAACCTTCAGACAGCTTTATGGAGTACCAAAGCAAAAGATAAAGCCAAATTCAACTTAATTAGAAAGTCTAGTAAGAGATCACTCTCTAATGGATGTTAAACCTCATGAATGGGGAGTATAAAGGGGATGAGAAACTTGTCTTTGACTTTGACATTTGGCAGAAGAGGGGAAATGCTCCTTTGAGCATTCATAACCACAAACCAGCATTCATGCAGATTTATAAAATGAATATATAGTATTTGTGTAGTCTAAGATATCAGATTGAGAATTTAATTTAAAATAGTCCCAAATCAGTAATGACAGCAGACAATTGGCAAAGCCAACATTTTAGTATATGTGCTGCCAAAGTGAGCACATTGGCAAAGCCAATAAATATTCTTTCTGTTAGCTGAGAGATTTTCCACAAATGTGAAATTCTAAGGAATATGAGCTGACAGTAAAAAATGAATCAGGGAGGATTGAAGAGAAAAATAAGTGGTAAAATATACAGGTAAGTGAGCAAATGATGTAATGCTGTCTCATCAGATACAAAAATATAGAAAGAGTTCAAATATATACCTTCTAGAATAGAGTAAAAAATAGAGGAGGGTAAGTGTAATTAAAAATATTTGCACTGATCAGGAGGAGAGTCAAGGTAAAATTTAACATTAGACTTTGATAAATCAAGGGCTTAGATTTTAACTTATAATATCTAAAAGAAATATTCAAACAACCCAAAGGAAGGCAAGAAAAGAGAGAAAGAGGAACATAGATGCAGATGAGATGAGTATAAAACAAAAGAAAATGGAGTTAAAACCTAAATATATGTAAATGGACTGAGTGCTCCATTTTTGTCTAGACTGATAGACTGATTAAAATTTAAAAAACAAAATCCACATGGAAGCAACCTAAGTGTCCATCAATAGATGAATGAGTAAATATATATATATATATACACACTGTATTACTCAGTATATGTATTTACATATATATATATATACTGAGTATATATATTACTCAGTATATATATTTATATATATATACTCAGTATATATATTACTCAGTGTGAATATATATATATATATATATACACACACACACACACACACACACTATATTACTCAGCTATAAAAAAGAATAAGATCTTGGCATTTGTGACAATGTGGATGGACCTAGAGGGTATTATGCCAAGTGTAGTGAATCAGACAGAGAAAGAGAAATACAAGGAAATACCAGGCTCAGATGACTAAATTAGGATTCTTAAAATGTGGTTCTCCAGACCAGCAGCATCAGCTTTACCTGGAAACCTGTTAAAAATGCAAATTATCAGGCCCACCACAACCTTACTGTATCAGAAACTCCAGGGATGGGGCTTGGCAATCTGTGTTCAACAAGCCCTCTGATGATTCTGATACAGGAAACGTTAGGAGCCTCTGATTTAAAGATAACTTGTATTTTCACAAACTCTTTCAAAGAACAGAAAAAGAGGCCAGATTCTTAGCTCCATTTATGAGATTATTTTATCCTTGAAATTAAAACCTGGGATGTCTGGGTGTTTCAGTGGTTGAGCATCTGCCTTTGGCTCTGGTTGTAATCCTGGGGTCCTAGGATCAAGTTCTGCATCAGGCTCCCCAGAGGGAGCCTGCTTCTCCATCTGCCTATGTCTCTGCCTCTCTCTGTGTGTCTCTCATGAATAAATAAATTAATTAATTAAAATCTTAAAAAAAAGAAATTAAAACTTGATAACAATATAAAAACTATTGCAACCCCATTTCATTCATAAACATAGTTACAAATATGCTAAGCAGAATTCTGTATACAAATAATATCAATAATACAAAGTTGGAATCATTCCAGGAGTGCAAGGATGGTTTAATGTTAGAAAGTCAATTAGTGTAACTTATCATATAAATAGTGTGTTTGCAAAGTCATGAAACAGAATAAGCATCTTTTAAAGCTGTATATTATCTCCATATCCAAATAATATGATCATTGATGTAGGAAAATAATGTTAGGTTTCAAAGCCGATGACCAAGAAAGAATTCTTGACTGTTTGGTGCAAAAAGGTGATTTTATTAAGGCATAGGCACAGGACCCGTGGGCAGAAAGAGCTGCATTAGGGTCAAGAGGAGTGGCCCATTATATAGTTTTAAGTTGGGAGAAGGTTAGGGATAGCATAAGTCTCTAAGGAATTTTGGAAGCAAACTTTCCAGGACCTGGAGGGGGCTAGCTATTGTTGGGAAAAGGTCATTTATTACCATGTAATAAAACCTGAGTCATGAGACCCGTCAGATGTATATTGGTGAGCCATATGCTTGGGGGACGATTGCCAACATGTATCTTGGCAGATTGAGATAAAGGAAATTTCTAAAGGAATATTTATATGTTAAAGTAGACTTACAGGATCCTGGGGATTGGGCTAAGATTGCCTTTTGCTCTTAGCAAAGTAGTAACATTGAGGCAGACAGTTGAGTCCCTAGTGGAATGTCACTCTGCCTATTTCAAGGACTTGTCAATGGTAGTAAGGAAATTAATAATTTTTCTTCTGCCTTTGTTTCCCACATCAGTCACTACCCCACCCAGCAAAGTACCTATAAATTTGAAGCAATGGTTTCAATCATTAATCTGAAAAAAGTATAATAAATATACTCCAGAATGATCAGAACATCTGGAAAAATCTGGATTTTAGCAGAGCACTTTTAAATAGTGAAAAAATCATCAAGTCATAAAGGAATTAACTTCTAAATGGAGTTTCAGTAGCTATCTCAAGATGTGGATAAAATGAAAAAAAATCATAAAGTGGGGATATCCAGAAGGGTTGGTGCAATACATTCTTCCAAGCCATTTTAAATGACTTATAGTTCTGGGTTCCTGGGTGGCTCAGTTAGTTGGTCTTCTGCCTTTGGCTCAGGTCTTGATCTCAGAGTCCTGGGATAGAACCCAATGTGGGACTTCCTGCTCAGTGGCAAGTCTGCTTCTTCCTCTGTGTCCCTCCCCCTGCTTGTGTTCTCTTTCTCAAATAAGTAAAATCTTTTAAAAAATGAGTTGTAGTTCTAATCCACTAATGTACTTTTTATCTACCATTATTGTTGTAGTGATACAAAACAGCTCTATGACTTAGAAAGAGGAAAAGACTTCTCTCTATTACACAGTATATTACGAACTTGGAAACAAATAAAATTCCTTCGACAACAGCAAGGATTTACAAGCACCCCAGTAAAATTACAGTTTCAAAGGTGAGTGGCTGCTTTATTTGTTCTTATAGGTCTCCTGAGGAACTGTGCATGAATTACTGAGAATTTACAGTAACTAGGAGAAAATCCAGAAGCTAGACAACTATTTGATGTAGTCAACAAAGGACTTGTATCTTGAATATATGAACAATTCTTACAACTTAATAAGACAACTCAATTTTTAAAATGGGCAAAAGATTGGAACAGACACTTCACTAAAGAAGGTATATGGATGGCTAATGAACACATGAAAAGATGTTCAGTGTCATGTCCTGTCAATAGAGAAATGTAAATTAAAACCGCAATGGGAGTATACTATAGACCACTTAGAATGGCTAAAATCCAAAACAAAATGAAATTAAAAAGACAATAATAAATACTGACAAGGATACTGAACAAAAGGAACTCTCATTGATTGCTGATGGAAATGCAAATACTAATAGCCATTTGAAAACAGTTTGGCACTTTATTATAAAACTGAACAAGACGGGATCCCTGGGTGGCGCAGCGGTTTAGCGCCTGCCTTTGGCCCAGGGCGCGATCCTGGAGACCCGGGATCGAATCCCACATTGGGCTCTCGGTGCGTGGAGCCTGCTTCTCCCTCTGCCTATGTCTCTCTCTCTCTCTCTCTCTCTGTGACTATCATAAATAAATAAAAATTAAAAAAAAAAAACTGGACAAGATGAGTAATCATACTCCTAGGTGAAACATACAGTCATAAAAACATAGTGGAGGAGATAGTTACAGTTAGAAACTGTACTTGTTAATCACTTAAGCTGTCTGTGAACTCATTGAAATAGCTGGTTCCCTCCTCACAACCCACTATCTTATTTTCAAAGCTGTAAGAGATTAATGTTACTTGAGCCTGTTAAGAAAGATGTTTACTTTGTTGATTTTTTTCCCCTACTGCAGTGGTTTTTAATGACAGTGCTTTTTTTTTTTCTTTAAGATTTTATTTACGTATTCATGAGAGACACAGAGAGAGAGAGAGGCAGAGACACAGGCAGAGAGAGGAGCAGGCTCCATGCAGGAAGCCCGATGTGGGACTTGACCCCAGGTCTCCAGGATCAGGCCTTGGGCTGAAAGGCAGCGCTAAACCGCTGAGCCACCCGGGCTGCCCAATGACAGTGCTTCTGACAATTTCTAAACCTAACCCAGCATGAAACTTTATCGTAGAGTCCTGAATTCACGTATACTGGCGTACTTGCCTCTGTGTCTTTAAACCAGTCTGATACACATATGCATTATGAAACCCTGAGCACAAAAGGAAAGCAACAGATGCCATCAGTTTAGCACAGTAGCTCTGGACCAACATTTGCTTACTTGCCACTCACTCTCATTGTCAGTACCGTCGACCTTGAGATGTAAAATTGTGTGTTGGAAGTGATTGGTCATATGCGTCGTATGTGTGTTAGCAACACCAATCCAACCACTCTTTCTGCTTCAAATAATTATATTTATTATTAATTAGGATAAAAATGAATAAATGTGATGAACAAAACCAAGAAGAATTGCTAGGAATGTCTGAGACCAAGAAGGAAACTGAAGGAAAAGTATTGGAGAATGGGGAGAAACAGGAGGTATTTACATTACAAAATACCATTCAACTCCTCTGGTGAAAATATTTAATTGTTTGGTAGAATAGAAAATCATTGTATTTGTAACAGTTACCCAGCGGAATGACAAATGTAAGAAAGAAACAAAAGTTTAAAG
This sequence comes from Canis lupus dingo, assembly GCF_003254725.2. Taxonomy (NCBI): domain Eukaryota; kingdom Metazoa; phylum Chordata; class Mammalia; order Carnivora; family Canidae; genus Canis; species Canis lupus. Next base: position 9,525,708 of record NC_064270.1, read on the forward strand.
AATAGTTGTCTTAAGCAAGGAACTTACATTGTAAATTATATATTTATATTTTGGTTTCTAGAGCTTCTCATATTTAGCTTCAGAGCTTGAAGAAACAGATATAGAAAGAATAAAGCCAATTACTTTGATGCCACAACTTTCTTTCACTGCAGAATTAACAAACTTATCCAAGTGTTCGCTGTAAGCATTTTAAAGGATTATTTCTTCATTATATATTGTCTCTTTATTGTATTGTTTTAATAATAGTGTTAGCTTTCTTGAGTGCGTACCATATGTGGGGCACTTTACTAAGTTTTTAAATACATTTGCACATTTAATTGCAACCATAGCTCTGTGGTATTATCCTCCTCTTAGAGATGGGCGAATTTATGCTTATGGAAGGGTAAGTTGCCCAGGGTCACACTTCTAATTCATAACTGAGGTGTAGGACATAAACCTGTTTGATTTGATTATTGTTTTTTGTTTGTTATTTGTTTTGCTATGGCAATAATTTTTGTTCAAGTATAGATAGGCAGGATATAAAGCCATTGTAAAAAATAAGACTACGTGGTTGCCCTTGCTTATCAAGGGAGCCTCTTGCTTTCATAAAAGTATTCTGTATCTGGAGGATCCTCTGGGAAGTTTTCAACTTTGACACAAATTTCTTTCCTTCCCATTTGTGACTTTTTCCGTGAGCTGTTTTCTCCCTATTTCTAGGACCTTCATGCAAAAACAGATCTAATACAGATCCCCATTTCTCCCATCTCTAGGCCTGTGGATCTCATCTCCTTAAAAGAGGCTGTGGCAATTTAGAACACTGAATTAGGTCCAACTTTTCAACATCTCTGTCCCATGGGACACTTTGTACTAATTCATCTTTGAGTATTGTGAATGTGCATCATTTAAGCAGAGTTGGAGGGTAGCAAATGCCCAATAAATATTCATATTTATGAAATGAACGGATGAATGATTACATTTAAAATGAACATAAAGGGATCCCTGGGTGGCGCAGCGGTTTGGCGCCTGCCTTTGGCCCAGGGCGTGATCCTGGAGACCCGGGATCGAATCCCACGTCGGGCTCCCGGTGCATGGAGCCTGCTTCTCCCTCTGCCTGTGTCTCTGCCTCTCTCTCTCTCTCTCTCTCTGTGTGACTATCATAAATAAATAAAAAAATAAAATAAAATATTTAAAATGAACATAAAGATATTGGCTAATTGATTTTAAATAAAAATAAATAAATAAATAAATAAATAAATAAATAAATAAATAAATAAATAAAATAAAATGAACATAAAGAGTAGCAGACACAAAAGCACAATTACCAGTTCCCTCTTTCTGATTAGCAAAGTGCAGCAGTGGAGGAGTGCTTTTGTTCTACACCTACTTCCAAAGAGGGCCTGAGATAATCTTTATGTAAGACATGCATACAAAAGGACCATCTTAATGAGGATAAGATAACAAGAGCCCTAAAACAGGAAGTTACAAGTAAAGAGCGGAAAGAGAAGGAGGAAGATAAATGTACTGGAAAGCCAAGGCTAAATCTTGGTGGAAGTCAAGGCAAAAGGAAATAGGATGTGTTCTATCTTTTCAAAGCTATTGTTATTGTGGGGCATTACTGCCATTATCCATTTAAAATGGCCAGTTGTGGGGCAGCCTGGGTGGTTCAGTGGTTTGGCGCTGCCTTCAGCCCAGGGCGTGATCCTGGAGACCCAGGATCAAGTACCGCATCAGGCTCCCTGGATGGAGCCTGCTTCTTTCTCTACCTGTGTCTCTGCCTCTCTCTCTCTCTTTCTGTGTCTCTCATGAATAAATAAATAAAATTTTAAAAAATAAAAATGTCCAGTTGAATTGATTCTCTAGAAAAGAAGAATATTGTTATTGTTTTGCTATGGCAATAATTTTGATTATTATCATGATGTCAAGGATAGAGATGAAGGGAAGGATTAAAGAATAATTATAAAGGGTTTATAGGTGATGAAAAAGGCAGGATTTCCTGAGGATGAATATAATCATGAATTAATGAATTTTCATAATCAGTTCACAAGCTCATTATTAAAACTACTTTCAGAGGGCAACATAAAGAGCAAATATACCTGACATATTTCTCTAATGGTAATTGAGAAGATAGTTAGAAGAGGCCAACAGAGAGATAGGAAAAATAAGTAATCTACATGGGCAGATACGGGCACCACTGGGAGATACTGGACCCACAGGGTGATTAGTGTGGAGAACAGAAGGGCTTGTTACGTTTCAACCCAGAGCCTTATCTCCCAACCAGTCCTCTCCCTTCTGAAAAAGAGAAGTCCTAAACATCATTAGGTCAGTTACCTTGCAGCTGAGAAGATACTCAATGTTGGAAATGAATGAATGACTGGAAGACTCTCTTTAGGAGTTTTATATCACTTAAGGGATTAGTTTATTTCCCAGCAAATGTTTCATAGAAGGCGCAGAGAATCTGGCTTGCCTCTCTGATCTTTGCAGTTAGAGAAAGAATGTCTGGGAGAAAGAGTGTATGACCTAAAGCCTAAAGGGATTTATAAAGACCTTAAAGAGGACACAGCAAGCCACCTCACTGAGGTTATTGAAAAATAGCATATTTCTTTTAAAAGTGTGTCTTTCTTCTAAAAGTCAGAAAATATTTTTGAATTTTAATTTCAAGCTCCTCCACCCCCAATCCTAAGTCCCTCTGTTTTCTCCTCTTAAAAAATCTCTTATGATGGGTAAATGTCATCATCTAAGTTTCACTTTAGTAAAATAAATAGCTGAGTGTTTTATGGTTCCTTGATCTTAGTTCTTTCTCTATGTTTGAATAAACATCATTAAAAAAACACATTTGAAATCGAACTCCAGTAAAAAAATATACAAACCGCCCCCTCCACATTTGAGTAGGAGAGGCTTTAATTCACACATAGGCAAGTGTTATTGGGCTTAAAGATAGCATTTGTCCTCTAAAATGGTCATAATTTAATATACTTAGGTGCATTTTGAAAAGAACAATATTTTGTATCTATTTTGTTTTTCAAGGATCCTTTAAAGATTTATTTATTTTTTAGGCACGAACAAAAGAGGAGAGCCAAAATACAGAAGCTTAAATATTTTATTAAAATATTATACAACGATAAACAGGTTTCTTGCAGTTCAGTATCTCCCCTTCAGTTTGATTTTAAGGTCATGTTTCAGCAAATTTTCAATATTCAGTTAATATGTTGGCCTGAAACAATTTGCTTGGAGGTATGTCATTATCATTTACTTTTGTGTCTTATTTTATGCCATACATAATTTTAAATTTCTTGTTAGTTACTGTTTTATGTGACAAGTAATTTCTATTTAGAGATGACCAATCTATATGGGTAAGCAAGATACTTACAAATAATATATTTATAACAGCAATAGTCTTTTATACTACAAGTACAAAATTATTTGATTTGTGGTTCTTCTGAATACTTCCATTCTCTCCTGCTAAAATTCCTACCAACCTTGGATGTGCAGCACTACTCTTCATTTGCAGTGAGATGGAAAAGGGCTATTTAAACTGTAATGTGTAGCATAGCTGTTGTTAGCGCGGAATGATTTCTCCAAATTGTCTCAGCCCTGATTAGTGTTTTCAGTGTCTTGCTGAATTTGTAGGTATGTATGTGTGTGTTTATTTATTTATTTATCTGTTTGTTTATGTTTTGGATCCCTTTAAGAATCTGATGAAACAACATACAGACTCCTGATCCCTGTCAAAAGACCCCACCATAAGAACCCCTGCACTAAAGGAAGAAGAAAATAGGACAATGGAGAAAATTTAGAGACATTAGAGTATAGATAAGAAGTCTTGATGCCTAACATAGAGGTTAAATTTGCAACTAGATCTGAAAGGAAAGTTAGGAGGGAATAAATATTTTTGTATGTGAGTGTTGAGTGAGGTTTGGGGAATGGGGAGAGAATTATAAATCTAAATCAGAGGTATTTTTACAATACCTATAATAATTTTTTTCTATCCCTGATCAGAGGCTACATTCATTTTGTTCATCTATATTATCAAATTTCTATCATCTTAAAATGTACTTCTGTTGAAATTCCTATTTAAAAAATATACTGACTATACCTTTCTATGATACCTAAAATAAATTGTGATGTAATAATACAACCACTTGAAGTGTAAAACTTGCCTCCACCCTAAGTAGATAAATGTGTATTTTGAATCCTTCATCATCCTACTACTTAGAACATGATCTTAACAACCTAAGAGGCAGGGAAAGAAAGGAATCTAGCTAGGAATAAAGTGCACCATGAGCAACTGCAAAAATTGCAAAATAAATCTATATGCCCTAGCCTAACAGATTCTGACCTACGTTTTGAATTTACTCCTTATCATTCCTCTTTATTCACTTTAGCAAAATGAACTGCTTGGTTTTTTTCCCCCATATATCCTTGCAATTTCCTACTTCTGAGCTTTTGAACATTCTAGTTCTCACACTTACAAGGCCCATTTTCATTCTTGACACTCCAACCCCACCACACAATGGCTTTGAGAGCTGCCATCAGGGGACAAGTCTCTCCCAGAAGACTTCACTCATGGAGATGGAATTCTCTACCTTTACATTTACTATTCATGATATGGCCTCCAGCCCTCAGGGGTCCCAGCAGTTTCAGAAACTGGATTTATCGACAGTCCCATGAAAATATATCTATATCCTCTAAACAAATCACAAGGCTGATGTGTAAACTCAAAATGCCAGTTCAACATTTGAATATAATTATCAGTGCATTACCCCTTTTCAGTTAGCCAGGTTACTGATTTGCAGTAAGAAATTTCTTTCATAGACCTAGATACTGTAAGTCCATTAGCTACAACCCCTACAAACCTTTCTGCATTAGGTATAGATACCTTTGTCAAGGAACTACTGTGCTAACTTATAGTAACTCTTACAGGGACAAAAATTAGATGACCAGAAAAATTTTTATATTTGCTTCTTTGACTTCCTTTTTTCTTCTGCATTAATTAACACATTTCTTCCTTTGGTTAATTAACCAGCCTTTTGATTGACACATTCTTATCTTTGAAGAAACATGTTTTCCCTCCTTGATTTCCTTCTTCTTTAAGTACATGTCACTGTTTCCTCAAACACTGACAACACAATATAGGTCAAAATAAGATTTTCTTTTCTTTTCTTTTTTTTTTTTTAAGATTTTATTTATTTATTCATGAGAGACATAGAGAGAGGCAGAGACATGGGCAGAAGGAGAAGCAGGTTCCTTGTGGGGAGCCTGATACGGCACTTGATCCCAGGATTTCGGTATCATGACCTGAGCCAAAGGTGACACTCAACCACTGAGCCACCCAGGCGCCCCAAAATAATGTTTTCTTAAAAAAATTAGGTTTGTACTTATGGCAGTGATGGAATTCTAGGAGAAAGAACAGCATACAGAAGCAGAAGACCTGGGTTCCAGTAGACATCTATGGAGTTGTCTACTCGGCACCTCCCTTACTCCTTCTTCTGGGACTCTCTCCCTCCCCTACCTCCCATAGATTTTTAACTTGTCCTCGGACTCCATGAGCTAATTAATCTCCCCTTTTCCAAAGCAATCCAACCTGGGTTTCTATCATTTACTAAAACTAAAACTAATGTAGTTTCATATAGAAACTCAATTTCTTCATTTATAAAATTGGAAGAGTAATACCTATTTCCTATAGTTTTTATCAGTCTTAAATGAGATAAAGAACTTTAGAAGTGCCTACAAGGGATCCCTGGGTGGCTCAGCAGTTTGGCACCTGCCTTTGCCCCAGGGCATGATCCTGGAGTCCCAGGGAGTGGGAGGGAGCCTGCTTCTCCCTCTGCCTCTCTCTCATGAATAAAAAAATGAAATCTTAAAAAAAAATGCTGTACAAATTAAGTTATTTGGATATTGTGTTATATATACCTATATGCTCAGAACTGTATTTGTAATCCTTTTATTCAACTCATTTTCTTTGAAACTAGTAAAAGATGTTATATTTTTAAGGACTTAAGATTATCTCTTTTCTCATAATCATGTGGATGAAATGCTCTAGAGAAATACCTATTTTATATGCTAGTATTTTTTTAAAAGAATAAAAGTATGTTATTGAGGGTTCTCATTTTAACTCTCCCCTCCCCCATTTTGTGCTTTCAGTGAGCTATCATTCATTTCTTTTATATTTAGGTTTATGAAGTAAGTAAAAGGACAAGCTTATTGGCAAAACTATATTTACCTTTACCTAACAATACAGAGTTGAAAAGCAAAACTGTTTTGGAATATGTAGAGTTTAGCTCTGATGAGCTAGTCATACCTGCATATGGAGAAGTAGGAAGCAGTAAGTTTATTTAAAATGTCGCCTTCCCCACCTTCCTTCACTTTATGAATTCCATATCCTACACGACTCTGAGTCATTTATGTGATTAAAGAATGCTATGTTTGTAGTATATATATTTTTTAAGATTTTACTTATTTATTCATGAGAGACACATAGAGAGGGGCAGAGACATAGACAGAGGAAGAGGCAGGTTCCCTGAGGAGAACCTGATGCAGGACTCTATCCCAGGACCCTGGGATCACAACCTGAGCCAACCACTGAACCACTCAGGTGCCCCTGTAGTATTAGGTTTAAAGTCTATTAAATTCTCTTTTCAGATGTTTAACATTTAAAAAATATTTTATTATTTGATAGAGAAAGAGTACAATCTTGGGGGTGGCAGAGGAGAAGCAGACTCCCCATTGAGCAGAGAGCCTGATGTAGGGCTCCATCCCAGGACCGTAGGATCATGACTTGAGCCAAAGACAAACACTTAACCAACTGAGCCACGCAGGCACCCAAAGTAACATTTTTTAAACTTTGTCTTGAATCAGATCTTTGGGAAATCTAAAATTTGGAATTAGCACCTGTAATTTTCCTAAATCATCTGAGATGAGAGCAGTATGCTCTCTGGAACAAGGGCTCTGCTCCTGAGTGGAGAGATGGCTCTGCTTCTGCCTCTCCTTTAGGAAAGCCTACAGATGCTCCAGGATGTACTGATTCATCTTTGAGTATACAGAAGGGAGGTAGAGAAGAAGTGAGAGAAAAAGAGAAAAGAAGGAACAAGAAGGGATATTTCTGTTCACTTTAAAAAAAAATTAAGATTTTATGTATTCATGAGGGACACACAGAGAGAGAGGCAGAGACACAAGCAGGCTCCATGCTGGGAGCCTGATGTAGGACTTGATCCTGGGACTCCGGGATCACACCCTGAGCTGAAGGCAGCCGCTCAACTGCTGAGCCACCCAGGCATCCCTGTTGACTTGTTTTTCAAAGGATTTTACTCCTCATGCAATTAAATTCAAGTTAGGGTGTCTGTGAGAAGACTGCCATTCCTCTCCTTCTCCCCCGGATTCCTTCTCTTTCCCTTCCTCCTCCTAGGATGCTTGTGTCCATCTGGTAAAAAGGAGTTATGAATAAGTGAGCAATGAGAGAGAAGAAAATAAGTAGGGAAAAGGCTGGAAAGGACAGGAATAGAGAGGAATATAGTTTGTTGAGAGTCTAGCTGAAACAGGAAAACAGGGTTGTGAGAACACAGGAGAAAAGACTTAGGGCAAACAATTTAGGAAGCACTAGGAAGTCAGCAGAAGTTTTGAGGAGTATTGTTAAGCTCTCTAGAGATTGAGAAAGAAAATGGATAGAGGGGACGACTCAGGAATGTAGAGAAAGGGAAAGTAGTAGCTAGTTTGCCTCTAGTTCTGCAGTCAGCAGTCCTTTCCCTGTTGGAAGCCACTTCCAGAAAGAAAGGTTAAAAAAGCTTCTAGTTTTAAGAAGAGGACAATAGAGATGTTCATCCCTAGATCTTCAGATTGACTGATATTTTCCTCTCTTTTGTAGTCTGTTTGAAATGATCTCCCTTGAGGTACCTTAGATGGGAAGTGGGGGAGAGATCTAAGGTTAGAGCCTGGGGTCACCACAGAGCAGCCTGAGTTCCACAAGTAGAGTCATGGAAAAAATCTACAATGTGTCAAATTCTATGCTTTATTAAAAATTCATGTGTTAATGCTCTTTATAAACAGATGTGCCTTTTCTTCTTGAGGGGAATGGAACTGAGGAGCTTTGTCTTTTGACATCAGGAAAACTAAGTTACTCTCTATCATGGGCTTTAGACGAAAATGGTATTCCTCTGACACCCACGTCACAGTCCTTAAGATCTGCTTACTGCAGGTAATCAACTTTTATGCTTGAAAAATAATGCCACTCCTCAGCAAAGTATCACACAAAACCTGTGTCTGTAAAGGGAAAACTGCAGCAGTGGTAAGAGCAAGCTAGTTTATTTAGACTATTTTTATTTGGATTTATATGTAAGTGAATGTATTTCTTTAATGCTTAGGCTTATAGTTACATGGATGATGGGGGAAGTGGTTCCACAGCTCTTGCAGGCAGAGGCTAAGACTCCCAAGGATTTTATTTCTGGAATCTTTGTATCTCCCAACCATTCTGGACTATGAAAGTATCATTTATGCATTATCAATTTGCTAGAAGAAAAATCCTAGAAATCTTATTCTATGCTCTAGGACTTCTTAGGGAAATTGAGATTAATTTCTAGTTCATACCTCAAATAAGATTGCTAGAATGAAGTACAATAAAAATCTATAAAAATTATATACTGATTTATATACTGTGTTGTGTTTAAAGAAAACAGTTAATATAAAGGACCAAGTAGATTCCATAATTAAAAATTAAGGAATGATGATAACAAAAAGATGGCCTTCTCCTCCCAATCTAAACACATATTAAAGAAAACATTGTTATATACCCAACTATATGACATTATGGAAAAGTCAGAACTATGGAGACAGTAAAATATCAGCGGTTCCAGGCAGGAGGAGACAGGGATGGATAGGCAGGATTTTTAGGGCAGTGAAACTACTATTTGTATGATACTATAATTGTAGATAAATGTCATTACATATTTGTCAAAACCCATAGAATGTCAACACCAAGAGTAAACCGTTAAGATAAACTGTGGACTTTGAGTAATAATGCTATGTCAGCCATTTACTATATAACAAATGCAATTCTTTTATTGCAATGAATGTAATAAATTATAACTCTGGTATGGGATATTAATGGTAAAGGAGACTGCATGTTTGGGGAAATAGGGAACATATGGAAACTATGTGCTTTCTGATTGTTCTTGGTCTGAACTTAAAACTGTTCTAAAAATTTCAATTTTTAAAATAAAATAATTTTTAAAATTTAAAGCATTGCTATAAATAACTTGGATTAGACAGGAAATCAAAACTGAGAGACTATTTTAAAATAACAGTGAGAGAACACTATAAATAAAGCCAGTGGCATTTGGCCAGAGTCATAGTAAGAGTTCATAAATGCTTTTCTTGGCAATAGTTTTAGAGAAAAAAAAACAAACAATTGTCAGTAGTACTCAGCAATTGATGGTGAGGAAGCTGAGGTCACAGATGTAGATTACTTACCAAGAAGTTTTAAAAAGAGGCTGAAAATAAGAGAGACAACAGAATCATAGTATAGGTTTCTTGAAAATTAGGGCAATTTTTATCTTCTTATAATAAGTGATGAAATCCATAGAAAAAAGAGCCAGAATGTATTAGAGAGAGTATGAGATCCTTTAGAGTCCAGAAGATTTTGAATCAGAATGCAGGAGATAGCTTGGCTGTAGAGAAGAGGAAATATCTTTTCAAATCAGAGAAGGAAACAAATCACTGTGTAGACAGGAACATAATTTTGATGATGTCCTTGTTTTGCTAAGTATGCAAGATAATCTTAGAGACCTGAATAAGGGCATTTTAAAGAAAAATAGACAATAAAGGTAATCCATTTTGGAGCTAGTGAATAAGCTCTTAAGACTCTGAACCATTATTTGCTTGTATTTCTTTGTTTTTCCCTAGCATCATCCCTACTGTGACTCTTTCCAATCTTTGCCTCCTCATACTATTTTCTGCTTTCTTTTTGGAGTCAAATGTTTGTCCTCTTTACTCTAAAGCTAACATTTAGACAGGTAATTTGGAACTTTCTTTGTCTCCTTTAGGACCTTGATGACATATTTATATCCTTTTCTTTCATTATGTTTAACTCTTCCATTTCCCTAAGCTGTTAGTCTTTTGTATTAAAGAAGCCCTCTTTGTTTTATTTTTATTTTTTTTTAATATTTTTTTTTAATTTTTATTTATTTATGATAGTCACAGAGAGAGAAAGAGAGGCAGAGACACAGGCAGAGAGAAGCAGGCTCCATGCACCGGGAGCCCGACGTGGGAATCAATCCTGGGTCTCCAGGATCGCGCCCTAGGCCAAAGGCAGGCGCCAAACCGATGCGCCACCCAGGGATCCTGCCCTCTTTGTTTTAAAACAAAGAAAAACCCAAGCATTTGATTAAACCCTGAAAACCTGTCTTGGCCATTTTTCGTGTCCAAGTTGTCATTTGTGTGCTGATCTGTGTACAAGACCTCCACTTTTTATTCCGCATTCCCTCCCTGATTCAACCCATTTATTCCTGAAGAGTACCAGTGACCTTTGAGCCATATTCATGGCCTACCCTTATCATTTTCTTCTTGAAGTCTTTTCTCCTGTGGCTTCTGTGATGCTGCAGTTAGCAGTTCCAGTTACTTGGGAACTCAGGTTCACAAAAGATTGAAAGCAGTTCTGTGAAAGATTGGGACAAATGACAAATTTTAAGAGGCAGTGAATTCTAAGAGAAGGCTTCAAAGTCCAGAAAAGTCCATTTACCCTTAAGAAGCTTACTGTCTTTTTTTAAAAATTTAAATTCATTTAATTGACATATAATGTATTATTAGTTTCAAAGGTAGAAGTCAGTGATTCATCAGTCTTATATAACACCCAGTGCTCATTACATCATCTGCCCTTCTTAATGTCCATTATCCAATTACCCTATCCCCTACCCCTCTTCCCTCCAGCAACCTTCCGTTTGTTTCCTATGATTAAGAGTCTCTTATGGTTTGTCTCCCTCTCTGATTTCATCTTGTTTTATCTTTTCCTCTCTTCCGCTATGGTCCTCTGTTTTGTTTCCTAAATTCCACATATGAGTAAAATCATGGTAATTGTCTTTCTCTGATTGACTTATTTCGCTTAGCATAATAACCTCTAGTTCCATCCATGTCATTGCAAATGGCAAGATTTCTTTTTTGATGGCTGAGTAGTATTCCATTGTGTGGGTGTGTGTGTATAACAAAACATATATATATATATATATATAAAAGAAAAAAATATATATATACACACACACCTATCTCACATCTTCTTTATCCATTCATCTGTCAGTGGACATCTGGGCTCTTTCCATAGTTTGACTATTGTGGACATTGAAGCTTAGTGTCTCTTAAGGGAGAGAGTAGACATTTATCAAAAAGCTAGGATACAAATTAGAATGTGAGAAGAACCAAGAGAGATATCACACCTAAATCTTCTGTTTTACCCTTAAATGCAGGGGATAGATAGGTTTTATCTTTAACTACCTGGAATGAGTAGGTTTTACCCTGTGTAACAGATGAATAACCACATTTTATATGCAAATTCACAAAATATTTTCCTCTATGTTAGTGTGTTAAGGAATGTAGATGCAAGAGGGGTTCCTGGAATTCCATGGTTCATTAATGCACAGAAGCTTTTTGAATGGGCAAATGAAGTAAAAATTGATCCAAATAATCCAGAATATTCTGATTTAATGGAATTTATTATGGTAAGTTGTAGCAAATATCAATAATGTAAATATATTCTATTTCCTAAGCTCTAACCTCCTATACTTGATAGTTTGCTGTGTATGTTTCTAGGCATCAGGAGGCAGGTAAAGATAAATCTAAGGACAGATATGATTTTCAACCAGTTTTATACGGTATTGTAAAGGCTAGAAATTCAGCAACTGAAATAATTGCTACTTGAGGCCTGATGGTTGGTAGTCTGCCATTAATTAGTATTCTGCAGTACATCCTATAGGCTAACCTTCAGGCTAGCATCTCTTGTTACAACTACTGAGTACCCATGGTATTATATATGCTAGGGATATACAGATGATTTATAGGCACATTCCTTCCCTCAAAGACTCAATGATCTGTTCACTTCTCCTATTCTTCCTTACAACGAACAGAACTCTTCTGTGTGCCTCAAACATGCATTCTTCGTACCTTTATTCATGTCATTCCCTCTGTCTTGAAGGATACCTAGGTGGCTATCTTATCTACCATACATGTCTGATAAGAGTTTCCCTGATAACCTCAGTGACACATGGGACTTTCTTTCCTTTCCCTCCTGTTAACTTGTTTTTCTTTTTATAACTTTTTATACCATTCCTCCTTTTATTGTAGCTATTCATTCTGTGTTTTATCTTTCCTTCTAGAACTACAGTGAATAAATCCTTGGTAGATAGCACTCGCCTTGCATGTACCATGCACATCTTTGCTTTTATTCAATAAAGCAATGCAAAAATTATCGCAATTAGTTGGAATCAGAGCTTCCCAACTAATGTGCTTCCCATCTAATGTGCTTCCCAACTAATGTGCTTTCTGTACACGTGTACAGAAATAATGATCCTCTCTCCACACTTATGACAAACAGATATGAATAATCTTTTAACCCAGTTGCAATACAAGTATTTTTATTTTTCTTTTAAGTCATGACCATGAAAGGTTAGGAAGCCATGTAGGTTAGATTCTGTTTTTTCTTTCTTTTTTTTTTTTATTCAGATTCTAGCTCTGTATAGATTCATTGCTCCATTTCCTACATATATGACAAATCTAACATTTCACATTTGAGGGGAAAAAGTGTTTTGAAATAATTCTCGAATTTTAAAAAGTTAATATTTTAATACTTCTGTGACTTATATTTTATAGTACATGAAACATAAAGGACAGGATATTCCAAAATATTTTCGTCTTGAACAGTTGCAAGATGAATTTAACTTTGTTTCTGAAGAAGAAATGAAAAAGAGTAAACGTTTCCAGCTATTGCAACTTAGAAATGCAGGTCAATTAGATGTTTTCCTTCTGCAGCAAATACCCCTTTATGACAAAGAGATTCCAGACTTAGTCTTCCAGGTACATGCTTTCTATTTGAATATTGCTTATTGTATGATAAATTCATATTTTTGCTGCTTTTAGAAAAACAGTTTTATTTATTTATTCATGAGAGACACACAGAGAGAGGCAGAGACATAGGCAGAGGGAGAAGCAGGCTTCCCGCAGGAAGCCTAATGTGGGACTTGATCCCAGGCAGATGCTCAACCACTGAGCCACTCAGGTGCTCAATATTTTTGCTGTTTTGAATCTAAACTTATTCCTTTTTTAACTTATAAGTTTATATAAAAAACCCATTTTAAAAACTATTATAAAAATAGGTTATAATAGGCTTATTAATTTCACTTGTTATTATCAATAAGAAAAAAAATGGATAAACTCTATGATATTTGTTTTCATTTTATCCTGGACTGAAAGTAAATTGCAATAAGCCACTTAACATTAAATAAGTAAAAGTTGTTTTAAAAAATAGTGTGTATTTTTGTTGTTGTCAAGCCATCCCTTAGCTTGTATACCCTAATTTAGAGGATACACAAACAATACACTATATAGGACTCATTATATTTAAAACTCAAGTTGCAGGGAGAGGACACTCATGTTCTGAACTGTCTGAAGGCTCTTTTGGTGTGTCTCAGAGGTGAAAGGGGAAATGCAAATTAATGATTTTTCAATGACAAAGTCCTAGCACCACCAGTTAGCACAGTTGTTTGACTGTTCTAGTCCCACAAAGATAGGATTTGCAGATAATTTTTTACTTTCACAAACATGACTGAGTGCAGATATATGTAATCACAAACTGACCAGTTGGTATTTGGCTTTGGAAAGCATTTCCCAACTTTAAATTATGGTCAATCTCCTGTTTTGAGACCTTAGGAGCTTCAGTTAGTAAACTAGAGTAGAAAGGCCTGAAAATAGCTTGGAATAGCTAGAAAGTTATTCATTTTCCTTCTGCTGCTTTTCTCAATGACTGAATTCAGTTCTACAGTCCCATAAAGTGACAGGCAAAGCAGAAGGCTCAGCATAATCATGAATATAACACCATAAAAGAGGAACAGTTTCTGCTCTTGAAATCAGGGGCATTCCTTATCTTATTCAAATTATTCAGAGAGCAAAAAAGGAGGGAAAGTAATCCTATTCATTTTTGAGTCTGATATAACTTTCATAGCAAAATTGGGCAAGGAGAGCAAGAAATGGTCATTTTGGATCATTTTACTTATGAGCATAGTTGTAAATTTTCTAAAAAAAATTTCAACAAATTAAAAAGCCATATATTGTGAATAAATATATAATTACACTTTATAATCTGAGTTTGTTTTCACATAGCAAAGCTAATTTAATTAGAGAATCTGTTAATATAACTTACCATATTAACAGAATTAAGGAAGGAAAAATATGCTCCTCTTAATAAATGCCCATTAGGCATTTAATAAAATCGGTGCTCATTCATGATGAAAGCTCTTAGTATACTAGAATTAGAAGAGAATTTCTTCTTTGTTTAAAGTTTTTATTTTAATTCCAGTTAGTTAACATATAGTGTTATATTAGTTTCAGATGTCCAATATAGTGATTCAACAGTTGCATACATCACACTGTGCTCATCACAAGTGCACTGTTATCTCTATCACCTATTTCATCTGTTCTCCCCACCCCTCTCTGGTACCATCAGTTTGCTCTCTATAGTTAAGAGTCTGTTTCTTGGTTTGTCTCTCTCTCTCTCTTCCCCCCACCCTTTGCTTCTTTGTTTTGTTTCTTAAATTCCACATATGAGTGAAATCATATGGTATTTGTCTTTCTCTGCGTTATTTCACTTAGTATTATACTCTTTAGCTCCATCCATGTTGTTGAAATTGGCAAGATTTCATTCTTTTTATGGCTGAATAATATTTCATTGTATATATATTACCCCATCTTTATCCATTCATCTATCGATGGATACTTGGGCTGCTTCCATATCATGGCTATTGTAAATAATGTTGCTATAAACATAGGGGTGCATGTAACCCTTTGATTAGTGTTTTTGTATTCTTTGGGTAAATTCCCAGTAGTGCAATTGCTGGATCATAAGGTAGTTCTATTTTTAACTTTTTGAGGAAACTCCATAGTGTTTTTCAGAGTGGCTGCACCAGTTACAGTCCCACCAACAGTACAAGAGGGTTCCTTTTTCTCTATATCCTACACCTGTTGTTTCTTTTGTTTTTGATTTTAGCCATTCTGACAGGTGTGAGGTGATATCTTGTAGTTTTGATTTGCATTTCCCTGATGATAAGTGATGATGAACATCTTTTCATGTGTCTGTTTGCTTCTATATGTCTTTTTTGGAGAAATGTCTTCTCATGTCTTCTGCCCATTTTTTAATTGGACTTTTTTTGGGGGGGGGGATGTTGAGAATTATAAGTTCTTTATATATTTTGGACACTAACCCTTCACTGGATATGTTATTTACACATATCTCCTGCCATTCCTTTGGTTGCCTTTTAGTTTTATTGATTGTTTCCTTAGAAGAGAACTTCTTTAAACTGATTGAGAATGTTACAACATTTTGGGTTTTTCTCCTGATGTGAACCACATTGAAAGAAATGCTTCTTCTAAATTGTGGAATTGAGTGTGAGGAGACACAAGAAGGCAACATCTACATGCCTACTGAATGATTACATTAAATTTCAGATGTAATTAGCCAGTAATATAGAAACATGAAGAAAGCAGAGCAGAACAAAGGATAAGACAGCTACAACAAATTTTGATGCTGGTTTTTCCTGGGCTTTGGTACCCTAATGGGGAGTAAGCTTCTTGTGACATGTCCTCACAGAGTTGGGTTTTGCCAGAGTTAGCAAAACAAAATGAAAACAAAAACAAACAAACAAAAAACCCTGTGTACAATAGGCAAGGTTTACAGATTAAGCAGATGTGTCAAAGGACATAGTTCACCCCTTAATGACAGGGGATTAGGAGTACCAAACCCTGAGCAATCGAAAATCTACGTATAACTTTTGACCTCTCCAAAACTGAAATAATAATGGGCTATTGTTGATAAGCTACCTGATAACAGAAAGCGTTGACACATTTTTTTAATGTTACACATATTACACACTGTATTCTTACAATAAAGTAAGCTAGAGAAAAGAAAATGCTATTAAGAAAATCATAAGGAAGAAAAAATACATTTTCAGTATCATACTGCAAAAAGTCTTCATCCGAGTGTACCTGCACAATTTAAATCCATGTTTTCAGAGGTCAACTATAATTACTTAAGAGGATGGATATATGGATTTTAACATTCTTGCTAATTTTCTATAGTTTTGAAAAAGTTGAGGAAAAATTAAAGACAAAAAATAAATAGCATTCTGTACACCAGTAAAAACCCACTAATTGTAACTTAATGAAGATACCCCTTGCAATGGCAATGAAAACATCTAAGATATATAGAAATATATTTAACAAAAATATATGTAAGAACTTGAGAAAATTACAAAACATTTTGAATGATGTAAAAAAAATTCTGAGTAAATGTTCACTGATAGGAAGTTGCAAGGTGCCAGCATTGTAGGATGCCAGTTCCCCCAGATTATTTCATACACATAGTAATGCAATTCCAAACCAGTGAAATAGAACAGAGGGGCTCAAAACAGACTTATACATGTGTAAAGACTTTTTATTTGATAGGTATCATCACAAATCAGTTGGAAAAGAATGAACTATTTGTTTAGTGGTTCTGGTCATCTGTCTAGAAAGAAAATTAAGATTCAGACCTCACAAAAGGAATAAATACCATATGTAATGAGGACTACATGTGAATTATATTAATTATACTGGAATTAAAATAAAAAATTAATAAAAGCAAAACTTTGTAAAAAGCAAAACTTTAAATGGATATCTTAATCTTGGGGTAAGAAAGTATTTCCTAAAACACAAAAAGTATAAAGAAAAAGGGGGCAGCCTGGGTGGTTCAGTGGTTTAGCACCGCCTTCAGCCCAGGGTGTGATCCTGGAGACCCGGGATTGAGTCCCACATCACGCTCCAGGCATGGAGCCTGCTTCTCCCACTGCCTGTGTCTCTGCTTCTCTCTCTCTCTGTGTCTCTCATGGATAAATAAATTAAAAACATTTTTAAAAAAGAGAATATTTCAGTCATTTTCACATTTTTTTCATAATTTCTCAATCGCAAAATTCTTTTTCTCAACATTACTCTAATTTAAAAGATGAATGGACCTCATCCCAGAAGCAAATAAAATATAGTCAAAAGCTGTTCTTACCAACACTCAGTGGGAAACTCTGAAAGAAATATTTTCTTCTCTGTGATCCCGGAGTCCCAGGATTGAGTCCCAGATCGGGCTTCCTGCGTAAGCCTGCATCTCTTTCTGCCAATGTCTCTGCCTCATTCTCTGTGTCTCACATGAATAAATAAATAAAATACTTAAAAAAAAAAAAAAAGAAAGAAATATTTTCTTCTCTTGTGCCAGAGTGTTGCCAGTGTCTCCTACACATGAACGAAAGTGAATATTCATTATTTAATATTTTATTGCAATGTATCATAGCTGAACTCTGTTACATTGAAGAGGTAAAACTAAATTCTCTGTTTAGGAATATGAAAGTCAGATAGAGAAGGATATCTCCATTTCAGATGTCAATTCTATTACTACACAAAGAATTAATTCTGCCAATTTTCTGAAAAAGGTAATGATAACAAAATAACATCATCAGTATGTTTGCATCTACTTTTGTGAAATCTTCCTAATTTCCCTTTCCATTCATTACTTACAAAAATCGAGAGTAAAAAATGTGAAACCAGTAGCATTGTAAATTCTTAATCTTCAAATATAAACTATTATTTCCCTAAATTAAATTTACTTTTTTGTAGATGAGAAGATTGATAATGAAAAGAATTGTTAAAGTTAGCAAATTTAACTTATCAGATGTTGTAGCTGATTATGAAGAAATTGTATCTGCAAGGTATATATTATTTAAATATGAAATATAAAGCTTTAAACTAGTGCCTTCAAAGTTCTTTGTTTTGATTTTAAGTTACATGTCAGAGGATGCATTTACAAGGCATAAAGTGAAATATAGTGTTTAAAATATATTGGGTTTAAAAAAATAAAATAAAATAAAATATATTGGGTTATTTTAAAATTGCATTTTGGACATACCTATATGATATGTATTTTCAATTACATAGTTTGTAATGCTCTCCTTATTGATAGTTTTTAGGGCAAGAAAGAAAAAGAAAAGAAATACCTTTGTCCCAAATTAGTTTTGCCCCAAGATTTTCCTGTCCTGGAACTGCTATTAGAAAAATGGCGGAGGCGGGGCAGATGGCGGAAGAGTAGGGTCCCCAAGTCACCTGTCCCCACCAACTTACCTAGATAACTTTCAAATCATCCTGAAAACCTATGAAATTCAGCCTGAGATTTAAAGAGAGAACAGCTGGAATGCTACAGTGAGAAGAGTTCAAGCCTTCTATCAAGTACAACTTGTTTTTGGCTACTCTGCACTGAGCAAAATGACTAGGAGGAAAAACTCACCACAAAAGAAAGAATAGAAACAGTCCTCTCTCCCACAGAATTACAAAATTTGGATTACAATTCAATGTCAGAAAGCCAATTCAGAAGCGCAATTATAAAGCTACTGATGGCTCTGGAAAAAAGCATAAAGGATTCGAGAGACTTCATGACTGCAGAATTTAGATCTAATCAGGCCGAAATTAAAAATCAATTAAATGAGATGCAATCGAAACTGGAGGTCCTAACGATGAGGGTTAGTGAGGCAGAAGAACCAGTGAGTGACATAGAAGACAAGTTGATGGCAAGGAAGGAAGCTGGGGAAAAAAAGAGAAAAACAATTAAAAGACCATGAGGATAGGTTAAGGGAAATAAATGACAGCCTAAGAAGGAAAAATCTACATTTAATTGGGGTTCCAGAGGGCACCGAAAGGGACAGAGGACCAGAAAGAATATTTGAACAAATCATAGCTGAGAACTTCCCTAACTTGGGGAGGGAAACAGGCATTCAGATCCAGGAGATAGAGAGATTCCCCCCTAAAATCAATAAAAACCGTTCAACACAGTTTAATAGTGAAACTTTCAAATTCCAAAGATAAAGAGAAGATCCTTAAAGCAGCAAGAGACAAGAGATCCCTAACTTATATGGGGAGAAATATTAGATTAACAGCTTATCTCTCCACAGAGACCTGGCAGGCCAGAAAGGTCCAGGATATATTCAGGGTCCTACATGAGAAGAACATGCAGCCAAGAATACATACTCTATCCAGCAAGGCTGTCATTCAGAATAGAAGGAGAGATAAAGAGCTTCCAAGATAAGCAGAAACTGAAAGCATATGTGACCACAAAACCAGCTCTGCAAGAAATATTAAGGGGTACTCTGTAAAAGAAAGAGGAAGCGCAAAGAAATAAGCCACTAAAATGATGACTGAATAGGTATTATGATGACACTAAATTCATATCTTTCAATAGTAACACTGAACGTGAACGGGCTTAATGATGCCATCAAAAGACGCAGGGTTTCAGACTGTATAGAAAAGCAAGACCCATCTATTTACTGTCTACAAGAGGCTCATTTTAGACGTAAGGACACCTACAGCCTGAAAATAAAAGGTTGGAGAACCATTTACCATTCAAATGGTCCTCAAAAGAAAGCAGGGGTACCCATCCTCATATCACATAAATTTAAGTATATCCCAAAGACTGTAGTAAGAGATGAAGAGGGACACTATATCATACTTAAAGGATCTATCCAACAAGAGGACCTAATAATCATGAATATTTATGCCCCAAATATGGGAGCTGCCAAGTATATCAATCAGTTAATAACCAAAGTTAAGACATACTTAGATAATAATACACTTATACTTGGTGACCTGAACACAGCACTTTCTACAATCGACAGGTCTTCTAAGCACAACATCTCCAAAGAAACAAGAGCTTTAAATGATACACTGGACCAGATGGATTTCACAGATATTTCCTGAACTTTCCATCCAAACGCAGCTGAATACACATTCTTCTCAAGTGCACGTGGAACTTTCTCCAGAATAGACCACATACTGCATCACAAAACAGGTCTTAACTGATACCAAAAGATTGGGATTGTCCCCTGCATATTTTCATACCATAATGCTTTGAAACTTGAACTCAAAAAAAAAAAAAAAAAAAAAAGAAACTTGAACTCAATCACAAGAAGAAATTTGGAAGAAATTCAAACACGTGGAGGTTAAAGACCATCCTGCTAAAAGATGAAAGGGTCAACCATGAAATTAGAGAATTAAAAAGATCGTGGAAACTAGTGAGAATGAAGATACAACCGTTCAAAATCTTTGGGATACAGCAACAGCAGTCCTAAGGGAAATACATCGCAATACAAGCATCCATCCAAAAACTGGAAAGAACTGAAATACAAAAGCTAACCTTGGACCTAAAGAAACTGGAGAAAAAATAGCAAATAGATCGTACACCCAGCAGAAGAAGAGAATAAAGATTCGAGCAGAACTCAATGAAATAGAGACCAGAAGAACTGTGGAACACATCAACAAAACCAAGAGTTAGGTCTTTGAAAGAATTAGTAAGATAGATAAACCATTAGCCAGCCTTATTAAAAACAAAAGAGAAAAGACTCAAATTAATAAAATCATGAATGAGAAAGGAGAGATCAACACAATAAATACCAAGGAGACAATTTTAAAAACTTATTATGAGCACCTATAAGCTAATAAATTAGGCAATCTAGAAGAAATGGACGCATTTCTGGAAAACCACAAACTACCAAAACTGGAACAGGAAAAAATAGAAAACCCCAACAACCCAATAACCACGGAGGAAATTGAAGCAGTCATCAAAAACCTCCCATGACACAAAAGTCCAGGGCCAGATGGCTTCCCAGGGGAATTCTATCAAACGTTTAAAGAAGAAACAAAAAAAAATAAAAAATAAAGAAGAAACAATACCTATTCTACTAAAGCTGATCCAAAAGATAGAAAGGGATGGAGTTCTTCCAAACTCGTTCTATGAGGCCAGCATCACCTTAATTCCAAAAGCAGACAAAGATCCCACCAAAAAGGAGAATTATAGACCAATATCCCTGATGAACACAGATGCAAAAATTCTCAACAAGATACTAGCCAATCGGATCCAACAATACATTAAGAAGATTATTCATATGACCAAGTGGGATTTATCCCCGGGATGCAAGGCTGGTTCAACACTCATAAAGCAATCAATGTGATTGATCATATCAGTAAGAGAAAAAACAAGAACCATATGATCCCCCCAGTAGATGCAGAGAAAGCATTTGACAAAATACAGCATCCATTCCTGATCAAAACTCTTCAGAGTGTAGGGATAGAGGGAACATTCCTCACCATCTTAAAAGCCATCTATGAAAAGCCCACTGCAAATATTCTCAATGGGGAAACACTGGGAGCCTTTTCCCTAAGATCAGGAACAAGAAAAAGATGTCCACTCTCACCACTGTTACTCAACATAGTACTAGAAATCCTAGCCTCAGCAATCAGGCAACAAAAAGAAATAAAAGGCATTCAAATTGACAAAGAAGAAGTCAAACTCTCCCTCTTTACAGACGACATGATACTGTACTTAGAAAACCCAAAAGTCTCCACCCCAAGATTGCCAAACTCATATAGCAATTCGGCAGTGTGGCAGGATACAAAATCAATGTCTGGAAGTCAGTGGCATTTCTATACGCTAACAATGAGACTGAAGAAAGAGAAATTAAGGAGTCAATCCCATTTACAATTGCACCCAAAAGCATAAGATACCTAGGAATAAACCTAACCAAAGAGGTAAACTACAGAACACTTCTGAAAGAAATTGAGGAAGACACAAAGAGATGGAAAAAATATTCCATGCTCATGGATTGGAAGAATTAATATTGTGAAAATGTCAATGCTACCCAGGGCAATTTACACATTTAATGCAATCACTATCAAAATGCCACGAACTTTCTTCAGAGAGTTGGAACAAATCATCTTATTTGTGTGGAGAGCAGCCCAGGTGGCTCAGCGGTTTAGCGCCACCTTCAGCCCAGGTCCTGATCCTGGAGACCTGGGATCCAGTCTCACATCAGACTCCTTGCATGGAGCCTGCTTCTCCCTCTGCCTGTATCTCTGCCCCCCCCCCCCCAATCTCTGTGTCTCATGAATAAATAAGTAAAACCTTAAAAAAAAAAAAGAAGATTTGTGTGGAAATAGAAAAGACCCCAAATAGCCAGGGGAATATTAAATAAGAAAACCATAGTTGGTGGCATCACAATGCCAGATTTCAGGTTGTACTACAAAGCTGTGGTCATCAAGACAGTGTGGACTGGCACAAAAACAGACACATAGATCAATGGAACAGAATAGAGAATCCAGTAGTGGACCCTCAACTTTATGGTCAACTAATATTCGACAAAGCAGGAAAGACTATCCACTGGAAAAAAGACAGTCTCTTCAATAAATGGTGCTGGGAAAATTGGACATCCACATGCAGAAGAATGAAACTAGACCATTCTCTTACACCATACACAAAGATAATCTCAAAATGGATGAAAGATCTAAACGTGAGACAAGGTTCCATCAAAATCCTAGAGGCGAACACAGGCAACACCCTTTTTGAACTTGGCCACAGCAACTTCTTGCAAGATACATCCATGAAGGCAAGAGAAACTAAAGCAAAAATGAATTATTGGGACTTCATCAAGATAAAAAGCTTCTGCACAGCAAGAGAAACAGTCAACAAAACTAAAGGACAACCTATAGAATGGGAGAAGATATTTGCAAATTACCCATCAGATAAAGGGCTAGTATCCAAGATCTATCAGGAACTTATTAAACTCAACAGTAAAGAAACAAACAATCCAGTCATGAAATGGGCAAAAGACATGAACAGAAATGTCACAGAGGAATACATAGACATGGCCAACATGCACATGAGAAAATGCTCCTCATCACTGGCCACCAGGGATATACAAATCAAAACCACAATGAGATACCACCTCACACCAGTGAGAATGGGGAAAATTAACAAGACAGGAAACAACAAATGTGGAGAGGATGTGGAGATAGGGGAAGCCTTTTGCACTGTTGGTGGGAATGTGAACTGGTACAGCCACTCTGGAAAACTGTGTGGGTGTTCCTCAAAGAGTTAAAGATAGACCTGCCCTATGACCCAGCAATTGCTCTGCTGGGTGTTTACCCCAAAGATACAGATGCAGTGAAACACTGGGACACCTCACCCCAAGGTTTATAGCAGCATGTCCAGAATAGCCAAAGGGTGGAAGGAGCCTCAGTGTACATCGAAAGATGAATGGATAAAGAAGATGTGGTCTATGCATACAATGGAATATTACTCAGCCATTAGAAATGACAAATACCCACCATTTGCTTCAACCTGGAGGGACCTGGAGGGTATTATGCTGAGTGAAATAAGTAAATTGGAGAAGGACAAACATTATATGGTCTTATTCGTTTGGGGAATATCAAAATTAGTGAAAGGGAATAAAGGGAAAGGAGAGAAAATGAGTGGAAATATCAGTGAAGGTGACAAAACATGAGAGACCTAACTCTGGGAAATGAACAAGGAGTAGTGGAAGAGGAGGTGGGCGGGGGTTGGGGTGTTTGGTGATGGGCAGCATGGGGGGCACTTGGTGGGATGAGCACTTGGTATGTATGTTGGCAAATTGAACTCCAATAAAAAAATTTTTTTAAGAAAAATTGCTGGCAGCACCACATACTAAGCCTATATATAATCTCCCCCTTTCAAAACTGACTCCTCGGCCAAATGTGAGTATGATCCACAGACAGCAGTTGGGGGAATCTTTTGGCTCAACTCAATTCTCATATTGTCCTACCTCTGAATCTTAGGGGTAAGACCAGGAGTAGGGATGCCTTGTTTCTGGAAATCCTCCCTGGGGCCACTTGCAGATTCCTAGTGTTACCAAAAAACAGTTTTAATTGGTTAAGATGCTGAAACCTATTGTATTTTATTTTCAGTTTTTGAGGGGAAAATGAATGTGACCATAAAACTGTAATTCCATGGATTTTTGTTGGCAGCTTGTATAACTAATTCTTGTTTCAGAGTCATGTAGAAAAGTTGAGTATCTAATCACTTTAAAGAGAATGATTCCTGAAAAAATGAATAACATTCTGAAAGAACATCATGTTTTGTGGAATTACCTCTCTATGTGGCTATCTCTTCTTGGACCATGTACCCAATTGCATGGAGCAATCACATTTTCTCATAACATGGGAGTGAGCCAAGCATCTCTTCTGTGCTCAGAAAGAGGTTTTTACCTTGGGTTTAAGACAACTCTGTCTCCCCTCTACAATGGAGAGAATATGGTTCAGAATAATGGCCTAATTTACAATAATTAACTTTACAAATTGATGTCTTTTAAAACAAAGTTATCTTGTGTATATGCAGATGATCCCTTTTTTATCTTTAGCCAGTTGACAGATGCAGTTTGTAAGCTAGTTGAACAACACAGAAAGTTAAAGCCTCAGAGGAAAGAAAGGAAAAAGGTAGCAGCACAAACCATCTGTGATGGAGATATTAAGATTCTTGTCAGAATACTGCGGGCTTATAATATTCCTACCAGGAACATAGCAGTAAATAGGTAAGACACTGTGCACCAATTTTTACAGTTGTAAAAGCTCTATTAATTTTAATTTTAATTTTTTTGCAAAAAACTCTGTCTTAAATGTAAACATTTAAAATAAATAAATAGGAAATTCTATCTTATGTGTGAAATTTTGCACTTGGTTAATGCTCCATATTACAGAAACGGAATGAAAGTTGAAATCTTCATTTGGATAGTCGTACTGTCGTTGCTATGTATGAAAAGTTTTCAGAAGTTTGAGATGAGCACAGTAACTTAATCATGTGTATTTTGGGGTGCCAAATGTCAAATAAATGCCTTTTGCCCATGTTCCCTATCGTGAGAATTTGTGACCTTACTGTTGCCACCTGCACTGTTCTCTGCCACTGGCCCCTCTCAGTACTGCAAAAGGAACACAGAAGAGAGTAGGCTCTGTTTTGGATTTGTTATTTTAGTTGACCTCTGCAAAAATCATATCTTATCCAACTCTTCTGCAGGCACTCAATGGGTTTTATTTTCATTTCTTGAGCAGAGGATCTATGGGGCCAGAATGGTATCACCATTTAGTGGCCAAATTAAGTCATTATGCGTATTAAATGCTCGTGAATTTAGTGTGTCTTGAATATTGAGTGTCTTATGTATTTTGTCTCATGCATGAATCATATATTATTGATATTTAGAACCCAGGTGTCTCAGGAATATTAAGTATCTCTCTTTATGTGTAACATATATGTGCTTTACTTGTTTATCTTATGTTTACCACATCCCATGAATTCTACATATGAAAAATATTTTTACTAGGTACTAAGAGTTAAAACCTCCTAAGAGTTTTTCCTGTGTTTCATAAGCTACAACCTTATTTATCTAATAGAATTGATGTTCTCAAAACAAATGCACATTCCAAAGGCTAACTTTTGTGCAATAAGAATATCATAAAATCACTACCAGTTTCTATAATCATCAATTTGTAAAAAGAAAGAATATTGTAACACCAAAAATAGGAAGGATATAATCTCAAAGTATCACTTGCCTTATTTTTCTCCTTTGCTGAAGACCAGTGAAAACTTTATCACAGACTGAATCCAATCCATGGTTCAGCATTTAGGAGCCCCTCTTCCAGAGTGGTGATCATCAGATGTTTAGTTCTAACCACCAACAATAAGAAGATCCAAAACAAACTCTGTAAGACCCATGGTAACCGAATTATTTATCACCATGAATTGAGGCAAAAATCTTGCTTATTCCTACCAAAACTAATGTTAAAGTTATTTATTTATTTAAAAATTTTTAAGATTTAAATTCAATTTAGTTAACATATAGTGTTAATATATAACATATATTAGCTTTAGGGGTAGAATTTAGTGACTCATATATAATATATACCAGTTCTTCTTTATCCATTTATCTGTTGATGAACATCTGGGCTTTCCAAATTTTGGCTATTGTGGATATTGCTAATATAAACGGGTGCATGTACCCCTTCAAATCACTATATTTTTATCCCTTGGATAAATACCTGTAGTGCAATTGCTGGATTATAGGGTAGTTCTATTTTTAACTTTTTGAGGAACTCCATACTGTTTTCCAGAATGGCTGCACCAGTTTGTATTCTGGTCAACAGTCTAAGAAGGCTCCCCTTTCTCTGCATCCTTGCTTTACTGATTCAATTTCTTTGCTGGTTATGGGTCTGTTCAAGTTTTCTATCTCTTCGTATTTCAGTTTTGGTAGTTTATATGCTTCTAGGTATTTGCACATTTCTTCCAGATCACCTAATTCCCTGCTCATAATATTCTCTTATAATTATTTGCATTTCTTTGTGTTGGCTGTGATCTCTCCTCTTGCATTCATGATTTTATTTATTTGGGTCTTTTTTCTTTTTAATAAGTCTGGCTAAGGGTTTGTTAATCTTGTTAATTCTTTCAAAGAACAAATTCCTGGTTTTGTTGATTTGTTCTACTGTTTTTTTTAATTTTTATATCATTGATTTCTGCTCTAATCTTTATTATTTCTCTTATCCTGCCGGATTTAGGCTTTATTTGCTGTTCTTTTTCCAGATCCTTTAGGTGTAAAGTTAGGCTGTATATTTGAGATGTTTCTTGCTTCTTGAGGAAGGCTTGTATTGCTGTATACTTTTCTCTTAGGCCCATCTTTGCTACATCTGAAAGGTTTTGAACTGTTGTGTTTTCATTTTCCTATGTTTCCATGTATTTTAAAATTTTTTCTTTAATTTCCTGGTTGACCCATTCATTCTTTGGTAGGATAGTTCTTTAACCTCCATGTACTGTGGTTCTTCCAAATGTTTTCTTGTGGTTGACTTTGTTTCATATCATTTGGTCTGAAAATATGAATGGTATGATCTTAATCTTTTTGTACCAGTTGAGTTCTTATTTGTGACCCAGTATGTGATCTATTCTGGAAAATGTTCTATGTCCACTTGAAAAGAATATGTATTCTGCTGCTTTAGGATGGAATACTCTGAATATATGTGGTAGGTCCATCTGGTCCAGTGTGTCATTCAAAGCCCTTGTTTCCTTGTTTATTTTCTGCTTAGATGATCTGTTCGTTGCTGTGAATGCGATGTTAAAATCGCCTATGATTATTGTATTATTATCAGTGCGTTTCTTTAAGTTTGTTATTGATTTATATATTTAGCTGCTCCAGTGTTAGAGACGTAAGTATTTACATTTGTTGGATCTTCTTGCTGGATAGATCCCTTTATTATGATACAGTGTCCTTCCTCATCCCTTATTACAGTCTTTGGTTTAAAATCTAGTTTGTCTGATACAAGGATGGCTACTCTAGCTTTCTTTTGATTTCTATTAGCATGATAAATGGTTCTCCATACCCTCACTTTGAATCTGGAGGTTTGGGGTCTAAAATGAGTCTCTTGAAAGAAGCATATTGATGGGTCTTGTTTTTTTTTTTTTTTTATCCATTCTGATACCCTATGTCTTTTGATTAGGGCATATAGTCCGTTGACATTCAGAGTAATTATTGGAAGATATGAATTTAGTACCACTGTATTACCTGTAAAGTCGCTGTTCCTGTAGATTGTCTCTGTTCCTTTTTGGTCTTTGTTGCTTTTGGTCTCTCTTTCCTACTCAAAAGGTCCCCTTTAATGTTTCTTGCAGGGCTGATTTGGTGTTCATGAATTCCTTTAGTTTTGTTTGTCTTGGAAATTATCTCTCCTTCCCTTCTGAATGAGACAGTCTTGATGGATAAAGTATTCTTGGCTGCATATTTTCCCATTTATCACATTGAATATATCATGCCAGTCCTTTCTGGCCTTCCAGGTTTCTGTGGACAGGTCTGCTACCAGTCTTATGTGTCGACCCTTATAGGTTAAGGACTTCTTGTTCTAAACTGCTTTCAGAATTTTCTCTTCATCTTTGCAATTTGCAAATTTCACTATAATATGTTATGGTGTTGACCTGTTTTTGTTGATTTTGAGAGGAGTTCTCTGTGCCTCTTGGACTTGAATGCCTGTTGTCTTCCCCAGAGTAGGGAAGTTTTCAGCTATAATTTGTTCAAATAAACCTTCAGTCTATAATATGGATATTATTTCACTTTACGGAATTGCTGAGTTCCCTAAATCTATCTTCATGATCTAATAGCTTTCTTTCCCTCTTCATTTTAGCTTCATTATTTTCCATAATTTTATCTTCTGTATTAACTGATTTTCTCTTCTGTTTCATTCATCCTCATTTTTATGGCCTCCACTTGGGCCTGCAGCTCAGTTACAGCATTTTAAATTTCAGCCTGGCTAGATTTTAGTTCCTTTATCTCTACAGTGAGGGATTATCTAGTGTCTTCTATGCTTTTTTCAAGCTCAGCTAGTATCTTTATAAATGTTTTAAATTCTATTTTAGACGTCTTAGTTATATCTATATTGATTAAATCCCTGGCTGGGAGTACTACTTTCTGTTCTTTCTTTTGGGGTGAATTTGTCCATCTCATCATTTTGTCCAGAAAAGAAAAAAAGAAAAAAAAGAAAAAACAACAACAATAGCAGCAGCAGCAACAACAACAAAACAACAATTAAAAACTAGATCTTGAATTTGTTTTGGTCTGCTTATGAAAAGAAACTAGATCCCAAGAAGAAAGAAAGAAAGAAAGAAAGAAAGAAAGAAAGAAAGAAAGAAAGAAAGAGAAAGAAAGAAAGAAAGAGAAAGAAAGAGAAATGAAACAAAAAATAAAAAATATTAAGTGTATGTAAAAATTTTAAAATAATTGAAAAAATAAGAAGCTACCTGAAAAAAAAAAAACTAAAAAGCTAAAGAATAAAAGTACAAAGGATGCTAGATACTGTTTTGCCCTAGGGCTGAAGCTTTGCAACTCTCTATGATCAGTAAACTTGGTGGGAGTGAGTTGTTTGTGCTGGTCTTCTGCAGGAGGGACCTGCAGCCCTGATTCTCAGGTTGATTTGACCCAGTGAAAATACGCTTTGAGGGTACAGAGAGGCAAGACTTGATGTAAGCGGCTCTGGACTCCACTATCTGGCACTGTTTTTGCTCCCTGAGGGCTCTCAGCATTGAGATGGGTGGGATGAATATGGCAGTGCTTTCCTCACTAGCCCTGGAGCTGAAAATATGTGCCCCCTACTCTTCAGTGAGTCCTCACATAAGAGCAGTCAATCACACTTGTCTCCCCAGTTTCCATCAGAACTCTGCCCTGCCTGGCTGAGTTTCAAAATTCCAAATTTTAGGGACTCCCATGGCATGGTCCAATGCTGTTACTCCCAAGGAGTGTCTCACCTCACTTCTGCCTTTTGCTGGACCCATTCCAGGAAAGTGGTTGCATGACCATGCAGTGGTTCTCAGTTTATGGCAACACAAAGCAGAAAGATGGCACCTAGACTCGCTGTTCTCAGCCAGGTTCCATGCTCCCATGCCTGGGAACAGTGCATCGCCTAGGTGCCACCTGTTCTTGCATCCCAGGGGTTCCTCAGAACACAGTGCCACATCTGAGATCCTGCCCCACTTTGCCAACTGAGCACCTTTAAACCAGGCAGGGCCCCTGCTGTAGCAGACTTCTAAAACTTTGATTTTGCCTCTGCTGCTTATGATACTTTGCAGTACCCTCCTTAAGCAGGCTCCCTTCCCACCACGATACCCTCAGCTATATCACACCAGAATCAAGCCTCCATACCTCCTACCTTCCAAAAGGTGATAGCTTTTTTACTTGTAGACTTGCAGTATTTGTTTTCTCAGAACTCTGATTGATTTCTTCAGTGTTCAGAATGATTTGATAACTATCTAGTTGTATTTGAGGTATGAGACAAACTTAGGGTCCCCCCACTCCTCTGCCATCTTAATTCCTACTGTCTGTTAAAGTTATTTAACATGTATATCTCTATATTGTTTTTCGTGAAGAGTCTTGGATCTACCTACTTATTTGAAATCATCAATATCTTGCCTCAGACATAAAGAAACAATCAAATCTGTAGAATCAGATGAGATCTTAAATGAGGTAAGTTTTAAACACTTCTGTAAAATATAATTTTGATTATGTTTGCTCTGGATAACAACTGGCTCATAATTGGTCTCTCCATCTCTAGAGTCTTAAGCTTCCAGTTGATTTTCTAGAACACAATGAAGGTACTCTGTATAAGATGTAATCCTAACTGATTCATTCCCTGATCCCCTGCTCTCAAGGCCTATAAAATAAAGTACAAGCTTCTTTAGAATGCCTACAAAAATCTATCATCTGACCCTTACCTACCAGTCAACCACGTCTCTCTCCTCCCCAAGACAGTATCATCATACCACTACTTCTAGAAGGCCTCTTTACCTTTCCTTTGCCTGGAATGGCCTCCACATAGCTCCATATTATTGGCCTCATAAAACTTACTATTTAGTGTTTCAAAGCTCAAGGTCCAGCAATGTTTTCTCTATGAAGTTCTCCTTGTCTTTACCTTAGAAAATTAATCATTGGTTCTCCTGAGTAACTATTATACCTTAAATATATTTCTTTTATTTTTCACATTTGATTGAAATTGTTTACCTGTTTATTTTTCTGATAGACTATAAAGTCCTTAGGGGTAAGTTCCATTTATCTTTCAATCCTAGAAAAGTATCTGATATTGAATAGGACCAATAAATGTTTATTAAATGAATGAATGAAAAATGGCTGTTTGACAATCTAGAAAAAGTAAGCCATCCAGTGGTCAGCCAGTATTCAAGTAATTTCCTAGCCTTCTACCTTTCATTAACTATATAAAATAGTGCAAAAAGCTAGTCAATGTTTATTATTTGTTTCAGGATACTGTACAACCTTTTGTGGAAGTTTCCTTTCAACACACTGTATACAAAACCAGTACTGCAAGTGGATCTCATCCATGCTGGAATGAAGAAATTAAAGTAGATTTTATGTAGGTTGGAATCTATTTTTACCTCAGCTTCTAAAAAAAGAGCAGTAACAAAATTGCTTTCTTCAGCCATTTGTTGAAAATAATCATTGAGATAGGCTTTATTGTTTAATCTTACAAATTATGAAATATCTCTTACATAGGTATTGATATATATCAATATACATATTGATATATATATAATGTATATGCAAATGTAAGTTCTGAGGAAAAATAATAATATGAATACTTGGGTGTATCTACCACCCAGCTTAAAAAATTGAATATTACCATTACCTTTCAAGGCTAGTACCTAGTTGTTACTAAGCCAGTTCCTAATTGTATCCCCTTCTTTCTCCCTAGAGGTAACAAATAATTTGTGTTTAACATTCCCTCTCTTTATGATTTTATATTATAAATATTTGTCCCTAACTATGTGTTATTCATTTATGGATGTTTCAACTTTATATAAATTGAATCATCTTTTGCAATCTTGTTTATTTACTCTTAATTATTTTGAGAGATTCATCTATATTCATACTCATAACTTTCTCCTGTCCTTCCTCTCTTCTTTTTTCTTTCCTACTTTCATACCTTTTCTCGCCTCTTCCTCTTTTCTTTCCTTCTTTTAT
Organism: Canis lupus dingo; assembly: GCF_003254725.2. Taxonomy (NCBI): domain Eukaryota; kingdom Metazoa; phylum Chordata; class Mammalia; order Carnivora; family Canidae; genus Canis; species Canis lupus. Next base: position 9,557,294 of record NC_064270.1, read on the forward strand.
TTTCACTTATGTATAGTATTCTACTGGACTAAAGTGCCATAATTTTTATACATTTCCCTGTTGATGTACATTTGGCTTGTTTTAATCTTTTGCTATTGCAAATAATGTTGCTTGGAACATTCTTATACTTGTCTTCTGGAGCATACATGCAAGAGTTTCTTTTTAAGACAGTAGCTCTCAGGCAGCCCGGGTGGCTCAGCAGTTTAGTACTGCCTTTAGCCCAGGGTGTGATCCTGGAGACCTGGGATCGAGTCCCATGTCAGGCTCCCTGCATGGAGCCTGCTTCTCCCTCTGCCTGAGTCTCTGCCTCTTTCTTTCTCTGTGTCTCTCATGAATAAATAAATAAAATCTTAAAAAAAAAAAAAAAGACATGAGCTCTCAAACTTTTCTGTGCATTAGAATCACCTGTATGGCTTCTTAAAACATTGCTGGGCCCACCTTCATAATTTCTAATTCAGTAGGTCTGGGGTAGGTCTTGATGATTCCACTTCTCACAAGTTCCCCGGTGTTACTGATGCTACTTAGTCATGGGGATACTTTGAGAACCTCTGCTCTAGGATATATGTCCAGGAGTAAAATTGCTAAGTTGTAACTGAATTCAGCTTTAACTTTATTAGATAATACCAAACTGTTCTAGTGACTGTATCAATATACAATCCCAACCTAACATATATTGTGCCATATCTTCAATAATATTTTGTATTTTTAAAATTATTATTTCTAATATAACAGATCTAAAGTGATATTCTCATTGTGGTTTAATTTGCCTTCCCTCATTTCTAACTAGAGTGTTTGTTTTTTCCCATTTAAAAAAATTGATAGACTACTTTTTGAGCAGTTTTAGTAAAATTGAGGTAAAATTGAGTATAAAGTACAGAGAGTTCTCATGTACACATTTACCACAATACACAAACATAAAACCTCACGCAGCCTTAGTGTGGTACGTTTGTTACAATCTGTGAACCAGTGTTGATGCATCATTATCAACCATTACTTTGGAGTTCACTCTCATGTTGTGCATTTTATGGGTTTTGACAAATGTATAATGACATGTACCCACTACTATAATATCATCCAGCATAGTTTTACTGACCTAAACATATTCTCCACTTCATCTATTTATCCCTTTATCCTTACCCTGGGGCCTCTAGAAACCACTGATGTTTTTACTGAGTCCATAGTTTTCTCTTTCCAGAATGTCATTGCATTAATCATGGTTCTCCAGAGGAACGATCAATAGCGTGTGTGTGTCTACATGTATCTTTGTGTCTTTGTCTTTCTTCCTCTCTCACCCTTTATAATATGGATGGACCTTACCTAATCAATTGAAAGTTTAGTGGAAAAAAGACTTACCTCTTCCTGGGAAGACGTGAACAGCAAGTCTTCTCTGGGCCTCCAGCCTGCTGGTGTACCCTGCAGATTTTGGACTTAGCTACCTCACACTCATGTGAGCCAGTACTACAGAGGGTAATTTGCTTTACTCAGGCTTACTCAATGTTTTTTTTTTTTAACTTGGAAAGAACACTAAACATGAGATCTTCCTTATTAACAAATTTTAAAATGTGCAGTATATTATTGTTGGCTATAGGTACAGTGTTGTACAGCAGACCTCTAGAGCTTATTTTTTAAAGATTTTACTTATTTATTCATGAGAGACACAGAGAGAGAGAGAGAGGCAGAGACACAGGCAGAGGGAGAAGCAGGCTCCATGCAGTAAGCCCGATGTGGGACTTGAACCTGGGACTCTAGGATCACGCCCTGGGCCGAAGGCAGGCACTAAACTGCTGAGCCACCCAGGGATCCTCTCTCTAGAGCTTATTCATCTTGCTTAACTGAAACTTTATGCCTGTTGATGAGAAACTCCCCATTTCCCTTCTCCCAGCCCCTGGCAACCAACATTCCACTTAGTAATTTTATGAATTTGACTATTTTATATATCTTATATAAGTAGAATTATGGGGCAGCCTGGGTGGCTAAGTGGTTTAGCACGCCTTCAGCCCAGGGCCTGATCCTGGAGACCCGGGATCGAGTCCCACATCGGGCTCCCCGCATGGAACCTGCTTCTTCCTCTGCCTGTGTCTGTGTCTCTCTCTGTGTGTGTCTCTCATGAATAAATAAATAAAATCTTTTTTAAAAATCAGTGGAATTATGCAGTATTTGTCTTTCTGTGGCGGGTTTATTGAGTTTTTTCACTTAGCATAATATCCCCAAGGCTCATCTGTGTTGTCACATATTGCCAAATTTTCTTATTTCTTAAGAGTAAATAGTATTTATTTCATTGTATATGTATACCACATTATCCTCATCTGTCAACATTTAGGATGTTTCCATCTTGACTATTGTGAATAGTGTTACAATGAACATCAGAATGCTAACATCTCTTTGAGATCCTCATTCAATTCTTTTGGATAGATTCTGAGAAATGAGATCAGATGGCAAATCTATTTTTAATTTTTTGAGGAACCTCCATACTGTTTTCCATAACAGCTTCACTACTTTGCATCCCTACCAACACAGTGCAAGGATTCCAGTTTTCTACATCTTTACTAATACTTTTCATCTTTTGTTTTTTTGGTAATAGTCATTCTGAGAGGTGTGAGGTGGTACCTCACTGTTGTTTTGATTTCCCTTTCCCTGATTATTAGTGAGCATTTTATTATTAGTTAGCAATTACTGAGAATTTTTTTTTATTTTATTAAATAATCTCTACACCCAATGTGAGGCTCGAACTTACAACCCCAAGATCAAAAGTCATGTGCTTTAGTCACTGAGCCAGCCAGGTGCTCTAAGCATTTTTTCATATATGTGTCAGTCATTGTAGATCTTCTTTGGAAAATGTCTATTCAAGTTTCAACATAGTTTAAAAATTGGATTATTAACTTTTTTTATTATTGAATTGTATGAGTTCCTCATATGTTTTAGTCATCAATCCTTTATGATATATATGGTTTGCAAGTATTTTCTCCCATTCCCTAGGTTGCCTTTTCACACTGATGATTGTTTGCTGTGCAAAAGATTTATATTTTAATATAATTTCACTTTACTTTTGCTTTTGTTGCCCATGCATTGGTGTCATATCCGTGTAATAAGATCATTGCCACAACCTGTGCCATGAAGTTTGTTCCTTGTGTTTTCTTCTAGAAGCTTTACAGTTTCAGGTCTTCACTTACATTTTAAGTCTTAAATCCATTTTGTCTTTTTTTAAAATTTTATTTATTTTATTTTTTAAAAAATTTATCTACCCATTTGAGAGAGAGAATGAGAGAGAGCACAAGCAGGGGGAACAGCAGAGGGAAAGGGAGAAGCAAACTTCCTGCTCAGCAGGAAGCCTGATGGGGGGGCTTTATCCCAGGACCCCAGGACCATGACAGGAGCTGAAGGCAGATGTTTAACTGACTGAGCTACCCAAGTGCCCAGTCTTTAATCCATTTTGAATTGATTTTTGTCTATAGTGTAAAATAAGAATTGATTTGATTATTTTTGCATGTTGATAGTTTTACCAACATCATTTGTTGAAGAGACTATTCCTTCCACATTGTATACTTTAAAATTTTTTTAAAATAGTTTATTTATTTATTTGAAAGAGAGAAGAGAGTGAGCATGGGTGGGGGGAGGGGCAGAAGGCGAGGGAGAAGTAGACTCCTCACTGAACAGGGAGCCTGACCTGTGGCTTGTCCCAGGGATCAAGACCTGAACCCAAGGCAGACACTCAACCAACTGAGCCACCCAGGCACCTCTACATTGTATGTATATATTTTTAAAGATTTTATTTATTTACTCATGAGAGACACAGAGAGAGAGAGAGAAGTAGAGACATGGGCAGAGGGAAAATCAGGCTCTGGGACTCAATCCCGGGACTCCAGGATCATGCCCTGGGCCGAAGGCAGGTGCTAAATTACTGAGCCACCCAGGGATCCCCATACATTGTATATTCTTGACATCCTTGTCAAAGACCAGTTGACCTGATGGAGATGCAGGGATTTATATCTGGGATCTGTATTCTGTACCATTGGTGTATATGTCAATTATGCCAGTAACATCCTTTTGATTCCTGTAGCTTTGTAGTGTATTTTGAAATCAGTAAATTGGATGCCTCCAGGTTTGTTCTTTCTCAAGATTTATATGTGACACTAAAGTTGTATAAATAAAATTTGGTTATTGGAATTAAAGTACATTGATCAAGACAAATATGAAACGTAGAACTTAAAATTGTTCTCTAAACTCAATTAGCCATTTTCAGTTATCACTTCCTAAGTATCTTTAGCTCTCAGTGGCGTGAAGGAATATAAAGAACTGTCAACCACATCCATTATCAAAGTATTTTCTCTTGTCCTGGTGCCCTTTCCCCCTTCTGCCAGTCTTGTTCAGCCATCTCAAGTTCTGTAGATCATGTGGTTCCTATTTGCATTATTCTTTGATGGTGTCACTGTATTAAATAAATGGATTTAGGAGAACACAAAATAGTCAATAATATAAATTTAAATTAAATAAGATTAAATTTTACTCTTTAGTGAACTAAAGAGAAGGAGGCTGTAGAGTATTTGAATTCTCGTAGTTATAGCAGTAAGATAAGCCAAAAACAGGTTTAGAGTATAACCAAGTTGATTAGAGGGTCAGCTAAGGCACAACGATTCAGTTAACATTTTTTGTTCCCTGAGATACAAGAGCTCTTTTTCCTTCTCCACATGACATTTTAGTGAATAAAATCCACATGCAAATGGGATAGAGAGTAATGATAAATAAATAGTATATAGTAATTAGGCTTGTGATCTCTACTTTGGACAAGAAATTATGGTGAAATTTGAATAAGGCTTTCATAGAATACAAAATGCAAGACAATGCAGGACTTAAGAGATTTAAAGGACATACTAAGTTGACACACTCAAAAATGTCTGGATGATGATAGTTCATTTCTCCTGCTCACATAGTGTTGTAAGTATCCATTGCCTCCTCTCTCCTGTCAAGCTTTTGCCACATGAAAGGGATCTCTTGAAGAGCAGGACAGGGAAGTCAGCTTATCACTTAAAAATATAAGGAAACTTCAATATAAAATTGTTCTCTAATCTCAGCTAACATTTTTCAGTTGTCACTGGCTTTGTGTCTCAAAAGTTACAAACTGTTGGAGATCCTTTGAAATGGTGGTTGCTTCCTTAGCAACAATCTTCAATAAATAATATCAGTGGCAGTTGGTACACTGAAAGAGCCTGGCCTTTAGAATCAGCCAGAATTGCGTTCACATACAAGCTCTGTCATTTGCTGATGGCTTTACTTTTTTTTTTTTTTAAGATTTTATTTATTTATGACAAACAGAGAGAGAGAGGCAGAGATACAGGCAGAGGGAGAAGCAGGCTCCATGCAGGAGCCTGATGTGGGACTCGATCCCGGGTCTCCAGCATCACGCCCTGGGCCAAAGGCAGGCACCAAACCACTGAGCCACTCAGGGATCCCCCTGATGGCTTTACTTTTAAGCAAGTTATTTAACTTCTCTGACTTGTTAGAAGTTTGATCAAGGTTCAAGGTTCCACACACAAGCTGGAGCTAAGAGTGGAGGAAACTTCTAGGTTTGTGGTATATTACACTATCCTTTGTCAAGTACGTCAAGTAAGCCATCAGCAGACAGCTTGCAAAATGCATTCTACTATCCCAATTTCTAGTTGGAGAAAATGGATGTGGGAAAAAGAATAAGTTCTGTGGTTAAACAGTCGTATCTCTTAGCTGAGAACAAAAGAGCAATTTAAATATATATGGGAAATAGAAGAATGTAGTAGAATTTAAGGTATTTGGAATATCTTGATACACCATACTTTGGATAATTTGTTAGCAATGGATGTCTGTAGTGAAAGTCTTTCTGCTTGACATTTAAACATTTTATTTTTCATGCAAAATACTTTGAGATATGTTACAAAGCACATGATTTTTTTTAAGATTTTATTTACTTATTAATGAGACACACACACACACACACACACACACACACACACACACACAGAGGCAGAGACATAGGCCGAGGGAGGACCAGGCTCCTCGCAGGGAGCCCAGTGTGGGACTTGATCCCAGGACCCCAGGATCATGCCCTGAGCCAAAGGCAGACGCTCAACCATTGAGCCATCCAGGCATCCTGCACATGCTGGTTTTATTGAAAGATAACAGTCATCTGCAAAACACATAGCTTTTTCTTAGTTTACCCTTTATAAAAGAAAAGATCACAGGTAATTTTATGGTTCCTTATGAAAAATGCTCTTATAAAATAAGTTAAGCATTTACATATGTTTCTCTTATTTACAGCTCACCAGGACATGATTATAGCTTCTCAAGCTTATCTAAATTAAAAGATAATATATATATCAACATTTTTGATGAAATGATTATTGAAAAACATGAGGTAAATTAGAATAATTATAATAATCAATGTTGAACTGATTCTAAAGTCAAACTGAATGAAATCTAGTACCAGATTTGTAAATTTGCTTTTAGATGCAATGTCTATTTCCAACATTATAAAAAAGGATTTGGGGTAACTTGAAATAAAATCAGACATATGGCAAGTCAGTTAAAAAATAATAGAGATCATAAACCACATATAAGAGGAGGAGTAAATATACCAAGAATTTGGGAGAAGTAGGTTTCTGCAATTGAAACTAACACTTAAATGTGAGCTTCCTGGTACCAAAATAAATGAAATGAAACAAAAATTGGTTATATAGTTCTCATTTTCTGATCAAAGAAAATACACAACTTCCTTAGAAGACACCAAATTATTCTTAGGACTAAAACCCAGTTCTACTCAATCAAATTTTAAAAATTACTGAATGTCTTCCTCATAGATAAGCAAAAGCTCCTAACAACACTAAGTGCAAGCTCTCAAATAAATATTAGCTTCCTTTCTACTAAAGTTGGCACCAGAAGTATAAAGATGCCTATCCATTATGTCTCCTCTTTTGGGACTCTGAATTTTTGTTTTTGTTTGTTTTTTAAATTGGAGTTATATTTGCCAACATATAGCATAACACACAGTGCTATCCCGTCAAGTGCCCCCCTCAGTGCCCATCACCCAGTCACCCCAACCCCCTGCCCACCTCCCCTTCCACTACCTCTTGTTCATTTCCCAGAGTTAGGTATTTCATGTTTTGCCACCCTCACTGATATTTTCACTCCTTTCCCCTTTATTCCCTTTCACTATTTTTTATATTCCCTGTATGAGTGAAACCATATAATGTTTGTCCTTCTCCGATTGACTTACTTCACTCAGCATAATACCCTCCAGTTCCATCCATGCCAAAGCAAATGGTGGGTATTTGTCGTTTCTAATGGCTGAGTAATATTCCATTGTATACATAAACCACATCTTCTTTATCCATTCATCTTTCGATGGACAGCGAGGCTCCTTCCACAGTTTGGCTATTGTGAACATTGCTGCTAAAACCTTGGGGTGCAGGTGTCCCAGTGTTTCACTGCATCTGTATCTTTGGGGTAAACACCAGCAGGGCAATTGCTGGATCATAGGGAAGTCTATTATTAACTCTTTGAGGAACCTCCACACGGTTTTTCAAGGGCTGTACCAGTTCACATTCCCACCAACAGTGCAAGAGGCTTCCCCTATCTCTGCATCCTCTCCAACATTTGTTTCCTGTCTTGTTAATTTTCCCCATTCTCACTGGTGTGAGGTGGTATCTCATTGTGGTTTTGATTTTTATTTCCCTGGTGGCCAGTGATGCAGAGCATTTTCTAATGTGCTTGTTGGCCATGTCTATGTCTTCCTCTGTGACATTTCTGTTCATGTCATTTTCCCATTTCATGATTGGATTGTTTGTTTCTTTGCTGTTGAGTTTAATAAGTTCCTGATAGATCTTGGATACTAGCCCTTTATCTGATGAGTCATTTGCAAATATCTTCTCCCATTCTATAGGTTGTCCTTTAGTTTTGTTGACTGTTTCTCTTGCTGTGCAGAAGCTTTTTATCTTGATGAAGTCCCAATAATTCATTTTTGCTTTAGTTTCTCTTGCCTTCATGGATGTATCTTGCAAGAAGTTGCTGTGGCCAAGTTCAAAAAGGGTGTTGCCTGTGTTCTCCTCTAGGATTTTGATGGAATCTTGTCTCACATTTAGATCTTTCATCCATTTTGAGATTATCTTTGTGTATGGTGAAAGAGAGTGGTCTAGTTTCATTCTTCTGCATGTGGATGTCCAATTTTCCCAGCACCATTTATTGAAGAGACTGTCTTTTTTCCAGCGGATAGTCTTTCCTGCTTTGTCAAATATTAGTTGACCATAAAGTTGAGGGTCCACTTCTGGATTCTCTATTCTGTTCCATTGATCTATGTGTCTACTGTCTTGATGACCACAGCTTTGTAGTACAACCTGAAATCTGGCATAGTGATGCCCCCAGCTATGGTTTTCTTTTTCAATATTCCCCTGGCTATTCGGGGTCTTAGCTGATTCCACACAAATCTTAAGATGATTTGTTCCAACTCTCTGAAGAAAGTTCATGGCATTTTGATAGGGATTGCATTAAATGTGTAAATTGCCCTGGGTAGCATTGACATTTTCACAATATTAATTCTTCCAATCCATGAGCATGGAATATTTTTCCATCTCTTTGTGTCTTCCTCAATTTCTTTCAGAAATGTTCTGTAGTTTTTAGGGTACAGATCCTTTACCTCTTTGGTTAGGTTTATTCCTAGGTATCTTATGCTTTTGGGTGCAATTGTAAATGGGATTGACTCCTTAATTTCTCTTTCTTCAGTCTCATTGTTAGCGTATAGAAATGCCACTGACTTCCAGACATTGATTTTGTATCCTGCCACACTGCCGAATTGCTATATGAGTTTGGCAATCTTCGGGTGGAGTCTTTTGGGTTTTCTAAGTACAGTATCATGTCATCTGCAAAGAGGGAGAGTTTGACTTTCTTCTTTGTCAATTTGAATGCCTTTTATTTCTTTTTGTTGCCTGATTGCTGAGGCTAGGATTTCTAGTACTATGTTGAATAAAAGTGGTGAGAGTGGACATCCCTGTCATGTTCCTGATCTTAGGGGAGCTCCCAGTGTTTCACTATTGAGAATGATATTTGCAGTGGGCTTTTCATAGATGGCTTTTAAGATGGTGAGGAATGTTCCCTCTATCCCTACACTCTGAAGAGTTTTGATCAGGAATGGATGCTGTATTTTGTCAAATGCTTTCTCTGCATCTACTGGGGGGATCATATGGTTCTTGTTTTTTCTCTTGCTGATATAATCAATCACATTGATTGCTTTACGAATGTTGAACCAGCCTTGTATCCCGGGGATAAATCCCACTTGGTCATAGTGAATAATCTTCTTAATGTATTGTTGGATTCTATTAGCTAGTATCTTGTTTAGAACTTTTGCATCTGTGTTCATCAGGGATATTGGTCTATAATTCTCCTTTTTGGTGGGATCTTTGTCTGCTTTTGGAATTAAGGTGATGCTGGCCTCATAGAATGAGTTTGGAAGTATTCCATCCCTTTATATCTTTCAGAACATCTTTAGTAGAATAGGTATGATTTCTTCTTTAAACGTTTGATAGAATTCCCCTGGGAAGCCATCTGGCCCTGGACTTCTGTGTTGTGAGAGGTTTTTGATGACTGCTTCAATTTCCTCCATGGTTATTGGGTTGTTCAGGTTTTCTATTTCTTCCTGTTCCAGTTTTGGTAGTTTGTGGTTTTCCAGAAATGCGTCCATTTCTTCTAGATTGCCTAATTTATCGGCTTATAGCTGCTCATAATATGTTTTTAAAATCGTTTGTATCTCCTTGGAATTGGTTGTGATCTCCTTTTTCATTTGTGATTTTTGAGTCTTTTCTCTTTTGTTTTTAATAAGGCTGGCTAATGGTTTATCTATCTTATTAATTCTTTCATAGAACCAACTCCTGGTTTTGTTGATCTTTCTACAGTACTTCTGGTCTCTCTTTCATTGAGTTCTGCTTGAATCTTTATTAAGTCTTCTTCTGCTGGGTGTAGGATCTATTTATTGTTCTTTCTCCAGTTTCTTTAGGTGCAAGGTTGGCTTGTGTGTTTGAGTTTTTTTCAATTTTTTGAGGGATGCTTCTATTGAGATGTATTTCCCTTAGGACTGCTTTTGCTGTATTCCAAGTATTTTCAACGGTTGTATCTTCATTCTCATTAGTTTCCATTAACCTTTTTAATTCTTCCTTAATTTCCTGGTTGACTCTTTCATCTTTTAGCAGGATGGTCTTTAACCTCTACATGTTTGAATTTCTTCCAAATTTCTTCTTGTGATTGAGTTCAAGTTTCAAAGCATTATGGTATGAAAATATGCAGGGGACAATCCCAATCTTTTGGTATCAGTTAAGACCTGATTTTGACCCATATGTGGTCTATTCTGGAGAAAGTTCCACATGCTCTTGAGAAGAATTGTATTCAGTTGCGTTTGGATGGAAAGTTCAGGAAATATCTGTGAAATCCATACACTGTGGTCCAGTGTATCATTTAAAGCTCTTGTTTCTTTGGAGATGTTGTGCTTAGAAAATCTGTCATTTGCAGAAAGCATTGTGTTGAAGTCTCCCAGTAGAAGTGTATTATTATCTAAGTATGTCTTTACTTTGGTTATTAATTGATTGATACACTTGTCAGCTCCCACATTAGGGGCATAAATATTCATGACTGTTAGGTCCTCTTGTTGGATAGATCCTTTAAGTATGATATAGTGTTCCTCTTCATCTCTTACTACAGTCTTTGGGATATACTTTAATTTATGTGATATGAGGATGGGTACCCCTGCCTTCTTTTGAGGACCATTTGAATAGTAAATGGTTCTCCAACCTTTTATTTTCAGGCTGTAGGTGTCTAAAATGAGCCTCTTGTAGACAGCAAATAGATGGGTCTTGTTTTTTTATCCAGTCTGAAACCCTGTGTCTTTTGATGGCATCATTAAGCCCATTCACACTCACAGTTACTATTGAAAGATACAAATTTAGTGTCATCATAATACCTATTCAGTCACCGTTCTAGTGGCTTATTTCTTTGGGCTTCCTCTTTCTTTTACAGAGTACCCCTTAATATTTCTTGCAGAGCTGGTTTTGTGGTCACATATGCTTTCAGTTTCTGCTTATCTTGGAAGCTCTTTATCTCTCCTTCTATCTGAATGAGAGCCTTGCTGGATAGAGTATGTATTCTTGGCTGCATGTTCTTCTCATGTAGGACCCTGAATATATCCTGGAGCCCTTTCTGGCCTGCCAGGTCTCTTTGGAGAGGTATGCTGTTAAACTAATATTTCTTCCCATGTAAGTTAGGGATCTCTTGTCTCTTGCTGCTTTAAGGATCTTCTCTTTATCTTTGGAATTTGAAAGAGTGGGGGGAGGGGCCTGCAGTGCTGATTCTCAGGTATGTGCACAGCTCGGTGGGAGCTGTTTATCCTGTGAGGTCCCTGTTCCCTGGAGGCCCCGCTCCATCACAGGAACAGAGTGACACCAAGAGGTGCAGCCACACTGGCAGCGGCCAGCTCTCCAGCCCTGGAGTCAGCTCCCGCAGTAACTACTGCAGTCTCCCAGTCTGCACTGGCCTCGATCTCTGGGGTGGGGGGCGCTGACCTGCACAGCTGGGGGCACCCAGCGGCAGCGGCATCCTCGCTGTTTGTGCTCTCCCCGCCTCTGCCTCTCCCAGTGGGGGGGGGGGGCGCGCAGGATCTTGGGCTGTGTCCCCTGGCACCCTGGGATCCAGCGCCTGTGCTGCTGGAATCGCGCTCCCGGGGCGCAGCCCCCTCCGCCCGGAGCCACCGCCCAAGCTGCTACCGGGGCCCCACCGGGCGCTCCAGGCCTTTACCGAGCTCGGCCTCTGCTGTGCGGCAGGCTCTCCCCAGGGAGCCCCTCCTCTGTTAGTGCCCCCGGAACCTGGAGGCCCCCCTGACCCCTGCGGTTCTGCCCGGTTTCCCTGCTGAGCACTTTTCCATCCGGGAAGAATCCGGTATGGATTTTTAAAGTTCCTGCTTCTCCGGGGCTGTGCTTTCCTGTCCTGGAGGCTCTCACAGCCCGGCTTTAGCCTGGTTCCTCGCGGGAGGGGGGCAGGGGGCTCCCCAACTTGATTCTTTTTTATTTTATTTATTTTTCCTTCTTCCTACCTTGTTAGAAGCGCAAACTCTTCTCTCTGTAGCATTCCAGCTGTTCTCTCTCTAAATCTCAGGTCGAATTCGTAGGATTAGAGGATGATTTGAAAGTTAACTAGGTAAGTTGGTGGGGACAGGTGACTTGGGGACTCTACTCCTCTGCCATTTTGCCCGCCCTCTCCTGGGACTCTGATTAAATGCCCTAATAGAAATGCTCTCCAAATCCTATGGCAAATGCTGCTGAAAGAGCAATTAATTCTATCTGGAGGGATTGGGGATAAGAGGGAGAGAAGTTGAACTAGACCCTTCAACTATTGTTCAAGAATGAGCCTTCTCAAAGAAACATAATGTCAGTGTCTTCCAGTGCAGTTTTCCAGGAGATGCAGACACACATTCTTATTAAAACATTTTCAAAAAAATAAATAAATAAATAAAATAAAATAAAACATTTTCTATCAATTCTACATAAAGGTTGGAGATAGAAATATTGAACAGTAATTTGGTGATGGCCATTCTCCAAAGAGTTTAATTGAGTAGTTTCTGATTATCTAAACTGTTAATGGTTAGAATTTGGGAAACCCAAAACAGTGCCTAACAGACTTTCTCCTGCAAAAGTGAATTATCTCAATGATCAATTTGACCAGAATCGAATAGTAGTTAATTAATAGTTCAATTCTTATAAGTGCTTTGTGTTGTTAGTGAATGAAATCTGTAGGCTTCAGGTATCAGACATCTGTGACAACATTGGTATGCTCTTTAGGAAAGGAAAAGTGTCTGACATGTATTCTTGCTTTCCTCTCATGCAATGGTTTACAAGGTAACTATAGGCCCAAACATTCCATTTTCTCATAAAAGACCAGATCTAGGCTGAGCCTCAAGTTGATCACCCAGTTGAAAGAAGATTTTGGTTTATCATCAGTCACTATTCTTTAGAAAACAGTTTCTTCCCATGCCTCAATCTTCCTCTTTTCTCTGCATTTCTTTCTTCTTCCTGCTGTCAACTATTTCTTACTTCCTGTGGGTCTCTCCTTCATTAGTTAACTTGTTAGCAAGAAGCTGAGGACTTGGAAGTCTCACAGACATGTGGCCTAATTTTAGCACGGGGGATGAAAAAGCTGGGCTGAGATGAATTTGAATCACTGTCTCTCTCATAGTAGTAGGAATATTTTAAGACCATGAATTTATCTCTAAAATATCTTAGGCCAGATTTTTTATATTAGGTTATTTTTATTTTGTGTTATTTTCTATATATTTTTATACATTTATATCTTTCTTGATCTACTAGTTATCTAATACTGTGTTTTTATATTTTCAAATGTTTAAGTGACTCCAGTATAAATTTTTGATATGATTTTAAAAAATATTTTATTTATTTATTCATGAGAGACACACAGAGAGAGGCAGAGACATAAGCAGAGGGAGAAGCAGGCTCCCCACAGGGATCCTGATATGGGACTCTATCCCAGGACCATAGGATCATGCCCTAAGCCGAAGGTAGATGCTCAACCACTGAGCCACTCAGGCGTCCCTAAAGTTTTTTATTTTAAATTCTAGTTTTATTTTAATTCTAGTTTTATTGGATTATAGCCAAATTTTGTGATTTTTAATAATTGGTACTATGATTTTTGAAAAACATAACTCTTTAAACATGTTATTTTTAAAGTTTAATTTTATGCTTTTTCTAGAGTTTACAAGCCACTCCAGACAAATTTAGATTATTCAGATGCAAGAAATTCAACCCTATATTTCCTAACTGAATTTGTATTGGCAAAATTATTCTGGCAAATATTTTGCTTTCTATCCAAGGGGAAATAAATAGTAGAGACAAAAGACTAAAAAGGAAAAAAAAGTCAGCACTTCAGATCATGAAACCACATATTGCTAGTATCACCCCGGAAGCCTCTTTTGTGCTCTCCCCCAAGTTACTTCCTCCCCACGAGTAACTATCCTAGCTTCTTTTTTTTTTAATAATAAATTTATTTTTTATTGGTGTTCAATTTACCAACATACAGAATAACACACTATCCTAGCTTCTAACACCATGGTTTAGGTACTACTTATTTTTGAACTTTGTATGATTGAAATCTCATACAGTTTGCGTCCATCTGTGAATGACTTAGTTTTCTCTACCTTGTGTTTGTGGGAATCATCTGAAATGCTGCTCATAGTTGTATAGTATGTTTTTGTAGGAATATACAACAACTTTTTAATGCATTCTACAACTGATAATTTGCTTCTTTCTAGTTGTCAGCTCTTATATTTAACACTAATATAATTGGACTTGGGGAAATGAATCTATTCATTTCTGTTGGAAATATACTTAAGAGTGAAATTGCTAGCTCAGATTGTGCATATGCTCAGCTTTAGTAGTATAATACCAGTTTCCAAAATGGTTGTGTCAGTTCATACTTCCACCTACCAGTTTATGAGAGCTCTGACTGATCCATGTCCTTGTTACCTAGCATTGTCTGATATTTTCATTTCAAACATACTGATCAAAGTAATCATATCACCTTATGGTTTTAAGTTGCATTTTAATGATAACTTATGAAATTGAGCACCATTTTCTACATTTATTGGCCATTTTGATATCCTCTTTTGTGAAAGATATGTTCAAGTATTTTGCCTATTTTTTCACTGATTTTTAACAGTGTATAATCTGGATATGAGTACTTTGTCAGATATACATTCTATAAGTATTTTTCCCATGCTGGCTTGTCTTTTTTGACTTTTAAATGTGTCTTTCTATGAACAGAAAATCTTGATTTAATATAGTGCAATGCAGTGGTGGTGCTTTTTTGGTCCTTTTTAAAAATATTGTCCACTTAAGGTCATGAAGATATTATCCTGAGGTTGCTTCTAAAACCCGAATCATTTTACCTTTTTCACATTTAGATCTAAAATCCAACTGATTGATTTTTATGTGTCTGTGAGATAGAGGTCAAGATTACTTTTTTCCCGTAAAGATATTCATTCAGTTGACCCAACACCATTTATGGAAAGGAATGTACCCTCCCCCATTGCACGACAAAGTCACCCTTTGTTGTAAATCTGGTGACTGTATAAATGTGGATTTATTTCTGGACCCTCTATTATGTTCTATTGGTCTATTACCTATTCTTACATTGATACCACACTCTTTTCATTACCAGAGCTTTGTGATAGAAACCTGTTTTTCAGCTTTATTTTTCTTCTTCGAGATTGCTTTGGCTAGGAGTGCCAAGTGACTCAGTAGTTAAGGTCTTTCTTTGCTCAGCTCATGATTCCAGGTCATGATCCTGGGATTGAGCCCTGCACTGAGCCCTACATGGGGCTTCCAGCTCAGCAAGGAGCCTGCTTCTTCCTCTGCCCCCTTCCTTGCTCATGCTCTTTCTCGCTTTCAGATAATAAATCAATTAATAAAAATTTTTAAAAAGACTGGCTACTCTTAGCCATTTGCATTTCTATATAAATATTAATATATGTACTATATATAACATATATAGTATGTACTATATATGTACTATATAGCATATATATCATATATATATATTATATTATATGTATATATATATGTAAGCTGGAGAACCAGAAAAGCAAGTGCTGTAATTCAGTTTGAGTACAAAAGTCTAAGGATGGAGAGACTGCTGGTGTAATCCCCAGAGTCCAAAACACTTGAGAACTGGGAGCTCTGATGTCCGAGAGAAAGAGATGTCTGAGAGAAAGAGAAAGAGAATTTGCCTTTCCTCCACCTTTTTGTTCTATTCAGGCCCTCAAAAGATTGGATGATTTCTGCCCACATTGATAAGGGCTGATTTTTACTCAGTCTACTGATTCAAGTGCTAATCTCTTCAGGAATACCCTCACGTACACACCCAGGAAACATGTTTTACCATCTCTGGGCATCCCTTAGCTCATTCAAGTTGACATGTAAAATTAACTATCACAATTTCCTTTTCCTAATTTACACCACAATGGGGCCTAAGCACGCCTAGAATCTATCATACTATTCTAAACAGACCAAAATGGTTAATTTCTCTTTGTACACAGATGGATGGTTTAATTTAACAGGATGGCCTATTGTTTACTTCTTTAATGATAGGTCCTGGAAGTGAAAGGCAAGCTCTAGCCAAGGCTAACATGGGGACAGGGAAGAAAGGAAATCACACCAATCTTGCAAATCTGAAATTCCTGTGATAAAACGTGATTAGGATCTTGGGAAAAATAAAATCTGTCAACTAGCATAAGGAACAACATATCAAGCAGTCTATCATTGCAATCACTTCTCAATAGAGAAAACTTTCTTAGAAACTCACTGGGCTCAGAAGATTGGTTGGTAAATCAGAGAAAACTGAATTGCATGGTCTTAAGGGCTTACGTTGAGGTAGCCTTGGGGATCACCTGTTTCCAGGAGATATGCCATGCACTTAGATTACTTAGCTGTGTCAGAAAACCTGCTTCTTTTTGACCACATTATATCAACCATTAAACTTATACCGAGTCTATTTTTCTCATTAATCTAGCATCCATGATGCTATTCTCCTCTTTGAAAGTGTCCTCATCATTTCAACATATTTTCACTACCATTTAACATCTTAAAATGTTGTTAATGGTGATGATGTCTTTGGGGTTGAATTAAGATAATTTTTTTCTCTGTATTCTGTAGTGTATTTTCAAAGTTTGCTGCATAGAGCATATCTACTGCAATCATGTAAATAGCTGTCCATAGGCCATAAACTCCATAATAGGTCATTATTTTGATTTAAATAGTCAATTATCTTTTAAAGAAATTAAAAAGAGAGAAAAAATGTTTTCTGTTTACTCTTTGGTTTCTTTATTTAAAAAAATGATTTTTATACTTGTAAATTGGTGAAATTATTCATCACATAGTATGAAGTACATAATAGAAAAATTATTCATATTAATAGGATCCTTATTTCAAGAGCTGCAGTAGTCATTCACATATAAGGAAGAATTGGCTCGGATCCATTGTCTTCCCTTTCTCTGCTCTTCTGCAACAATCTGAGGTAATAGAAAATGATTATTTGCTAATTATTCTCAGTTTTCACCTCTGGCTAATAGAAACTTACTGTTTGTTTATCTTTGAATTAGATTCTGTGATTGACATGTTGGTAGGTCAGTTAAAGTGATCTTGTGTTTGAGTGCCACTGAGATGTTGGAGTGTTTAAATGTTTACCTGTATCAAGAGACACCCACAAATTTATTTCTTACATCTTTAGAGTGTTCATTGATAAAGAATGACCTAGCCTTAGGTCATTTTTTTTTTTTGCATAGCCTTAGGTCTTAAAGCAACATTTATATTTATATTTGCATATAATAGTTTTTAAGGACTAGAGTCACAAATGTTCTTTAATTAACAATAAATGATTAATAATGTTGCTTTGTGACCATGGGTTCCAGGAATTTCAGCTCCTCAGTGTTGTTTATTGGTAATGAGACAAATAATTAGCACCAGTCTCTGTCATATTCCAACAAGATTCTCCTGTTGAGTTATGTAGCACAAATATGCCTTCGTGACCAGCAAAATATAAAAGCCCCATCTTAGACTCCATTTTGGGTTTTGTTACTCACAGAGCTATGCCAGACACAGAAGTTTCAGAAATGAATTTTCTACCTCAAGGAGCTCACTGTCTGTAGAAGAAAGCTAATACTTGAGTACAACCTGATAATGCTTTAGTGCCTTTGATAGGGGCATGAGATAGATACTACGAGAACATACAGGTAGGGAGTACCTTATTCTTCCTAGCTTGGAGGATGTGGGGGGTATACAGAGGAGTCAGGGCTGAGTAAGATGGGTATGAGGAGGAGAATGAATGGTCAGTACAGAAGAGATAATTTTTTAATCAATTCCTTAAAGACGATTTGCCAAACAAAAGAGGGCATTTGACTCAGAAGGAATTATTTTGCATTCAGCTATTTGCCACAGAATATCTGACAGTGATTCAAGCAGTCTATTTATCTCACTTAAAAAGAAGTCTAGACAACAGTGCAGCAGCTCAAGAACATCATTACAGGCAGCTCAGGTGGCTCAGCGTTTTAGCATCGCCTTTAGCCCAGGGCCTGATCCTGGAAACCCGGGATTGAGTCCCACATCAGGCTCCCTGCATGGAGCCTGCTTTTCCCTCTGCCTCTCTCTCTCTCTCTCTCTCTCTCTCTCTCTCTGTCATGAATAAATAAATAAAATATTTTTTAAAAAAGAACATCATTACATCACATAAATATCGTGTATCTTTCATCCTCATAATTGCAAATTGTTTAATGCACCTCCAGCCTCATATTCATGTTGTAGACAAGAGCAGGGTGAAGCAAGAAGGGGCAGTGCCTGTATCAGGAAAATAGACACTTTCTCAGAAAACCCTGGTGGACTTCTTACATTTATGTGACTTGGCCACCATGTGCCTGTTATGTTGCTACCTAAAATTGTTGGTGAGAAAGGACAAAATGGATATTAGGGAGGAGAGGAGAAATGTCTGCATAATGTGCCATCAAGAGGGATGTCATGGAGGAGCATGTTTCAAGTACAAGGGCTGCAAATAAAGAGCAATAGAAATTTAAGTTGTTGGAGGTACAGGGCTTCCTACATCTATAAATTTCTGGATATCTCTCACTCTCAGGCCAGACTCTAGGATAGATAGTTGAGAATGTGAACTTCAAAAGTAGACAGACCTCATTAGCTGTCTGAGTTTGCATAGATTACTTAAATTCTGTGAGCCTCAGTTTCCTTATCTGCAAAATGGAGATAACTCTATCGACTTCATTGAAAGATATGATCTATATCAAGCACTTGGCACAGTGCCTTGACCATAGTAAGTGCTCAATAACTATTAGCTATTACTATTAGTTATTATTATTGTAAATCAGCTCCTACCTTCACACACACATTCAAGAATAGCCAGGGAAATATTAAAAAAGAAAACCATAGCTGGGGGCATCACTATGCCAGATTTCAGGTTGTACTACAAAGCTGTGGTCATCAGGACAGTGTGGTACTGCCACAACAACAGACACAGAGATCAATGGAACAGAATAGAGAACCCAGAAGTGGACCCTGACCTTTATGGTCAACTAATATTCGACAAAGCAGGAAAGACTATCCCCACTGGAAAAAGACAGTCTCTTCAATAAATGGTGCTGGGAAAATTGGACATCCACGTGCAGAAGAATGAAACTAGACCATTTTCTTACACCAGACACAAAGATAAACTGAAAATGGATGAAAGATCTAAACGTGAGACAAGGTTCCATCAAAATCCTAGAGGAGAACACAGGCAACACCCTTTTTGAACTTGGCCACAGTAACTTCTTGCAAGATACATCCATGAAGGCAAGAGAAACAAAAGCAAAAATGAACTATTGGGACTTCATCAGGATAAGAAGCTTTTGCACAGCAAAAGATACAGTCAACAAAACTAAAAGACAACCTACAGAATGGGAGAAGATATTTGCAAATGACGTATCAGATAAAGGGCTAGTATCCAAGATCTATCAGGAACTTATTAAACTCAACAGTAAAGAAACAAACAATCCAATCATGAAATGGGCAAAAGACATGAAGAGAAACCTCACAGAGGAAGACATAGACATGGCCAACATGCACATGAGAAAATGCTCCACATCACTTGCCATCAGGGAAATACAAATCAAAACCACAATGAGATACCACCTCACACTAGTGAGAATGGGGAAAATTAACAAGGCTGGAAACCACATATGTTGGAGAGGATGTGGAGAAAGGGGAACCCTCTTGCACTGTTGGTGGGAATGTGAACTGGTGCAGCCACTGCGGAAAACTGTGTGGAGGTTCCTCAAAGAGTTAAAAATAGACCTGCCCTACGACCCAGCAATTGCACTGTTGGGGATTTACCCCAAAGATACAGATGCAATGAGATGCCGGGACACCTGCACCCCGATGTTTGTAGCAGCAATGTCCACAATAGCCAAACTGTGGAAGGAGCCTCAGGTGTCCATCGAAAGATGAATGGATAAAGAAGATGTGGTTTATGTATACAATGGAATATTATTCAGCCATTAGAAATGACAAATACCCACCATTTGCTTCAACGTGGATGGAACTGGAGGGTATTATGCTGAGTGAAATAAATCAATCGGAGAAGGACAAACATTATATGGTCTCATTCGTTTGGGGAATATAAAAAATAGTGAAAGGGAATAAAGGGGAAAGGAGAAAAATGAGTGGGAAATATCAGAGAGGGAGACAGAACATGAGAGACTCCTAACTCTGGGAAACAAACTAGGGGTGGTGGAAGGGGAGATGGGCAGGGGGTGGGGGTGACTGGGTGAAGGACACTGAGGGGAGCACTTGATGGGATGAGCACTGGGTGTTATTCTATACATTGGCAAATTGAACACCAATAAAATATAAATTTATAAAAAAAAGAAAAGAAATTGAAAAAAATAAAATTATGTCATATGTTACTCAAGTTACCTATCAATAAAAACTACATTTTGCCTGATTTAAAAAAAAAAATCCCTCCTCTTATGGGCCTATGGGTTGTCCTTTCTGCTGTTATATTTTCTCTTCTCTTTCTAGACCCAATATAAAATGTAACATGGTCTTTTAGCATCTTCTCTGAGCCTGAAATGGATCTTCTAAGAACTTCTATGACTCTGTTAGGGTAACTTGCATCCTCATTTCATCCCTTTCTTACATTTGCCCTTTCCACATAGTGCATATAAAACAGGGACTCAGGGTGTCAAGGGTGTCTGTGAATAGACCACCATGAAGAACCTGATCATCCTTGTGCAGGTATATATTAATAGACCTAGCACGTACTTACCCATGCAAACCTATTTTCTCCTACAGTATAGAAGACTATACTGTACTTGCTGATGTATGTATATATTTGTACAAAATCTATTATATTGCTATATTCTTTCAGATTAGTGGAACATTTCAAGTAAATATTCCACCAGTTTTGCTTGGATATACTTGGAGTAAGACTTATGTGTCTCCAAAAGAAGATAATAATGGGCAGAATTTAAAAGAATGTATTTTCTTAAATATTTTTGCTACCATTGAACCTCAAATATCATATGTCACCTGTAATCCAGAACTAGACAAGGTAGGTTTTGCATTGAATTGTTTTTATATGGGATCCCTGGGTGGCGCAGCGGTTTGGCGCCAGCCTTTGACTCAGGGCGCGATCCTGGAGACCCAGGATCGGGTCCCATGTTGGGCTCCCGGTGCATGGAGCCTGCTTCTCCCTCTGCCGGCTTCTCCCTCTGCCTGTGTCTCTGCCTCTCTCTCTCTCTCTCTCTGACTATCGTAAATAAATAAAAATAAAAAAAAATTAAAAAAAAAAAGAATTGTTTTTATGTGTCCTATTAAAGAAATATAAACTGTCTTAAAAACTAGTAATAATAATTTCAAAGCTGGTAAAAATGAACATCAGTTCTTGATATTTTCCTGTGGGAAAAATATAGTACAATGTTGAAATATTTTGAATTTTATTTTAGTTTTCAGATCTAACAGATGTCTTGGAGAGAGCACAGATTTTCAAAAAAACTTGTAAGGCGATGTTTCCCAACCGAAGAATCACAACTACTGTCTTTAATAGTGAAGGGATACAGATCTTAGTAACAAGATATATCAAAGCATTAAATCCACCTCAGCAATTCCTGGATATGTTTCTTCATGATTCTAGTGCCACACTTGTAAGATACGTATTTTGGTAGCTTTGTTGATATATAATTCACATACATAAAATTCACCCATCTAGGGTGTACAATTCAATGGTCTTTAGTGTATTCAGAGTTGTACAACCATCACCATAGTAAATTTTAGAACATTTTCATCACTCTAAATTTATATTCATTTTCATTTGTTTACTGTTTTATATTAACTTTGAGCATAACTTTCTTCCAAAATTGCTTTGCTTTCAAAGACAGTTTCCTGAGAGAGAAATCATTTATGTTGTAGTATGTCCTCCTGAACCCCACATAGGGGAGAAGATTTCTTGCAGATTCCCTTCATTCCGGCCCCCTTGGACGAGAGTCACTGTTGCTACAGGAGTTCATGTGACCACACTAGTTTTGTAACATTTCTACCAAACTTTGAAAAATGGCACAGAAAAATTCCTTTGACTTCCAGGCAAAGTTAACAGTTATGTTGCTAAAGGGTTGTGTCCTTCTAAGGATTGCTTCTCACTGTATGTGAGAATAAAGAAAGTAGGTTATATTATTCCCTGTAAACTGCCAATATAGCACTTCCCACTCCATCCCTATGTGACTTTTTCTTTATGCATATTTATTTACCAGCTGACAAGAAAGACATATACTCAAAATTGAATTTCATATAAAATGAAGATTTATTCACTTGACTCAAAACCTCCTTCCACTTTGAGAAAGGAAAATGTGATATCAGAAATATATCTCCTCTTTGAGAAAAGAATAAGCTTTGCTTAAAGGCCATCCATGAAAAATTGCTTATATCTTTTGTTTATTTGGGTTTGATTGAGTCAATTGGTTCACCTCAGAATATTTATATTATTTGTCCACTATCAAGCTCCCTTAGCTGGACTCTTCAGGATAAAATCAGAAGTTCTAATTTAGGTTGCCTTTTGCTACACTCTGCCTTTCCATCATGAGTTATGAGTTTCTTCCTGCCTGTTTCCTGTCACCCAAAGTCCAAGGAGATAATAATGCTTTAGATTTATTTCAAAGACAATCTTTGTCTTTTTAAAAAATACATATAAATAACTCAGCAACTTTGCTCATGAGGGACTATGAACTATGTTTAATAACTGCAGGAAGTCAGAAACATGACCAATGCAGGAGGTAATTAGTGCACAAATAATGGTTATTATAAATCATTGGAAATGTCAGTAAACTTTCTGTATTGACTCATTATTTATTTGTATCCCTTTCTCATTTCCTACATTAGTCTGAGTCCTTGTCTCCAGCCCTGTAGGGGGAACAGTCCACAGTTGCACCAACATTTTCCTACTTCAACAGCTTGTAACAAGCTTATATTAGTAAAAGTAATTCTGATAGATTTGGAACTTAAAAGCAAATCAAGGGCAGCCCCGATGGCGCAGCGGTTTAGCGCCGCCTGCAGCCCAGGGCATGATCCTGGAGACCCTGCATGGAGTCCCAGGTCAGGCTCTCTGCATGGAGCCTGCTTCTCCCTCTGCCTGTGTCTCTGCCTCTCTCTCTCTCTCTGTCTCTATGAATAAATAAATAAAATCTTAAAAAAAAAGGCAAATCAAATTTTTGCTATTCTTCAATATTTTTCTTTTAAAAATTTAGCAGTTTTTAAATTTTTTTTAATTTAGCAGTTGTAACTTAAAGTATATATGTAATCTATATAATGTATATATGTATACAATATATATAATATATGTAATATATGTAGTATATACCATGTTTAAAAATTTAATAATTTATTACAGTGAAGTGTAATGGTTAACAGGCATGTTCTGGAGTCCAACTAATTTGGGCTTCTTCCTGCAAGACTCCATACATTGTGTTGGCTCTGTGACCTGGGCAAATTATCTTAGCACTCTATGCTATTTCCTCTTCTGGAAAACAATAATAATAATAATAATAATAATATGTATTTCATGGGCTTGTGGGATACATTTAATGTGATGGTATTGCATGTAAAACACTGTGCTTGGTGATGGATATATATATATATAGTATACACTTAATAAATGTATGTTAATATTATTTTAGGACCTCATTGCTCGCTTTGTATCTTTGATTCCTATCGTGCCTGATATTCTGGATGAAAATGATGGTTTTGATATATGGATGACATCAGAGGTAACAAATTGTATTTTATATATTTTTAAGATTTATTTATTTGAGAGAGAATGCACGTGTGTGTGAGTGGGGGAAGGGCCAGAGGGAGAGAGTGTCAAGCCGACTCCCAATGAGCATAGAGTGCTCACAACCCATGAGATCAAGACCTGAGTGAAAACCAACAGTTGGATATTTAATCAACTGAGCCACCCAGGTGCCCCATTATGTTTTACAACTAAAATATATAGTACTCTTGCTTTTTTCCTAAAGAAACACTTTTTTTTAAAGAAACACTTTTTAAAAGTATTATGCACTTATGAAATACTTTGTCTTGTGAAATTTGAAAGCATTTGATAATTTAATATATCATTTTTAGCTCTATAACAATCCATAGAGATAATTCTTAAACTGGAACAATTTTATTCAACATTATAAATGGTGGCTTATGAATATTTTAATTCAATGGGAATTCCAGGAGTATGATATTATGACATCCTCCAGAGAGAAATATGGTTTGTCACTATGGAGCTGGACAGATGCTGAGTCTAGGGCAAATATATTCCATTTCTCAGAAGCTTTCCTCAGTCTCTCCACATCTGAATGAAGAGCTTACATAGCAATGTTCTTTTTTAGCACTTGGATTAAAATTCTCTTTAGATCAGTTGCCAAATAGAATACAAGCCCCATGAAATATTTGAGACACATTTATACTAAAAATTTGTAGATTTAATTGGTCACCCTATTTTTTCCCAAAATCCAGCAACTCTAATTAGAGCAGTTTTTTCATTCCACCTTAAATTATATTTAGTTGTTTCTACACCACACTCTGTATATATAGCTCTCAAGTTTAATCTCCGAATGAAGAGGTAGTCCTGATTATTTATTTTTATATTTTTATATACATTTAGCAAGCATTCAAGAAATAACTTTTATTTGAAAACTACTAGTATGACAGGAGCCTAAGAGAGGGGCACTTTCCACCTGGAACCAATGGTCCTGGCACTTCTCTAGAATGATTTATTTATTTATTTATTTATTTATTTATTTATTTATTTATTTTTAAAGATTTTATTTATTTATTCATGAGAGACACAGATAGAGAGAGAGAGAGGCAGAGACACAGGCAGAGGAGAAGACTCCATGCAGGAAGCCCAACACGGGACTCGATCCTAGGACTCCAGGATCACACCCTGGGCGGAAGGCAGGCACCAAACTGCTGAGCCACCCAGGGATCCCCTCTAGAATGTTTTAGAGGCTAAAGTTGAGCTGAAATGGATTTAGGGGGGGCACCGGGCTAACTTAATAAGTCAGCTACCCAGTCTCCTGCTATGTGAGAACAAGGGAGACACAAGCATGTGTTTCCAGTGATTCAGTTATTAAAATCTAGTAGAACTCAAAGAGGTGTCATTAACTTTAGACTCTTCTGAGACTTTCAGACCTAACAGAATGTATTCATGGATATTATGATCCTGCAGAACATTGAAAGAGCCTCTAAGATATCTAACAAATAACCATAAAAATAACTATTTGGGTAAATACCTAATACTCCCGAGTCTCCCTCCTGCATACCCCCAATCCAAACAATGCTCCTAACCAAGAGGTTAGTGATTACAAGTGGGATTGATTACAACGGAATTCCTCTTGGCTAATGTCTTCCCACTAACGTGAACTCTTTAGCCATGAGATGCCCATGTTGTATGACTAACTAGACTGCCACAGGACAAGTGATATTTTCTCCTACCTAACACACAGTCTCCTTCAACCACTTAAGAGCTGTATGACCTAAGATAAGGGATTATACAGGGATTTTGAATGGATAGCACATATGCAAGGTATCTGGAATTCAGTATGTTAGTTACCTGTTCTCCCCTGTTCCCTCCTCCTATGACATCCAGTCAGGGGAGCCTCCTTGGCCTGACACTGAATACTACTGGTATTCTGCTCTTCACTCTTCTGTTCACACTTTTTTTTCAAAGGAGCACATTACCATCCTCCCTAATCTCCATTCCTCACCATCACATTCAGCCAGTGTGTAAGGATGTAGCCATATCAGTTTTTAAAACATTGAAATGCTTTCATACTGATTGGTAAATAGTCACTGCCAAGAGCTCCTGGGGTCCCCCCATCCCCCACCTCCCTGGCCACCAAAGCCCTTCCTCTAGGACTATACTGAACGGAAAGGCACAAGTCCTGTCTAAATGTTGCAGCTGCTATTCAATAACAATAGACTATTGCCATATAAACATTTGGGCCCATATATGTAGTTAGATCTTCTTGATTTTTTTAAGGGAAGCCAGAGCTCCCAATTTTAAAAGATATTTCAGGGCCAAGCAAAAAACACACTTATAGACTAGAACTAGATCATAGACTACCAGTCTACCACCTCTGCTATGCTTTCCTCTTTTGCTACAACTGTTTTACTAGGCACCCTATATTTGACTACAGATCTTTCAGTTGAAGAAGTTTCAGTCATTTTCCTGATTGGGCTTCAATTTAGTCCTCTTCCTCTCCTTGAGTTGAGAGCACTCTGCTGGTATGGGACAAACCAAAGGATCCCTTCCTCTAAAAACTATGTGATTTCCTATCAGATGAGGTTTCTTAAAATAACAGTCTGTATGTCTCTGTTTGCCAAAAGCAGTTTAATATTTGTCCTAAATATAAATATCCTATTTTTGTTTTTGTTTTGTTTTGTTTTTATTTATGATAGGCACACAGTGAGAGAGAGAGAGGCAGAGACACAGGCAGAGGGAGAAGCAGGCTCCATGCACCGGGAGCCCGATGTGGGATTCGATCCCGGGTCTCCAGGATCGCGCCCTGGGCCAAAGGCAGGCACCAAACCGCTGCGCCACCCAGGGATCCCTAAATATCCTATTTTTGGATGATGAACTATTTGGTCACTTACACAGTATCCACATTAATTGTCCCATAGTAAAGGTGATCCCTATAGTCCAAGTTAGTGTTCTCCACAGTGTTTTCTCAAGCAGAAGGTACCAGAGCTTTCAGCTTTTCAGTCAGTCATCCTAGCAACCTGGCAAAAATATGTGTATTTGAAGCTGGGAAGAGTAGAGGGGCTCTCAATCTATTGGATGCTTATATTATTGATCTTTCTCTTCTTTTTCTTTTGGCCTTGTTCCTTTTGCTTTGCCTCAGCGCTGTATCAGTCTGGCTATTGGAAATAAGGAAGAGCATGCCATACTACTCTGTAATTTCTTTCTGTATTTTGGAAAGAAAGCTTTGGTCCTCCTGGGGACCTCAATGTTGGAAGTAAGTGCTGGAGTTAATATTTAAATAGTGTAAACAAAACTAATCAGCCTTCAGCTGCAAGTTTAAAAGACATCAACCCTGGTTTTCCATCTTTTCACAAGCTAATTGAGGAATTTCATGGGCAACCAGTTATTTAGTTAAGAGGATAATGATGGCTCATCAAAATGATCACAATGTAAAGAAAGGCTTTACTTTTGTCTGTAAAACTGTACTAATGATAGTGCTTCTTCATGGGGTTAAGAAGATATTAAGTTACATTGTGCATATGTGACACTGAGAACAGTAGCTTGGTTCATGGTGCCATTTCAATAAATTTCACTTCAGTAAACGGTGGTAGTGGTGGTGATGTAGTAATAGTTATAGTAGTGGTTGTAGAGGTTGGTAACCATCATCACCACCATCAATCATCTCTGCCTTTCTAATACTATATTTAAAAATCCTTAAGAAATACTTCTCCCTATTCTTCCTTGCTCAGTTTTAGTCATACAAGATGTGGGCCTGAAATTTGTTTACCTACCCAAAATTTTTGCAACTTAATTATATGCTCCTACATCCATACTTCCAGAATGCTATCTTCTTTTGGACTGTTCCTATTTCTACCACAAATATCTTGATAAGGCTAAAGATTTCCAGTCTGTTTTTAGGCTTTCTGTTATTATCACTTATTTCTCTATATTTCCTTGGCATGGCTTATTATTTTTGTCACATTTGCAAGCTAAAAGCCTGTGGTTAATTCCCAGCGCCCCCCCCCCAATACACACACACACACACACACACACACACACACACACACGGGCGCACGCACGCACATGAAATTCTCCTGTGTAGTTTTTTTTTTTTTTTTTTTTTTTCCTGTGTAGTTTTAAGTGTCACTAGATGGCAGTAAACTGGTCGATGGTATTTCAACAAACATTTGCACTTTGGTTGCTCTGGCTGAGGTGAAACCTCTTCTTTACTGTAAAGATGAGCACAGTGATAAAGAACAAGAGCTTTGAAGAGTCCAGGCTACATGGCACGATGTTAAAATTTGTTTTTGAGAGTTGGTCAAAGAGGGATTTAAACCCAGCAGTACCATTTACTAACTGTGTGATCTCAGCTTGTTTACTTCCCTGAGGTTCAGGTATCTTCTCCTTAAATGGGACTAATGCCATTTATCATTCTGCTAGACAAGCCCCTCCACCTCTTGACTCTATCTGAAAGATGGCCATAAAGATTACCCCCACCTCAAAGAATTTAGAGTGAATGCAAATGAAAAATTTAGTGTGAATGCTGAGCATGGTACCTGGTGCACATAAATTCCCAAAAAATATTCAATAGTCTTTGTTATTATTATTACCTGAAATTGTTATTCTTTTCTAAGAAAACTTTGCACTTAAAAAGGTATATTCAGAACCGAATAATAACATATTGACTACTTTTATTCCTCAGATGGTTTCCTGTATACTTTCTCTCTAGCCTCTCATTCCAGATCTTGTTCTCAAAATTAACTTAACAGCTTTTTAACTTCACTTGGCTTTTTTCAGGGCATTAGGCAAGTGTCTACTTCCTAACTCTGTGTGGTGTTCCCCTTTAGTCCCCAAGTATATTCCACTCAAAGCAGGGCTAGTCCATATAGTACCTTGTGTGAATTAGACCAAAGTATCCCTGCCTCAAAACACTTTAGAGCTAACTGTTGGGAAATTATCACAGTATATTGATTTTTCTAGATCAACATGCTTTATTGCAGTGAGGGCACACCCTACAGGGCTGTACATGGCTACACCAGCTCAAAAGTTCTCTTATTTGAATCTTCATGCTGGTCTGGGCTTGAGGATTTCTGGAGCTTTGGGGTTTTTTTGCTTTTCAAAAAGAATTTGAAGACCCTAAGAAAAGACTTTTATAAATCAAAGATATCACATGCTTACATTATAGTTCCACATGCAAAAATGAGTTAAATCAACCACCCACCAAACATGACTTTAACTCTTTTTCCTCACACAGGGGCAAGTGGCTTATGTATTAACTCAAGAAACTAATGAATATTTGCTTTGGAATCCATTAACTGGGCAATGTCATAAGCAGTTTGACCCATTTTGTCCTTTACAAAGTGTAGACTGTTTGTTTGATGATGGAAATGTAAGTATATGGGGGGAAAATCTTATTTTGAGTTATCTCATCAAGAGTCAGTGGCAGTGGTCCTCTACCCTGGCTCTGCAATAGAAATGTATGGAAAACTTTGAAGAAACTACAAATGTTAAATTAGAATCCCTGGGATATGGGGTCAGGTAAATCTTTTATCCCTAAAGTTCCTCAAGTGATTCTGTAGTGCCTCCAAGGTTGAGAACCAGTTATCAGTGTAATGTTAACATACCCCTAGAATCCCTTTACCTCCTACCTCAGAACTTCCTTTGAAAAAAAAAAAAAAAAAAAAAGAACCTCCTTTGACCTCCACCACTTCATTGGGCAATAGAACTGTAAAATTTTGCTCCATCCTAAACAGGTAACAGCTTTGTGCTCCCATGTGCCTATACTGATTTTATGGTAATGTTTTAATAGGTCTGGTTTAATATTCAACAAAATAATACACCAATGGCTGTACATTTCGACTATTTGAAGGAAAGTTTCTGGAAACAATTGCTTCCAAAAAATTTCCAAGGGACAAAACCACATACCATACAGGTAAATTCCAGGAGTGCTGTATTTTACCACTGGTTCTAATCTTTACCAGTCGTGCCAGCTCTTGTTATGTTTATATAGCTGATTGTGTATTGATTTACCTGGCAATTTAATAAAATATAGTTTTCTCTGCCATCCATCCTGAGTTTGGGCTACTCTGGTCATACTCCTCTATTTGCAAAAAGGAAGAATTAAGAATGTATCATCTTAAATGTGAATTTAGATTTTAAACTTTTTTTTTTTTTTTAATTTTTATTTATTTATGATAGTCACAGAGAGAGAGAGAGAGAGAGAGAGAGGCAGAGACACAGGCAGAGGGAGAAGCAGGCTCCATGCACCGGGAGCCCGACGTGGGATTCAATCCCGGGTCTCCAGGATCGCGCCCTGGGCCAAAGGCAGGCGCCAAACCGCTGCGCCACCCAGGGATCCCTGAATTTAGATTTTAAAATAAAAATTTTTATTATTTATTCTAAAACTGAAAATATAATGTTAAGATGGTGTGGTAAGTTTACTTTGACCTAGCCCTTCTGTTCCACATCCATGGCAATGATAAAATATAAAAATTGAAAAATAGAAAGTTTATTTGAGCTCCAAACCATGACAATTGTCTCATGGAATAGAAACAGGACAGAAATACTAGCAGTGAATAGGGCTGAACAAGTGACGGAAGTAGGGTCTGAAAATGGTTCATGAAATCCAGGGAACCAGAATCAGTCACTTTTTGAAGCCAGGTGTTGTGATGGGGCTCCCTACTTCACTACTCTTGAAAGAAGATGGGGAAGAAAAGCTACAGACTCACTCCCTGGGGCATAGGAGGCAAGAGGTGGAAGCACAGACCTGAAGTCAAGAACCATGGAACAACGACCAGACGGCTCAGCCAGTGGATCTGGATGTATTCAGTGTTACTTTGTGAGGGCACTCCAAATTTCACTTCAGTGGCTGTTTCTGCATTAGGGCCATGGTATGGCAGGGTGCGGGCTATTGCAAAATCCATAGACTAACAGCTGCGAGCCCAGAGAAAGTGAGAGAAAAAAATAGAGAAATAGGCAGAAAACAATTCATAGAAGTAGAAATTTGAATGCTCAATCTCACAATCAGAGAAATACAATTTAAAACAATAAAACACTACTTTGCATGTATAACACTGACAAAAAAATTTTAAGAGTGATCATACCAAGTGTTGGCAAAGAAGCAGAGAAATGGTGGGAGGATAAATGGCTATAAATATTTTAGAAAACAGTATGATGATATCTGATAAAATTGAAGATGCTCGTTTTGATCCACCAATTCAGCTTCTAAGTATATACCATACAGGAACATGCCAGAAAGACAAGTACAGCAATGTTCATTATAGAATTAAAGAAAGAAGAAGAAAGAAAGAAGAAAGAAAGAAAGAAAGAAAAAATTCATCAACCAGAAAAAGAATATATGAATTATGGAAGTACTCATATAGGCAGTTCCGATGGCCCAGCAGTTTAGCGCCGCCTTCAGCCCAGGGCCTGATCTGGAGACCCGGGATCAAGTCCCACGTCAGGCTCCCTGCATGGAGCCTGCTTCTCCCTCTGCCTGTGTCTTTGCCTCTCACTCTCTGTGTGTCTCTCATGAATAAATAAATAAAATCTTAAAAAAAAAAAAAAAAAAAGAAAGTACTCATACTATGAGATCTTCTATGTAGTAGTTAAAAAAAAAAAAGAACCAATTTACACTAGTTCTCAACTCGGACTGTATATCCATTACATCAGAACCCCTGAGGGTAGAACTCACACATCTATATTATTTAAGCTCCCCAGGTGGGACACCTGGGTGGCTCAGTGGTTGAGCATCTGCCTTTGGCTCAGGTCTGATCCCAGGGTCCCGGGATCGAGTTCTACATTGGGCTCTCCACGGGGAGCCTGCTTCTCCCTCTGCCTTTGTTTCTGCCTCTCTGTCTGTCTCTCATGAATAAATAAATAAATCTTAAATCTTAAAAAAAAAAAGCTCCCCAGGTGATTCCAGTGTGCAGCTGATGTTGAGAACAACTGTTCTAGAGCCATGCACATCAGCATGAATGAATATTTAAAAAGTAACATTAAGCAAGATAAAGAATATGCGAATGACACATAGAGTACAAAATCATTTATATAGAGTTTGAAAACTATGTGTAGTTTATCTAAATGGAGACACATAGTGATAATGTAAAAGCATTCATAGGAATGATAAACACTAAATTTAGATTAAAGGTTACCTTTGGAGACAGAAAAAAAGGAATGAGGCAAGGGAACAGCATACAAAGTATGTCAAGTCTGTCTGTAATGTTTTACTTTTTTAAATTTTTTTTTACTTTTTTTTAAGATTTTATTTATTTATTCATGAGAGACACAGAAAGAGAGGCAGAGATACAGGCAGAGGGAGAAGCAGGCTCCATGCAGGGAACTCGACATGGGACTCAATCCTGGGTCTGAAGGCAGGTGCTAAACCACTGACCCACCAGGCTGCCCATACTTCTTAAAAAAAAAAATCTAAAATAAATATGGACAGATGTAAATATTAGATATAGCTAAGTGGTAGGTATGTTGAGTGGATGTTCATTACATTATTTGCAATGCTTGTCTGTGTATTTGAGGTATTTTACAATATCAAAAAGAATGCATGGCGGTTTGCAGGGAAGGGATCAAACAGTACCAAACTGTATAAAGAATGTCTCTCCCCTTCAACATCTTTTTCCCACTCTAAGAAATAACCACTTTTAGTAGTAACTTGTGTGTCCTTCTAAACATCCTCCACATGATGCAAGCGTGTATATATATATCCTGTTTGTAAAGTCATTTTTTTAAATTTTTTAAATTTATTTATGATAGTCACACAGAGAAGAGAGAGGCAGAGACATAGGCAGAGGGAGAAGCAGGCTCCATGCACCAGGAGCCCGACATGGGATTCGATCCTGGGTCTCCAGGATCACACCCTGGGCCAAAGGCAGGCGCTAAACAGCTACGCCACCCAAGGATCCCTGTAAAGTCATTTTAAAGGAGAAATGAAACGTGCTCATCTCTCTTGAGCAAACACTTGCAGCATCCACAGGCCAAGCCTTGCTTGTCCCCTCCCAGAGTTGTGACTGATGCATTGCTGCCTCCTAGGGGGGAGAATGGTATATTTAGAGATGAGGTTTTTTTGTTTACTATTAATCACTCTATTAGGGGTTTAGTGAACGTTCCTTGTATGCCTGCTATGAGCCAGTGCTACATCAGGCATCAGTACTACAAGGAAAAGACATGTCTCAGTATTCCCGAGACTTGTGTTCTTAAGAGGGAAGGAAGTAAGTGAGCGATTGCAGGACAGAATGGTAAATGTGATTACAGAAGAAATGTGTGTGCTTTGGGAGCATGCAGCAGGAGGACCTGAGGGGAAGGACAGTTACTGGGGTTACTGGAGCTTTTCGGGGGGAAAAAAGGATGATAGGCAAAGTGAAGGCGGTGAGCAGGAGCTGGCCTGGAGGGCGATCATGGTAGAGAACAGTGCCAGCAGAGAGAGGACACAGCAGGCAGGCAGACCTGCGGCAGGAGGGATCTGTGGAGCTGTCGGAAGGCCAGCTTGGCTGCTGCCAGGGAGCAAACAAGACAAGCTCAGAGGTGAGCAGAGTCCTGCTAAGGATGTGGCCCTTTGTCCTCAGGGCAGTCAGAAGCCAACAGCATGAAGGCCAGGGCTGCCACGATCAAAATTGTAGTTTTTATAAAGCCACCCTGCCTGAGTATGAAAACTAAACCTTTTCCCAAATTGAATCTATAAATATAAAACTCAGAACTGCATTCGACTTGTATCTACTACTGATTTATTTCCTGTGGGTTAATGGTTCTCGATCTTCTGTCTTGCCACAAACACACCCAAGTAAACTGCTATCTGTAGTGAATAGTGTTGTGTTTTTTTTTTATCACAATTGCAAACACAAATTTGAGTGTGTAAGATGAACATCTGGGTACTCGGAGATGAAGTTAAAAGGGAAATCTTCTTGAAGTTTTAAAAGATATGAATTCCCTTCTAGAAGGGGCCTTTGCCAAAAAAGGAAAGGGAGACTAACACCTCATAAATTTATCGAGTTAACATAACCCAGGTCTCTCTTTTGGGCCTGAAGGTGGCCTAACTAATCCTTACCTGCTGGAGGGAGGAGGTGGGGAGAAGCAGGGAGGCACTGGAGGACTGGACAGTGGTTGGTGACAGCCATCAAGGCATTGGGTTTGCCCATCCTGTCTGGGATAGCTGGTGGTCCTATAAGGTGACAGTGGAGTTCATTGTTCCCTTCTTCCTGTGTCTCTCATCTCCTGCTCAGATGTGTTGTGGGGAAATCCCTGTGCCCGGACTCTTCTCACATCTGTCTAGGGCAGGCACCAGAACCCTGTTGGCTTTGCTGAAACATGGAGTGTTCAGCTTCGCCCCCTGAATTTCTGATTCAGTGGGTCCCAGTGGGGGCTAACAAGTTCCCAGGTGTAAGGCTGCTGGGCCGGGGGGCCACATTTTGAAACCACTGGCTTTAGATCATCATGTGACAGACTGAATCTTC
The DNA here is from genome assembly GCF_003254725.2 of Canis lupus dingo. Lineage (NCBI taxonomy): Eukaryota > Metazoa > Chordata > Mammalia > Carnivora > Canidae > Canis > Canis lupus. The sequence goes on from NC_064270.1 coordinate 9,591,586, forward strand.
TCAATCACTCCTGAAATATTCTAGCACCTAGAGGTCTAAGAACTGTTGCCTGCTTTTTGCACGACCCTCATGTCCCTGTCTCTACAGCTGTCTCTATTTCTCAATTCAGGAATGCCTAAAGTAAAAATGTTTAAACTCAGTTCCTCCTTCTTGTCCATGTGAGCCCTGGGAGATAGGGCAGGGAGGGCTGGTTTGGGTGGTAGACTTAAGGAGTCCTCTTTCCACATAGCAATCCTGCAGGGCAGGGAAGGGAACGTGGGAGAACATGGTAGGGCATGGCTCTCTGCTGTTTTTACAGTGCCTGGAGCAAAGGCTTGGAGATAGGGGAGATTGAAATGGACACACACACACAAAGACCTGGCTCCTGCCAACTGAGAAAAAAGGATATTCAATCAAAGAAGGAAGATGATAAACCATGTTGAAAGAGTAGTAGTAACAATAATACCTGATTTTATTGAACAATATGTGCCGGTTTTGTTGTATTATTTTATTTCAAAATCTTCACAAGACCTAGGGAAGTGAGTACTATCATTGTCCCTCTTTTAAAGATGTGGTAACAGAGACTCAGAGAGATTAAATAACTTCACCAAGACCCCAGTTAATAAGTGGAAGGAACTAGAGCAGCTGCCAAAGACTATCTGGAATAATTAATAAGCATGTCAAGTGCTTCTTTGAATTAATGGATGTGGGCAGCAGATCTATCTTTACCCAGGAAAAACACCTTTGTAAATCCATTCCTCGCCCCATGCTCTGGTAAAGTAGTGTGAAAAAGCACTGTGATCTATGTTTTACCTTTGTGCTTCTGTGGTGGAGGGATTTTGTCACATGAAAGTGGTTTGGGTTCCCCTCATTGTAATTAGCACTCCAGGGGTGACTGTGATGTAAAGGTGGTCTCCCTAGAAGCCTTTCTAACTTTCAATTACCTATATATTTCAGCCTGAAGAAATAATTTATTGTGAGACTAGTAAAAGCATGATAGAAGATCTAAAGAACAGGTACAACATTTATTTATATGTTACGATTGCTATGTTTCTCCCCAAATCTTTCAGCCCCCTTTCAACCTTTCAGTCCTCTACCCCAGTCTGTCAAAATAACTATTCCATTCAGCAATAGAAGCATGAAATGGAGTTTTTTTAAAAAAAGATTTTATTTATTTATTCATGGGAGACACACACAGAGAGGCAGAGACACAGGCAGAAGGAGAATCTGGCAGGGAGCCCAGTGGGGGACTCGATCCCAGTACTCCGGGATCACGCCCTGAACCAAAGGCAGATGTTCAACCACTGAGCCACTCAAGTGCCCCAGAAATGGAATTTACAGTAGTTTGTTCCACTGAGTCATCTGTCTTTTGGTATGTGCATCAAAAAGCAGCCCTTCTACCTTTCCAGAACACTTCTTAAAAAGACCATCTAAGTAAAAAAATGATCGCCTCTGGGAACATTGTGGGGCTGCTATTGGGAAGTTCTTGATACAGACTCCTGTTGATGTTATAGTAATAATAATGTGGTAGTTAATACTTCTGGAAAGGACATGAAGGTAAATGGCCCACCACTTGGAGTATGGGAAAAACATCCAAATCTGGTGGTAATGTGAATACTGTCCTATCCCCAGCCCCGGCACTGCCTCCTTCCCTACACACACACACACACACACACACACACACACACACACACACACGTAGCCTAAGGACTTATTCCGTCAAGCTGAACAAGTTTATCAAAGCCACAAATTTTGCAGCAGGCCTTACTCCTACAGCAAATGTGTCAGAAGCTTCTAGATCTTACTGCCTCCAGTGACTCATGCTGACATAGTAGGCTGCCATATAAGCCGCTGCCCACTGATCAAAACAAAGCATGACAAAAATAATTTTGCTACTCCCTTCCCTCATGAGCACACAACTCCCACTTCTTATTGCCTTCCTTTTTCCCCAATTCTTAACAAAAAAGGAAGAAATGCAGTTGAGAAACGATTGCCAACTTCTGGTTTTTATCAGAATCACTTCTGGAACTGTTTAAAAATACAGATGCCAGGGTCCCAGACCAGACCTGCTTAATCGACATCCGGAGGTAAAATACGTTGCTAAAGCCTGACAGGCGATCTTGATGCTTAGCCCCTACTGAGGCTGCAAACTCCAAACTGCTCAGTGACGCTACAGACTCAGCCATGAGGAGACTGCCAGTGGCTTTTGTTTTTAAAGCACACACGGATTCTGTGCAGAGATGAGGCTTCCCAAGTGGGCCCCATCAACAAACCTGCCCTGTCCCTGGAATAGTCGACCAGCAGGTATTATTCTAGGGGCTGAATACACAGGCACAAATCCCTGCCCTTGCGGAGGGTACATTCTAGTAAGGTAACCTGATCATCATACTTATCAGTCCGTGCCTTGTTTCCTTCCAACTCTGCCTGCTGAATTAACTAATCTAATAAACCCATCCCTGCTCACATCAGCCAGACCAGATATCTAAACTTTTGTAAATGCAGTTTCTTGGAAACACCATGTTTTATGACAGGGGAGGGTCCTGGAGAATGGGGATGTCAGTCCAGTGATCAGACAGGTAGGCAGCTGCCTACACACAGGTACCTGGAAAAGAGCTCTGCCCTTGAGATCTCATTCTTGGCTACCCCAGGAAGCTTCTTGCTTTCCCAAGCCAAGCAAGAGCTTGCTTCTCCCCAAGTTAAGTAATATGAACGACGGCAGATATCCTTAGCCATAGAGGTCTGGCTCATCCTAAAGCAAAAACAATGTAATTCTCATACTTGAGTAAAGTGACAAAACTCTTATCACATTTATGAAACGGGTTGTAATTTGTCATAAACTAATCTTTGCATTGTTACGTTAGGATTGAAAGGACTCTGAAACGTAAAATGATGGAATGGCGACCTAAACAGCCGACACGTTGGAATCGACAATGTACTTATATTTTGCGAAAAATTCTTCCTACACTAGAACTTGGCACTGGAAGCTTTGTATCATCTGAAGAAGAGAGTGAATTTGAAAGACTGCTACAACTTTATTGGGTGTGTGTATGATTTAGTGCATTAATGGCATTTGTTTTATCTATGTTGTTCATTACTTGGGAATAGTAACCTCAAATATCCCTCAAGTGCTTTTTATCTTGATCCTAGATAATAGATGATATGGCATTAAAATACATTTATTTATAGAATAAGAAATTTCAAGTATACCAAACAACTATTACCATGACCGCAATGTATGACATTTTCTTGGAATCAGTCATATTGATGATTGTGGTATATTACATAAACCACAACCTTTGGAAAGAGATGACCAAAAGGAAATCACCTGCAACTAAGAAATTGAAAGATGATCCCTCGGTGGTAGTAATAGAACAGATTCCCTCTCACTGGTTCTGAGCCAGAGGACTCCAGGCAAGCGTTAATATCTTTTATAATATCCAAATATATGTACCCAGCCTGGACTTCTCTCCTCTCTTATATATTTACCAATGCATTTAACATCATCCCGGATGGTTAAAAGGCATCTCAAACTCAACAAGTTCATAACCAAACATGGTGGGCATTTGGTATATTGCTAGGGTCCTCTCCTCTTTTTTTTCCCCTACCTACCCCCAATTCTGAGCATTCTCTCACTGACTCTTCCCTAAGAACTGGTCCAATGAGGTTTTGAAAGCCCCAGTCTCCCAAGAGTGAGTTTCTTTCCCCCTCTATCATCCCAAACACTAGGGGATATCTCCTAGGGAAACCCTTTGAGAGAAGAAAGGAAGGAATCTGTTGGTGTTGAGTACTTAGGCTGTCAGGGAAGGATCTGCAAGTGCTATTTATTCATGAAGAGGGAGGAAGTTGGTTTTTTTGCATTAAAAAAATAGAATTAGGGGTAAACAGATGAGCAAAGCAATATAAGCCAAGGTTTAAAACTTGGAGTTTCTTTGTAAAATTATGTTTAATAACACATAATCAGGGACACCTGGGTGGCTCAGTGGTTGAGCTTCTTGCATTTGGCTCAGGTCGTGATCTCAGGGTCCTGGGATCCATTCTCACACTGGGCTCACCATAGGGAGCCTGCTTCTCCCTCTGCCTATGTCTCTGCCTCTCTGTGTGTCTCTCATGAATAAATAAATAAAATATTTTTAAAAATAATAACACACAATCATAAACCTGAGCTGAATCATGTGGCTTGGATTCAAACTCTGGTTCAACCACTTGCTAGCTTTGATCAAGTTACCTAACTTCTCTCTACTTTCCACCCATTGGGCAAGATAAACAGGAATAAAAATCATTATCTGGTTTGTGGTTATGGTGAGGATTAAATGAGCTGACATTTGCCACAGCACCTAGCACTTAACAAGTATTTAGCAAATGTTATTTGTATTCTATGTGCCAGGCACTGTGTTAGGCACTGGGGTTATGACCATAAACAAGACAGATATAATCTTGTGAATTCATAGAGACTATAGGCTAATGAGACAGACCATAAAGCATGTAATTGCAATATATTTCATTAAATAAGTTAGGGAAGGATAGCATCCTATTGCAACCACATGGAAAGAACACACGAACAGATTTAAGGATCAAGAAAAGCCTTCCAGGGGCGCCTGGGTGGCTCAGTCAGTTAAGTGTCTACCTTCTGCTCAGGTCATGATCCCAGGGTCTTGGGATGGAGCCCCACAATAGGCTCCCTGCTCAGCGGGGAGCTTGCTTCTCCCTCTCCTTCTGATCCTTCCCCCTTTGTGCTCGCTCGCTCTCTGTGTCAAATAAAATCTTAAAAAAAAAAGAAAAGAAAAGCACCCTGAAATAAGTAGTCTAAGGCTTGAAAGAGGTTTATGATTGTGTATTATTAAATAGATAATGTTACATACAACCATGTGCCATAATCCTTTAATCCTGTCATATGGTTGTCACTTAAGAAATATGAACCAAATCAATGTGAAATGAATTCTTCCATAATGCTCATTTAGATACCTCATTTTAGGACCAAGTAATTTTTTTCATTGTCAGTTTGCTATTCTAGAAAGGGTGCAAGTATGTGGAATATGGAGGGTGCATGCTCTGTTATCAGTTCTGGCTCTGTTCTTCTCTCTCTCTGGAAAGTGGGGATTATAGTAGAACTTACTTCATAAGGTTGTTTGAGAATTAAATGTGTGTGTGAAGCATTTAGTACTGTTCCTAGAACATCATAAGCACCTATAAAAATAACTTATTATTTTTTGGCTACCATTTTCTGAGGCTTCTGTAATATTTTTGTATACAGTGATTCTTGATTACCTACATAATTGTATCATGGGTTTACACGTTATTCTGTCTTTTTTCTAGGTCACAGGATTTCCTATCCAGATGCCATACACTGATGTAGAGTCAATTATTGATGCTGTGTATCAAACTGGAATTCATTCTTCTGAATTTCCCCAGACAGAATTTGCTCTAGCTGTATACATTCACCCATACCCAAACAACATATTATCTGTGTGGGTCTATTTGGCTTCCTTAGCTCGATATCAGTAAAAAGGAAGAAGGGAAAAGGAAAAAAAAAAAAAGTGCTCAAGACTTTTCTGGTACCCTAGGATTTTGCTACTTATCCGTAAGTCCAGCCAAGTATGAACCCAAGTTTTGGTTCTTTTATAGAGTTGGGCACCATGCAGACTCACTCTCTGAACCTTTGAGAATGAGTATAGATGATTTCCCCATCAGGGACCTCTTCAAGGAGAATGCTTTGGGTAGTCTAGTAGCCTTGGTTCACTCTCTACAGTAGGTCTTTATTATGGGAAAGAAGCAATTCTGGCCCCTCCCTTTGAAGCCAGGATTACTCAAATTGTAGGCTTCATACCACCTCCATCAAATCACCTGGGGAGCCTTGTTGAAAATGCAGATTCTAACATCCCCCTAAGACCTACTAAATCCAACTTCTGGGAGTGGAGCTCCAGAACCCACATTATGGTAAACAAGATCTCCAGATAATTCTAATGACCTATTAAGAGTGAGCCCCCAGCCTTACAGAATGTTTTCATTACCAAAGTGAGCATGGCCCATTTGATGCTGGTTCTGATGCCATTCCAGGTAGAAGTTATTTAAGTACAAACTTGAGGTCATTGCCTCTTATAAGATAAAAGATTATTGCACTCTTGTAGAGTAAAAGGAAAATCTTCCAGGTTTGGCTAAGGGCTGAGGCCAGTTTCTGGGGGCTTCCTAAAAGTTTTCACTTGGGTTGCTACTGACCTGAAATTCTTTCAGCTCCAAGTATTTGGAAGGGCCTCCTAAGAAACTCTGTCTGATACACTTTGCTGATTCTATGAGAAAGAGAGAAAATGGTCTTATCAAATCTCCAGACTTCTTTTTCCTTTTGTGAGCAATCTGCCTCTAGCACTTTTCTGCAGCTTTCCTATCCCAGTGGTTGCTCCAAAGAGGCCTATCTAGATCCTAGGAGCCTCAAGAGAGAGTGGATAGGGATGTTGAGTCAGAAGCGCTGCCCTTTCCTTTTATTTAAGTGTTGTACGCTTCATTGAAAAAGATATTTATACACTTTACTTAAATGGCACAGAACAACTTATTTTTGAAAAACCAAAGGATACAGATTTCCAAAGGTTGATGAGAGCACTTTTATATGAGGTAAAAACAGGAGAAAGAAAATTCACCTATCACAGTGCAGGTGTGCTGGAGCCTCTTGGGTCACTTTCACAAGCAGAGATCCCAGGTTTATCCCCGGGGAATCCTCAGTCTGAATTCTGTCCTGCAATGTGCCTGCATGGGCTACCAGAGATCTCATTTATTTGCAATGATGTTAGTCTTGGACCCAACTTGAGATTACTAGAAGAGTGAAATAAAATCGTAGTAATGTAGGTGAAGAGAGTGCTTTCTCTCCAAGGATAAAACCTAATTGTGTGTGTTTCTCTGGCATGCATACAAAAATTGATTAGAATTCTTGTTCTTATTTGAATGTTTGTGTTTAAATGCTAAAGGAAGTTTTGTTATTAACAAGTCTCCCGCAATGATTGGGGTAGCATAAAACGTCAATGGAAAAACAAGGTTACCAAAAAAATACTGAACTCATGCAATTTATTTCTGTGACACCTTCAACATTTACCTATTTTGCCAGTTGTTTATGGTTTTCAAATTGATAGGCCACTTGAGAGTAAGGTAGAAAGTGTTCATAGGCAAGCATAGAGGACCCTTCTGTATCATATCCCTTTCTTTTTCTTACAGGTGTCTGGATTTCTCAACGAAAATTTTTCCCTTAAAATTTTTGAAATTGTCTGTAATCATTTTTTTTTCATTTGTCTACTTTAAAGATACATGATTTTATTTTTAAGTTTTTAATTCCAGTTAACATACAGTGTTATATTGTTAGTTTCAGGTATGTAATAGAGTGATTCAGTGGTTCCATCCATCACCCTGTGCTCATCATGAGAAGTGCCCTCTTTAATTCCTGTCACCTATTTAACCCATCCTCCCACTTACCTTCCCTCTGGTAACTGTAAGTTTGTTCTCTATAGTTAAGAGTCTGTTTCTTGGCTTCTCTCTCGCTCTCTCACTTTCTCACTCTCTCATTCTCCCTCCCTCCTTTTTGTTATTTTTGTTTTTTTCCTTAAAAAAAAAAAGAATGAAATCATATGGTATTTGTCTTTCTCTACTTATTTCACTTGGCATTATACTCTCTAGCTCCATCTATATTGTTACAAATGGCAAGATTTCATTCCTTTTTGTGGCTGAATAATAAATATTCCAGTATGTAATATATCTATCTACCACATCTTCTTTATCCATTCATCAGTCAGTGGACATTTGGGCTGCTTCCATATCTTGGCTATTGTAAATAATGCTGCTATAGACATAGAGGTGCATGTATCCCTTTGAATTAGTATTTTTGTATTCTTTGGGTAAATACCCAGTAGTGCAACTGCTGAATCATAGGGTAGTTCTTAAAAATACATGATTTTAAATGTAACATCTAATTTTAAAGTTCTTTAAATCATTCCACAAATATAAATGGGGCATCCATTATGTATCAGACACTTCGGTATGTGCTAGAGTACAGCAGCAAAAAGACAAAGGTCTCCCCTCTGAAGCTTATATTCTTCAGGGGAAATGCACCATAAGAAAAAAAAAAAAGTAAGTGAGATAATATCAGTGTGTACTGAGTGCTATAAAGTAAATAAACAGGATGGCACAATAGGGAAGGACATTGGTGGGGTTGGAGGGAATAAGCAGAGTAGTTAAGTCCTCTCTAAAGAGACAGTGTTAGAGCCAAGATTTGGAAAATGACTTATCAACTGGAATTTTATTCAGTTGCATGGAACAACAATTCAGTTGCATGGAACAGCATTAGGATTAGATACCTAATCACGGTAGCTTTAACCAAATAGAAATTACTTTTTCCACATAACTGCCAAGTCTAGAGGAAGCAGTCTAAGTCTGATATAGTTGATCTGTGATGTCATAGGTGTACTAGCCTTCATCTTCTTGGTATCTCTACGGAGGCTTCTGTCCATTAGCTCCATAGCTTTCAAACTTCAGCATGCTTAAGCCTCACCTGAACAGCAGTTGACACAGATTGCTGAGCCTTAACCCTCAGCCCTCAGAGTTGCTGATTCAGAAGATTTGGGGTAGAGCCCAGCAATTTGCATTCACAACAAGTTCCCAGGTGATACTGGGACTGCTGGTCTGGGGACCAAACCTAAAGAACCTTTGTTTTAGCTTCACATCCGTTTCCATGGTAAGAAAATGCAGAAAGAGAAGGCGGAGGTCAAGGACGCAGCTGGTGTAACTCTTTTAAAAAGCTTCCCAGGAGGCCATCCCTAGTAACTTTCACTTATATCCCATCGACCAGAATTATCACCCTAGCTACAGGGGAAGCTTGGAGGTCAAGTACTGTAAATGAGATTTTGCTGTCCCAGTAAAATCAGTGTTCTATTGTAAGGAAGAAGGGGAGGGTGGCTTATTGGGTAGGCATATGTGGCTTCCACAGATGAGAGGAAGCCAATAGTGCCAACCTATAGCAAAAGCATATCAGGCAGAGAAAACTGCAATCGCAAAGGCCTTGAGTCCAGAGAGAAACTTACACAGGGAAGGCACAGTAGAGGCACATAAAGTTGGAGAGGCAAAGATCAGATCACATCCGTCATGGTAAGGAATTCAGATTTTATTTCATGTACAAGAGCAAATCTCCAAAAGGTGTTGGAGTAAGATATTTTTCTTTTTCAAATTTAAGACTACTTTAAAAATTACTTCTACAGATACTTATTATTTTATGTAATTGCATAAATATCATGTTTTTAAAGTGTGACTCATTTTTTCTCTTTTCTTTTTCTTTTTTGCTTGGGTACCTATCCCACCGTTCTCTCTCCTCCATCCATCTTATTCACTTCACTTGCCTGTCCACTAACCAAGTATGATCCTTCCACTTACTATCATTTTCAAATATACACATATATATACATGTATGTGTGTATATATATATATTTGTGTATATATATATATTTGTTTGTTTTATAAAATGGGACCATATTATGTATGCTTTTCTGTATGTTGCTTTTCTCCTTCAAAAATAGTAGAAATACCTCCCAGTGAACTAATTCCTATTTCTTGGGACATCTGGGTGGCCCAGTGGCTGAGCGTCTGTCTTCAACTCAGGCTGTGATCCCGGGGATCCTGGGATCAAGTCCCACATTGGGCTCCACACAGAGAGCCTGATTCTCCCTCTGCCTATGTCTCTGCCTCCCTCTCTCTCTCTCTCTCTCTGTCATTAATAAATAAATAAATAATCTTAAAAAAATTTTTAATTCCTATTTCTTAAAGGATCCATAGTATTCTAAAGTGTGGGCAGAACTGCTACATACACTTAAGCAATTTATGCATCACACAATTCATTATTTATGTGCAAGGACCCCTGGAGTTGTGTAGTATGTGGTAGCCTTTGTTGTGAATGTATTAGGGTTATATTATTCTCTTATTGAATATCTTTTGATGTAGTTGATAAAAGTGTTTTTTAGTTTTTCTATATCCTTGCTGTTTTTCTGTCTACTAGTCAGTTACTGAGAGAAGTGAAGTTGCCAACTGTAATTATGGCTTTGTCCAATGTTTCTTTGAGTTCTGTCAGGTTTTGCTTCATGTATTTTGAAGCTCTGTTAAATGCACATACATTTAGAATTTATTTCTTCTTGGTTATTTAACTCTTTTATCATTGTGCAACGTCCCTCTTTATCCCTAGTAATTTTCTTTGCTCTAAAGTCTATTTTGTCTGATGTTTATATAGCTATTCAGCTTTCCTTGGATTCGAGTTTACTTGGCATATACATATTTTTTCATTTTTTCATTTTTAACGTATCTATAATTATAGTTGAAGTGAATTTTTTATAGATAGCATATAGTTGGGTTATTTTTTTACAAAAACCTCTGACAATCTCTTTTTTTAATTGGCATATTTAGACCATTTACACTTAATGTCATTATGTTTGGACTTAGGTCTACCATTTTATTATTTGTATTCCATTTTTCCTGTTTTTTCCCCCCACTGTTTTTTCTTTGCTACTTTATTAGATTATTTGAACATTTCTTAGTATTTCATCTTAATTTACATATCTTTTTGCTATATCTTTATTGTATATTTTTAAAGAATTCTCTAGGATTGTACTAAACATACTTAACTTTTCACAGTCTACTGTCACCATATAGATTTCTTTATCCTTTATGTGTGTGTGTGTGTGTATATATATATATATATTATCCTTTATGTATATATATGTATATATATATACATATATATATACATAAAGATATGTTAAGATGAGGTCATCCTGATTTAGGATGGGCCCTAAATCCAATGATTACTAGGACCCATAAAGAGGAAGGTAGAGATTGGAATGATATAGTTACAAGGTGGGGAACACCAAGGATTGCCAGGTACCACCACAATCTAGGAAGAGGCAAGGAAGGATTCTTTCCTAGGGCTTTCAGAGGAGCCTGCTGACAACTTTATTTCAGACTTCTAGCTTCCAGAACAGTGAGAGAATGAATTTCTGTTGTTTTAAGCCACTCAGTTTCCAGTAATTTGTTATGGCAGTCTTGGGAAACCTAATAGAATAGTAAACCAATTCAAGATATATTTTGGAGGTAGAACCAACAGAGCTGTAGTTATGAAATATACTTTTGAAATATCAAAATAAAGAACGAAATGTAAGACTTTTACTGGAAATAATTCAATTTCAAGTTAAAGATAGCAGATTGAACACAGAATTTATTCTACTCCCTCTCAAGTGGACCACAAGAGTAAATAAAATAAAAGCTTAGAAACTAGATAGACTCATAATAACCAACTTTCCAGACCAGAGAAAGCTGAAAATAAAGTGCCTATAAATTTAGGGATGTTGGGACTTTTCAAAGTGAACATCAGAAAATTCCGATACTTTAAAAAAATATTTATTTATTTATTTATTTATTTATTTATTTATTTATTTATTTATTTGAGAGACAGCACAAGCAAGGAGAGGGGCAGAGGGAGAAGCAGACTCCCCACTGAGCAGGGAGCCCAACATGGGCTTGATCCTAGGACCCTGACTGGAGCTGCAGTCAGTCACTTAACTGAGCCACCCAACTGTCCTAGGATCTGTGACACTTTAAAGATGGAGGGAGTGGTATGGAGATGAAGTGAATTAAAAATAGGAGGATTGTAAATGAGATTTTGCTGTCCCAGTAAAATCAGTGTTCTGTTGGTAAGGAAGAAGGGGAGGGTGGCTTATTGGGTAGGCATCTGTAGCTTCCACAGATGAGAGGAAGCCAGTAGTGCCAACCTATAGCAAAAGTGTATCAGGCAGAGAAAACTGCAATCACAAAGGCCTTGAGTCCAGAAAGAAACTTAACACAGGGAAGGCACAGTAGAGGCACATAAAGTTGGAGAGGTAGACAAAGATCAGATCACATCAGTCATGGTAAGGAATTCAGATTTATTTTTTTAAAAATTTTATTTATTCATTCATGAGAGAGAGAGAGAGAGAGAGAGGCAGAGACACAGGCAGAAGGAGAAGCAGGCTCCATGCTAGGAGCCCAACGCGGGACTTGATTCCAGGACTCCAGGATCACACCCTGGACCAAAGGCAGGCGCCAAATCGCTGAGCCACCCAGGGATCCCCTGGAATTCAGATTTAAAAGTCTTTAAAAGGAATGACTAAGCTATAATAAGATCTCCCTCCTCAGCCTTTGTAGCCAGGCAACTCTACTTACCAACACTAGAAGTCTGAAAGCTTATATTCTAAAGAGGTTGGACTGTGGGGAAAGAAACAAGGGTGCTACTGAGAACAGAGAAATCATGTGAAAGTCTGTTTACTGTCTGGTGAGGACGGTCTTCTAGGCTGCTTTTCCATGTAGCCTCTAAAACATTATCAGCCAGTCTTAACACCATCTTCCTATCCCCTTAGCAGAAAATGAGAGGGCTAGAAGGCACTAATTAGAGCATAAATTCAAAATTATGCAGGGAAGTGGTTTCCACGTTAGAGTTTCATATCTAGGCAAAGAATCAAGAATGAAGGGAGATTAAGGATATTTTCAGACATACTAGGTCTCAAAGATTGGCCCTCAGGTACCCTTTCTCAGTAAGCTACTGGGCTATGTAAACCAAGGAAAAGAAAGACATGAGATTCTGGGAAGAGGAATCTAATCCAGCATAGGTAGGCAGAGAGAACTCTTGAGAGAACCCCCCCAAATATTGGATCTGGAGCATCAGAGTAGATGGTTCCAGAAGGATAAATCAAGAGCAGAAAGATGAAACTAATAAATTATCTGAAGGTTGACTGTTTTGAAAGCTGAATGGAAACATTTTACAGAGCTATTGGAGGATATAGAAAATTTACAATTCAGGCTTGAAAAAGCTAAGAAAAAAAATCCAGAAAAACAAAAAGGGAAACCTTATTATAGGACACCATGTGGCTCAACAGTGAACAATATTTGTGTAGTCATTACAATGAAAACAACTGAAAGTGGATGTAACAAAATGTGTTAAACTTATATACTGGGGAGAGGTGTCTGGGTGGCTCAGTTGGTTGGGCATCTTCCTTTGGCTCAGGTCATGATCCCAGAATCCTGGGATTGAGTCCCACATCAGAGTCCCTGCTTGGTGCAGAGCCTGCTTCTCTCTCTCCCTCTGCCTGCCACTTCCCCCTGCTTGTGCTCTCTCTTTCTCTCTCTCTGGCAAATAAAATCTTTAAATAAAATTATATATTGGGGAGATGGAGGAAGGAGGAAATGTGTGTGTGAAAGGTAATGTATAGCATCTAAATCTTCATTTTCCAAGACAACATGTAAATATATCTAAAAATGACAAATTGAAATCATAAACATGACAGCTTGAAAGATGATAGCAAACACCATGAGAAATAGCTAAAAGAGATCAAAGTGGTTACCTTTTGGAATGGGATTTGGGAGTAGGGAGGGATTAGAATAAGGAATGGCTACTTTCCATTATATGCCTTTTAGAAACATTTGACTTCTTAATGGGTGTATATACATGAATTGCCAGGATACACTTGAAATTTAAAACCTTTAAAACTGGGTAATGACCAGACTTTTATTGTGAGTGTTGGGTCTCTTTCCCTACAGAAGACTTTGTCATGTGTGTGGCAAGAGCAAAGAACCTAAAATTAGTTAAAGTCAGAAGCAATCTGAGCCATCATCTAGTTTACTTTATAGATAGCAACCTGAGTCTCAGAGGAGATAAAATACCAGCACTCTACTTGGAAGCAATAAATCAAGATCCAGAACCAGAGTCAGGGCTTCTGGCCCAGTCCTTTGCATCCAGTAGAATACAATGTAGCCATGGAAAGGAATCCTGAAAAAAAAAAAAAAAAAAAAAAAGAAAGGAATCCTGGATGTTCTGTTATTGAATGTTCATCAGAATATATTGTATGCTAAAGCTAGGTACACAACAGAGTGTAAAGTGTGATTATTTGTGCACAAAATGGGGCATGTATTATGTATATGCATGGTTATAAGTACCTGGATATTCCTGGAAGGGTACAAAAGAAAATGGTATTAATGCTGCCTGGAGGAAGAACTGAGATTAAGTAAGAGAGGAGATTTGCTAGTCACTGTGTACACTTTTCTGTTTGACTGTTTTACCTTTTGCATGCATTCATTAAGAAAAAAAAAAATCCTCAACTTATCATCAGTTGCTTTTCACTGCCTAAAGTTTGAGTTTTAAAAGCTTTCCAGAGAATCTGGTCCTAACCCTCATCTTTTGCCAATCCATTTTGTGCCTTATGCAGCAGGCACAATGGACCCCTTGCAAGTTTCCTTACTCTGCTCATTGTGTAGTTCATTTTTTTTTTTTTTTTTTAACTTCTATCCTTTCATGTCTTTGCTGGTTGCTGCTTCCAAGACTTCCAAGTGTTTCCTAACTCTTCATTCCAGGCAGACACTGACTTCCATATTCATTTCAAATATGCCTTCTCCTTAGGGCCTTTGAATTTGCTGTTCCCTCTGCCTGGAACACTCAGCCATCAGCTATCTGCATGCTCCTTCACTTCCCTCAGGCCTTTGCACACCTCACCTTATCATCAAACTGTCTGCTCATTGTCACTCTATTCTCTATTTCTGTTTTTCTTTACAGCACTTGTCACCATGTGACTTGTTGCTCACTTATTGTATTTCTCTCTCCCCATTAGAATATAAACTATGAAACCAGACATCATTTAGTAATTAAGTAAGTACCTAATTGTGTCCAGCTTGCCTCAAAGGAATTAATGAGGAAATCATAATAAGCCTGAGTTTTACACTTTAGGGATTTATAATCTAAGACACACTAGGGCAAATTTGTGTGTATATAATATATATGTAATACATACACATACATGTGTGTATATATGCACACAAATCTATAAAATGAATGAACATTAAGGTCCTTTCACCATAGGAGGAAAATCCAGAAAATCTGAGAACTGTTTGTGAACAAATATCTTCCAGTGAATATCCTTAAAGTAAACCATGAGAGACAACCTACTCATTACACTGATGATTATAGTCTGTGACCTATTTTTCTGAAAGGGTTCTTAACTAGACCCTGCACATTTAAGTTATTGGGATGCCAAATTATTGTCATAAAGTTGCTTAGTGCACATGAGTTAGAACCTGAGGAGGTAGGTACTATTTAAAGATCATCATAAATGGCATGGAGCTTTTAGCCTGATGTGTTCATCTCCTCTCCAAGGAAACCCTGCAACTGAGATAGGTGTGAGAAGCCTCTCCCTGACAGTGCTGGGCTAGGCTGGGTTCTGCCGACCTCTGCTTCTGACTTTTCCTTCTCTTGCCATTAGTTCCTGTAGCCCTGCTCTCCTGGTCATAAGCATTGCCTCCTCACACATCTGCAGCTGTTCTTCAAATATACCAAGATGTGATTGTGATAAATAAGACTAACTTATGTAACATACATTCATCACTTTATAGTAGCTCTTTATCATGCCTCTTTGGGGGACAAAGAATTCTAAGGAAAAGGAGGAAGTTTCCATGATTCATTTGTTAATAAAAGAGGTTGATCTACATTCTCAGAAAAGTGAGAATCAGTGTCCTGGGTTGACCATACACTTCTGTTGTGATATTCCACCGAGAGGTTAAAATACAAGCGATGAGGTTTCTGCGAATCGTATTCCAGGTCATCTTACTTGATGATGTAGTGTTCCCATAGTTTTGCAGTTTCCTAATTTAAGACCACAGATGGCTAATTGCATCCACTTTGGATTTCACAAACGAGGTTGCTAAAGGTAATCTCAAGTCTCTTCAAAGCCCTTGGTTATCTCTAAAGCAAAGGAAATAAGTAGGGGGTAATGAAAAATTACGTTTCTAGAAGTAGGAATAGGTTTTGAGGTGGAATTCAGAGACAGCAAAATTTACCGAGAAAGCAAAGCTTTTAGGAGCTTCGCTAACGGCTCAAGCATTTATGGAGGGAATAATAATCCCAGGGAGCAGCTCCTAGGATGTAGAGGCGGCTGTCGGGATGCGAGACAAAGCAGAGACTGAATCCACACTGTAAAGGGTTTAAGGGCCAAGCTGCGGCTTCAGAACTTTCCTCCGCGGGCATCGGGGCCAGCCAGGGTTCTCAGCAGGTGAGCGGCAGGAGCAGATTGGTCCCTGGAATGACCATCCACGTCGGATCTTCTGCGGCGCCCTCCTCGGGCCGGCTCCCGCGTGCGGAGCGGCCGAG
Organism: Canis lupus dingo; assembly: GCF_003254725.2. Taxonomy (NCBI): domain Eukaryota; kingdom Metazoa; phylum Chordata; class Mammalia; order Carnivora; family Canidae; genus Canis; species Canis lupus. Next base: position 9,607,742 of record NC_064270.1, read on the forward strand.
CCGTCGGGGGCCGCGGGGCACCGGGTCCTGCGGGGTCCTGCGGGGTCCTGCGGGGTCCTGCGGGGTCCTGCGGGGCCGGGCCGGGGCCGCCGAGCCGCCGCCGCCGCCGCCGCCGCCGCCGCCGCACCTGGGCCCGGCCCGGCCGCCGATTGGACGGCGCGGGGTGACCCCGCTGTATCGCGAGACGAGATTGGCAGCGGCGCGGCCGCATGTGCCCCCGCGCTGGCTTTGTACGCGGAGCCGCCTGCCGGTCCTTTAACAATGGGCGGCGCGAGCGCCCCGGCGCTGGGCCCGAGCTGAGGCCGGCGCTTCGCGGCCGACTGTCCGCATCATGAGCGGGGCCGGCTTCCCCCGCACGCCGGCGGGGCTGGCGCTGTGAGGGCCGCGGTTCCGGGTAAGGGAGGCCGCCGTGCGGACCGGCAGGCCTGCGCGGGGCGCGGGGCGCGGGACCCGGACCCGCCCGGCCCGGCCCGGCCTTTTGTTCGCCTTTCGGGGGCCGCTCGGGCCGAGGAGGGAGCGGCCTGGCGGGGAGGCGGGGAGGCCCGCAGGCCCGCCCGGCAGGAACGCGAGCCCGGGCCCCTGCACCGGCCCCGGCGCGGGGTGGGCGCTCGCCTCTCGGCTCCCGAGGCCGACGCGAGAACTCGCACCCGGGACGGGGAGCCCTCGGCGGGGCCTCCCCCTGCAGCCTCTGTGCGCGCCCCCGGGCCGCGCCTTGGCAGCTCGGGGCCTCGGCTCGGTGCTCGCTCTCGGTGGGGCCGGGTGAAGGCAGCAGCACCCGGGGGGCCCGAGGTCACAGCCCTCGGGAGCGGGCGCGGACGGTGGCGGGGAGGCGCTGGCCGTGACCGCGTCTGGGGTGTGTCTTGCAGACTGAAGTGGCCGCGTCCGGCCAGGCGCGCCGCCCGGTCCCATGGAGCTGGAGGGACAGTGGTGGCGGGGACAGCTGGCCGCCGACATTCATCAAGCGCTTCGATACAAGGTAACCCCGATGCCAGACTTCTCCCTTCAGGTGTTTGGTGCCAGTGAGTAGAACTCGCGGCTCCCTGGGAAGTGCGGTCACTGGGTTGCAGACCAGAAAAAGCGCCTTGGCTCGTTTGCTGGAGGTTAATTGACTTCTCAGTTTCCTCCCCCGGAGGTATCAGAAGAACCTGCAAGTGCACTGGGGAAGGGGGTGGGGCGCGGCGGTGTTTGGGAGAGGGACGGTGGAGCGGGATGGATTTGATACCGTGTTTAAACAGAAATGTGTGCTGGCTTTTTATTGGGCAGGGTGGCCCTCCTTGTTCTGCGGCTGCTGTCGCATTCCGGTCGTACGTCACACCTGTAGGTACATCAGTTCCCCAGCCTGTCCACTAACTTGCTGGGAGACTTTGGACGAGTTACTTAATTTTCTGTTTCCCGATTTCCTCATCTGTAGAACCAGTAATAATAACAGAACGTGCCCTGTGGGGGGATCGTGAGGTTAAATGAGCTGATACAGCGGTTTAGAACGTGCTTGCTTGGTTTATAGAAGCCCTAAGCCATAACTGTTGTTATTTTCCCTGGGTAAACAGCCCTTGTGGGCTGCTCAAAATGCCTTAAGGTAGGTGTTAACTGCCCCTTCCAGCTAATAGAAGGCAGAAAATTGACATATTTAATAGTTAATGGGGGGGGGGCGAAGAACGGGGGGAACATACAATTTTCTGTATATTGTTGCTCTTAAGTAACAATTTTATTTTGTATGTCACATCTCAGCTTAATGGGTCATCTCTGCCTCTTTGATAACCAGAAGAGAGACCAGAACCAAAACCATCCTTAAGTCATTTTCACCGTGGATGGAGAGAGCCATTTGCTATGTATAGAAAATGAGAGAGAAGCAAAACAGCTGATTCTTTAATAAAAGGAATGCTGACTGTTGGAGTTGAGAGATCCTGGGATGAAAATGAACTTGTATCTTGATTTTTTTTTTTTTTTAAACCAGGTTAACTTAGAAAATCTAATTCTGACTTTGTTACAACTGTACCCTTTCTAAGGTTTGAGATTTCTGAATGCTACTTATTAGTTCTGACATTCAGCCTCTTAGATGCACAAAATACACTTCATCCTCCTAAGAGATTTTTCCTACCACAAGAAGTCTCAACTATGGAATGGTTCTCTGGAGTGTTAGGAAGAGAGTTTCAGGTTTTCCACTCTAAAAATAGTCCATATACTTTTGATTTTTCTTTTTTTAAGGTGTGGTGTTTTAGTTTTAAGTGTTCTCTTTTTCTAAGTGTCAGCTCTTTATCCCTCTGCTTTGTGGTGGAATTAATTATTTGATGTTAATGATACTTTTGTTTTTTTAGTGACCTAAAACTCCAAAGTTTTTTCAAAAGGATTTCCATGGTTTTTTTATTCTTTTATGTGTGTTTTTATTTATTTATTTATTTATTATTATTTATTTATTTATTTTTAAAGATTTTATTCATGAGAGAGAGAGAGAGGCAGAGACAGGTAGAGGGAAAAGCAGGCACCATGCAGGGAGCCCAATATGGGACTCAGTCCCGCGTCTCCAGGATCAGGCCCTGGGCTGAAGGCAGGCGCTAAACCACTGAGTCACCCAGGGATCCCCTTTTATGTGTATTTTTAATCCTGAATGACTACCTGAATTAGTATTGCCAGTTGAAGTTGGAAGTGGATTTTTTTTCCTGCAGATTTCTTGAATACTTCTGTGTATTAGGCCCTCAAGAGAATTGAAGGAATGACACAACCCTACGCCAACATTGCTTACAGACTATCAGAGGATGCGATAGTGGAGGATCTGAGGGAATGCCACTGAAAATTACCTTGTGCCACCTGTGGCATGTTGCCCTGGGTTGTCTTTATTTTATCTTTAAGCAGTGTGTAAGCCACATTTGATACACTGGCCACACTTTTTGAATAATTTATATTAATCAGTAAAACTTGAATGTCATGGAACTGGAAAGAGTCCTGGTTGTAGTAGACTGAAGTCAAGGAAAGTTAAAATAAACTTTTCTTATATAAAATACATGTTAATTCCAAGCTGATTTAGTTGAATAGTCATACGCTTATTTATTCAACATATTTGAGTACCTGTCATATATAAGGTGCTATGCCAGGTATTACAGTTATTACAGTGGTAATAGTGAATGAGACAGACATAATTTGTCTTCGTGGAGTTTAGGCTCCTATAACTCAGAGCATCTTGATTTAGGTCTTCCTTTGGGTAGTTGCCATTCAGACACTATGGTAGGTATTCTGTCTTTAGATCCAAGGTGTTTGGAGGAACAATTGCTTTGATCAGCATTGTATCTACTAGGGAAGGGTAAAAATTACAACAATTGGATATTTTCTTCAACCCCAAATGCCAACTGTACTGTTTTTCTGAAATATAATTACACCCCCCACCAAAAATTACAAAGAACCTATCTTCTCCCACCCGTGTGTCTTCTCTATTTTCTCATTGTTTTGCTGTACTTACGAGGGCCTTAGGATGCTTGGGAAGTATTTTCAGGAGCTTTTATGACAGATGAGAACAATGCTAGCTTGTGAGAAACATTCAGAAAATATCCCACAGAATTGCGTTTACATTTGTGAGTATTCCTTCTATCCCTTTATTTCCATCCTGGCTGGACAGTAACCTGTTCTGGGAAAAGGATAGCATTTGGGGTGGTGAACTGACTAGTACTTGAGGAGATGGAGATGACATGTTCAGGTCTCTGTGCTTTGGTCCTATGGGACTCCGAGAAGCAGAGAGGAACAAGACTGTAAAATTCTGGAGGGTCAGGAATAGATACTAGAAAAACCTTGTAAGCTGAGAGAAGCACAGGTCATCTTCTCATGCTTGCCTAACTGCCCTACCTGGAACAGGAGAACTAAATTTGACTGCCATCTGGTAAGCACTTATACTTTACCATTTAAAATGATGTAAAGAGAATAGAGAATATATTAGACACACTTAAAAATCTCTTGTTGGTCTTTGGTGTTCTTGCCTTTGTTTTGTCTACATCTAATAAAGTTAATATAGTGAAAAATAAAGTCAGCCAAGAAAGTGTTTCCTAGCTAGAGCCTTTGAGACCTTGTTCAGGCCTCTTTTAAAGAAAACTTTCTCTGGCTTTGTTTTTTCCCAGTGCTCCATCCCCTGAGCTGGGTTAGATCTTCCATCTCCATGTTCCTGTAATACCTTGTGATTACTCTATTACCTCCTAGTCATCTCTGTATTTTGGTTTACCTACTCAAGAGAGGCTTGAGACTGTTTTCCAGCTTTTATCTCTGGGGTTAGCACAGTATCTGCTACATAAGAGATGCTCAATAAATGTCATATGATGACAGCAAAAAAAAAAAGTGAAGTTTGAAATTGTAATTCATTTATTCCATTCTAAAGATCTACAGAAATGGTGAAGGAGAGAAGAAAACCCTGGGGGCTGCATGAGAAATAGGCATGTTCCTTTTTTTGGGGGAAAAATTATATATTAATTTTATATATATATAAAATTAATTTAAAAATTATTAATTTTATTTTAAATTATTTAAATTATTAAATTAATTTTATTTTAAATTATTAATTTTATTTTAAATTATTAATATTAATTTTATATGTATATAAAATTATATAAAAATTTTATATATATATAAAATTATATATATAATTATATATTAATTTTTTTCTCTTCAAAAAACCAAGCAAGCCTAAGCCAATGATTTTTCTTTCCTAAATAATGTTTGTATATGCTTTTCTCACATATGTAAAAAAAATTTTTTTTTCAAGATTTTAGTTATTTATTCATGACAGACACAGAGAGAAGCAGAGACATAGAGGGAGAAGCAGGCTCCATGCAGGGAGTGTGATGTAGGACTCGATCCTGGGGCTCCAGGATTATGCCCTGAGCTGAAGGCAGACGCTTAACCGCTGAGCCACCCATGCGTCTCTAAAAATTTTAAATGGCTGATGAGTCTTTCTCCCAAGTAACTCCTACTAATATTTTTTAGGAATTCTAAGCGATAACATGCATGTGGTTAAAAAAATCAGATAGTATAAGGTTTAAAATGAGCTTTCCCCAACTCACTATTTTCTCATCCCCTAAGGTTACCACCATTGTTCTTTTCCTGAAAAGATACCCAGTCAATAGGTATATATGCAAATATTTTTTGTTGTTGCTATAAGAGGTCGTATATGTTATGATACCTCTTGTACCATCGTTCTGTATACTGTTGTTGTATACAGCTGTTCTGTATACCGTCCTTCCCCCCAACATCATTTCAACTCACTCTTTTTTTTTTTTTTTGTATCAACACATTTAGGTCTATTGCCCTTTATTAATTAATTAATTTATTATTATTTTTTTAAGATTATATTTATTCATGATAGACATAGAGAGAGGCAGAGACACAGGCAGAGGGAGAAGCAGGCTCCATACCGGGAGCCCTACGTGGGACTCGATCCCAGGACTCGAGGACCGCGCCCCTGGCCAAAGGCAGGCGCTAAACCGCTGAGCCACCCAGGGATCCGCATATTGCCCTTTATTTTAATGTCCACATTGAATCACTGTCCTACGGTTTATCAATTCCCTATTGATGAATGCCAAGCTTTTTATTTTATTTTTAAATTTTTATTTATTTTTTAAAATAAATTAATTTTATTTTTTTTTTGCCAAGCTTTTTTAATTGCACTTTTTATTTTGAGATAATTGTAGATTTACATGCAGTTGTAAGAAATGATACAGAGAGATCCCCTATACCTTTTACCCAGTTTCCCTCAATAGTAACATCTTGCAAAACTTTAGTACAATATAACAACCAGGATATTAACATTGATATAGTCAAGATACAGAACTTTTTTTTTCAATCACAATAGGAATCTCTTATGTTATGCTTTTGTAGCCACACCCTCTTCCCTCGCACCCTTATTCTCCCCCTTAACCCGACAACCACTAGTTTGTCCTTTGTGTCTGTAATTTTGTCCTTTTAAGAATGTTATGTAAATAGAATTACAGAGTATGTGATCTGGGATCGGCTCTATACACTCAGCAGTAAGTTCCTGGAGATGCATCCAGATTGTTGGATCAAGCTTTTCCCACTATTTTGCTATTAAAAACATTGTTGCAAAGGACTTCCTTATATATAGGGTAAATTGCTTGGTAAAAGGGTATTTGCAATCTGCACTTTAAAAAATTTATGTTACCTGATTGCCCTCCAAAAGGTTCTATCAACCTGATCTATTAAATATATGGTAGTTCCTGTTTTCACTCTCAGTAGCATAAGCAACAGTTAATAAAATATAATCGGGGAAATGAAAAACTATGTAATTCTTTCATTTTGAATGAGAGGAGCCATTTTTTGGTGTTGGCCCTATTTAATTGTCCTATAAACTGTTCATAAATGTTGCCTTTTCTTTATCATCAATGTATAAGATTTCTCTAAATAATAGAGAATTAATTCTGTCCTGTCAGAAACATTTATTAAATTCATCTATTCTCCTGATTTGAAGTGCCATTTGTTATCAAATAGATTTCTTTATCCAAGAAAAAGGAGTGCAAAGACACGTATGCAAGTTTTCCATACTTCTTCAGAATTTAAATGTTAACCTTCATAGAGTGCTGAAATACAAGTATTTTTTCTAGATGTTTTAATTTTTATAGTCCCTTTGTATGGAATCTTCTACTTTCTAACTAGTTACTAATTTACAAACAGGCTGTTGATTTTAATGTTAATTTTGTAAACAACCATCTTACTGAATACTGTTTATTTTTTCTATTGGTTTTCTTAGATATAAACTCTGTCATTCAAGAAATAATTTTATTACTGTAAGTGACTTTTGACTCTTCCTTTCCAGTCATTAAATCTTTTCTTTCCTTTTTCTATTGTTCACAGAATAATATTAAGTAATATTGCTAATAGCAGGCACTAGAATGTTAATCTTTTTATGGTTTTATCTCCAAGTGAGAATGCTGGCTCTTAATTTTTTACTTCCTTCCCTACCTCCTTTCCTATTCTTCATCAAAGAAATGTACATCCGATATTATTTCTCTCAGGGTCACCTTTGTCTAGATGCTATTTTGGCATCTATCAAGATGATTGTGAATATTCATGTGTGACTTTTAAATTATGATTTATATTAGTAGACTTTCTGATTAAAAAAACCATCTTTGCATTCCTGGGATATACTACAATTTTTTAAAAGAAGATTTATTTATTTTTAGAGAGAGCAGGCATGGGGGAGGGAGAAGGAGAAAGAGTTTCAAGCAGACTCCATATGGAGCCCAACTGGGGGCTCGATCTCATGACCCTGAGATCACAATCTGAGCTGAAACCGAGTTGGATGTTTAACCCACTGAGCCACCAGGTGCTTAGGGATGTATTACAATTGATGACAATATATTCTTTGGATATACTATTAAATTACATTGGCTAATATTTATCTGAAGTTTTATATATTATTAAGTTAGATATATAACTTCCATTTTTTGTCTTTATTGTAAAATGTCAACAACATTAAACCTTAACCATTTTGAAGTATACAGTTCAGTGACATTAGGTACGTTTACACTGTGCTATTTTCACCACTCTCCATTTTCAGAACTTTTTCATTTTAAATTAAAACACATTTTGTTTATCCATTCATATGTTGCTGAATTGTTTCCACCTTTTGGCTTTTGTGTATAATGCTGCTATCAATATATGTACCAATATGTGAGTCCCTGCCTTCAGTTCTTCTTGTTGAATATCTAAAAGTGGAATTGCTGGTAATGTTTAATTTTTTTTTTGAGGATTGCAATAGCATTATTCAGTTACTGTATAATTTTATATTCTCACCATTACACAAGGCTTCCAAGTTTTCACATTCTTGTCAACATTTGTTAATTTTTGTTTTTGTTTTTGTGGTTTTTGTGGGTTTTTTGAGAGAGAGAAAGTGAGCGTGCGAGAGACAGGGGTAGAGGGAGAGGGAAAGGAAATCCTATGGAGGCTCCACACCCAGCATGGAGCCCAATGGGGAGCTTGATCTCACAACTCCAAGATCATGACCTGAGCCAAAATCAAGAGTCAGATGCTTAACTGACTGAGCCACCTAGGTGCCCTTATGTTTTTTTTTTTTTTATAATAATCCCAGTGGGTGTGAAATGTTACCTCATATTGGTTTTGATTTACATTTCTCTGATGATTAGTAATGTTGAGCATCTTTATATGTTTATTGGCCATTTATATATCTTTGGAGAAATGTTTAGCAAATCTTTTGCCCATTTTTAAGCAAGTTGTTGTTGTTGTTGTTGTTGGATTGCATGTATAAAAGAGTTCTTTATATAATCCGGATATTAACCTCCTGCCAGATGTATGATTCAGCAAATATTTTCTCCCATTCTGTGGATTGCCTTTTCACTCTATTGAAAGAGTGAACTTTGATATACAAAAGTTTTTAATTTTGATGGTCTCATTTATCTTTTTTTGCCTGTCCTTTTGGGATATCTGTGTAACTTCCTGTGATTATGATACCTGTTCGGTTTAGTTTTAGTCTTATGCTGATCTCATGAAATGCATTTAGAACTTGTCTTTCTCTGTGCTGTGGAAATACCTCAAAAGTATAGAAAATTTCTAATTAAAAAATAATTTATAATATATATTAAAATATATAATTCTGAGATTGAACAGCAATGAGGGGAAAATTTTGAGGTATATGAAAAGGTAATGGCAAAGGAGAGCATCATAAAACTGCTAAAAGGGAAACGTGCTTAGAAGATACTAGTGGATGAATACTAATCTCTACCTTCCACATCTCTGCAAGTGTAGTGTAATATGTATCATACCAGGAGCATATTCACTTCCCTGTTACCTTCTGACCCAAAGCTTTGAGCTTCCTGAATGGGGTGTATATGTGTTGTGTGTTAGGAATTTGGTAAGGATATTTTTCTGAAAAGAGCTGGTAGGGAAAACAGGATACAAAAATCTTGCTGGAATATATCCATTCTGGAATGCAAGAAACACAATTTGTCACATCAGAGGTAGTTAAAATTGAAGGAGAAAAGCTTGGTTTTAAATTTTAAACCAAATGCTATTAATTAATGCTATGCATTATCCTTCCACTGAACTTTTCATACTTGTGTTTCCTTCAGGAAAACTGTTTGAGGCACTTGTTAACACTAATTTGGGGGAGACAGTTGTCTTTGCATTGTGTAGATACTACTCCTACAGGCTATGTTAGACTAAATGTTGTTCCTCTTGATATAGGAGCTGAAGTTGCCTTCCTACAAAGGCCAGTCCCCTCAACTAAGTCTCAGAAGGTATTTTGCTGACCTGATTGCCATTGTGAGCAATCGCTTCACCCTCTGCCCTTCTGCCCGACATCTTGCTGTCTATTTGCTGGACTTATTTATGGATCGATATGACATCTCTATCCAGCAGCTGCATTTAGTTGCACTTTCCTGTCTGCTTTTAGCAAGTAAGTATGAATCTCATCTATATGACTGGAAATTTCCATTGTTTATAGTAAAGAAAATTTATGTAGAGTTCAATGAAATATCACCAAATTCCATTTATTCCAGTTTACTAGTATCAGAAAGTTTATGTTGAAAGTGCTTCTTGGAATAATAATTTTAACTCGACATTAAAAAGTGGCTCTGAAGTCTTTTGAAAATATGTTCTTAAGCCCTACATCCTGAAGATTCTGATCCAAATGTCTAGGCCACTCCAGATCTACTGACTCAGAATCTGTATCATGGGGCTCAAGTTCCAAAGGTGGTTCTGATGTACCTTTCTAATTGAGAACCATTGCCTTGAAGTTCTCAACTGGAAAGAAAGGTGCCCCACAGGAAATAGTTGTCTTTGGATGAAGATGATTTTAGTTGTCCTCAACCTCACAACCTGGGAGGATGCTGCTAGCATCTAGTGAGTAGAGGGCTGGGATGTTACTAAATATCTACAATGTACAGGACAGCCCCCAATAAAGAATTACTGGCCCAAAATGTCGGTGGAACCGAAGTTGAGAAACTATCTAAAAGTTATTATTATCCTTTTGTATTGTTAGAAGAACCTTCTACTGACTACATAATGAGTTGGTTTAATGAACTAAAGATTCACAGGCAACTACTACAAATGGGAAAGACTTTACTTCTGCAGTAGGCACAGCTCCATGGTCAGCTGCAAACTTGACTCTGATAAACCAGATTTGTTACCTGATGCAGAATGTACTGGTGGGCCATTTGGTGCCTCTTTCTTGTAGCTTCTTCCTGTAACTCCTTTCATGTTAGTACCTTGACTGAAGAAAAAGAGGGTGAGTAAAGGAATTGTAATTGGGTTTTTCTTCTTTTAGTAATGTGAGAAAGATTGTATTTGATGTTGAAGTTGAATTCATTACTTTTATATTATTCATGTCATTATACTAGGAATATAAACCCTGCTTTAAGGTAGGATGTAGAAATACCTACTGCCTTCATCTCTAATCCCCACTTGAGGGTTTGGGATCTTACGTGACTGCTAAGGAACATTCCCCCTATAACCTGCCACCAGAGTTCTTTCTAGAACAACTTTGTGCTTTGACCACAAGTAAACCTAAAACCAAATGCAGGCCTGTGTGATAATTTCTTTTTTTTTTTTTTTTAAATCTTTATTTATTTATTTTTTTTAAATTTTTATTTATTTATGATAGTCACAGAGAGAGAGAGAGGCAGAGACACAGTCAGAGGGAGAAGCAGGCTCCATGCACCGGGAGCCCGATGTGGGATTCGATCCCGGGTCTCCAGGATCGTGCCCTGGGCCAAAGGCAGGCGCCAAACCGCTGCGCCACCCAGGGATCCCTGTGTGATAATTTCTAATACTGATTTCTTCTCAGATTTTTTTTCTACCCTTATTATTCCTTTGATCTCATGACCTCAACTACTTATTTTTTCTCCTTGGAGGTCTTTTGTAAGTTATTTCAAATCCTTTGTGGACTGAGCTGAATATAAATAAACACAGCCCTGGTAATGATTTCCCACTGCCTGTGGGTTAAGGTAGAAACTCCTTAGTGTAATATTTAGAACCTTTCATGTGGACCCAGCCACTTTTCTAGTCTTTTCTTCCCACCCTCTTCCCATGCACCTTGAACCAGTCTTATCAGAATACCATCTAGTTCCTGAAAATCTATAGCTCTCCTTTAATCTTTTGTCCTCTAAGATCCAGAAACATCACCTGTTCCTCTCTACCCAGAAAGCTGGAGAGGTAGTACTTGGACATTTATAATTAACCTTTAACCTTTAATTAGAGTGTCATTCTCATAAACAATCTCATGCACAATTCTGTATGTGTTTCATCACTGGCAGTGAAGCTCTTTGTGGTTTCATAGTTTGCATAGGATTGAAAAAACTCATACTTGACATATTGGATGTGTGAGAATCCATAAATAGAATGGTTTCTTGTTATCCTAATAGGATCAGTTTATAGTAGAGAGACACTGGAAATCACATACACAAATTAGATTATTTTAAAAACTTCGGATCGTTAATGAAAAATGATTTTTGCCTGTTGTGGCCATCACTGTGCTTTTACCACCACCAAGCCCCATCGGCTCTATGTCTAAGAGTCTTAAAAGTGTGATGCAGACCAAATAGGAGATTCCTCCTGGCGAACTGTGAAATTATGAATGATGCAGAATCCGTTTCTGGACCAACTTACATTTGTGACTAAAGTTTATTTACCGGTAACTTATATTCATAAACTACATGTTATTGCTAAAGTTCGCTGGGGACTCTAGTTAAATAATCTAATAATGTTTCTGGCCACCATGCAGTGTTTGGCATTGATGTCAAGTTTCTGCAATTTCTACGATTTGGGGAAAGGATAATTTATTTGCACTCCATTTTAGGTCGACTGGAATGGAGTTAACTCTTACTGTTTTTTAATTATCTATTGTTTATGGTTATGATCAATTTATTTTATTGAAGATGATTTTGCACATTTTCCGGGAACTAGGCTTTTTTAGAATTTGTATTTGCTGTGGTTCAAATATGAATTGTTGATCAGCTATTACTAAAAGAGTCAGATACCTCCTCCCTTTGTCTTACTGACACCCCGTGAGAAAGGATTGTTTTTCCATTGTTCCTTTCCCACTAGAGAATGGAAGAGTGTGAAGTAGGTATCCCCCAGGGTCTCAGCCCCTCCATGTAAGGCAGGGGGCAAGAGTTCAATCTGTCGGCTCTCTGCTTGGGTCAGGAATCGCAGAGGTTGGCCCTTAGTAGTTGGCTGCAATCTCTCTTGCCTCTATTCTGTAACTTTACTACAACAAAAGTACTTAAGATGCTTATAAACTGATAGCCTGTTTTCAGTGTCTGATGCCTGTTTTTAGTTTTTTACATTCTTACACTCATTTTACCTTTGGCAGCTCTCCAGTTAGGTTTCATAAACTTTAAGTAATGCTTCCCTCCTCCCAGAATGATTGAGCTCTGTATGTCCCCCCTTCTCCAGCTGCTCTCTGCTTTGGGATGGACAGCCTGTTGTGTAAAACTGAAGAACAGCTTACAGCTGACAGGACTGGGTGATAGTTGGATTCCACTTGTTAAGTAGGATGGGAGGAGGCTGTCAGTAGTTTGGCCAAAGATGGAGCACAGCTTGTGAGTTCCAGGTAATATGCATACCCAGCTGCCTATGGGTCTGCACTATTTGGAGGTAAGAAGAAACAGCCTATGGACTGTCGCTGATTGGAGAGGGGTGCACAGTGTTTTATTTTTTTTTTTTTTTTTTTTTTTTTTTTTTTTTTTTTTGCACAGTGTTTTAGAGTAGGGATTACAGTGATGAATTTCATAGGTTTGAATCTTTTGTCAACAATATGAGTTTCAGCAACCCTTAAGTCTGAAGTTACTTGTTTATAAAATGAAACTAAAGACATTTAACTAACAAACTTGTGAGGATCAAGATGTTTAAAAGCACATATGGATCCCTGGGTGGCGCAGCGGTTTGGTGCCTGCCTTTGGCGCAGGGCGCGATCCTGGAGACCTGGGATCGAGTCCCACATCGGGCTACAGGTGCATGGAGCCTGCTTCTCCCTCTGCCTGTGTCTCTGCCTCTCTCTCTTTCTGTGTGACTATCATAAATAAATAAAAATAAAAAAAATAAAATAAATAAAAGCACATAGGAAATTGAAACAGAAAAGTCAGATCATAATGATTAATTCTTCCATAAACTGTTCTATAATCTTTAGTCTGGCTCTCTAGCCCTAAAGATTCTGGCTCTTTCTAAAAAAGTCTCTGATTCATCCTGAGAAATTCTCAAATTCCAACTCTTTGTCATGCATATGCTGGCTTCCCTTGGCTTCTATGATCAGCCCTGAACTTGTGGAGAACATGGAAGCAGTCTTGGAGATGAATGAGGCTTTTGATAATTTGCTCAGGGTCTTATGTAACTAAGAAATGATCTCAGAATCAAGATGAAGCCAAAAGTAAGATTATAGGCTGTTAATAGTAAAAATCTGTGACAAGTGCTTGTTTCTCCTTGCTTAGCAGTAATAGATTGACAGAGCTTTTTACTTGATTAACTGAAAGGTGAAAATTTTATCTCCTAGTTGATTTGATGTATGCCTCAATTTTTAATGAGAATAAAACCTTTATTCCCCCTGTGAATTGTCTTTTCCTGTTCCTTACCTGTTTTTCTATTAGATTGGTAGTCTTACAAATTTGTGAAAATCCTTAGTATATATTAAGGATGACTTTTTTCCTACTCAGTAATAACAGAATTGAATGTGAATTGGCAGAGTTTACAGTGACATCTGATCCTTGCCCTTCTGCCACCTACCTGCCATTCACTGCTGGCTTTGAAAATGTGCTGGTTTCCATGGCTGATCTGAGCATTTCCTCTAAAGGAAAGAAAGTCTGGTGTTTTGTTTCTGTGGCGTCTAATTCTTTATTTTCTGGGAAGCAGATGTGAATTTCCTGTGCCCTTATTTCCTGTTTGAGGCCTTTATCGATATAATCACATGGCTTCTGGTATTTCCTTTCAATTGAAGAAACTGATCTTTGTGATGTGTATGTGGTATTGCAGATAAGTAGATTTAAAATATCCATGCACATAGCTTTCAGCACAACAAAAACTATGGATATGAATGCAGATACTTACTGACACTGTCATTCCTTTTTAAAATCCTTTATTGTGTGTGATTCTGAGTATTTTTATCACTGTATATAATGAAAAAGTACCAAAAAACTTAAGCCCGAATAAAATCCCACGTATGGTTATTTATGCAGTACAAGATTATTTTTAACTCTGCAAGTTAGGTTGCAAAGGCTTTCATGCTTGTAATAGCCAAGTACTTTTATAAATACAGAAACCCTACAGGTATTTAGTAATATCGAAGTCTTGTCTATTTGGATAGTTGTCGTTTCCATATAAGCCAGTGCAATACTTTGATCTAGAAGTACAAATTTGGGAATTCAAACATAAGTCTTCCTTTTTGGCTTCCATTTTTGGCTTGGTTCAGCTTATTTGATCTTCAATGAATTGGCCAACCTCACTAAATTGGTTTTTTGAGCTTTGAAATTGGTGTATATGGTTTTGTTTTCAAGGTTGAAAATTTCAAGGAGATAATATGGAACATTCTTAATCCTTGAATTAAACAGTGAATTATAGTGTATTAATTTTTCAAAGGAACTCAAGCATGATATAAAACACATTAATTTTTACGATATTCCTTTGAAGTATACTGCTAGTGTTACTGCTGCTGCACAAATGGCAGGGTACTTTAAGAGCCTTAATGATTCATCCAGAGGGAGACTGGACTAAATTCCGAGGGCCTTCTCCATTCTGACACTGAGAATACTCCTTCCTTTCCTGTATCTTTATGCAGTGCTGATGCTGGATGACTGTGTCATAAAGACCACTTTTGTGCTTTCTGCTGTACTAAGTATATTATATTGGAAAAACTTGTAAATTCATCTGTATGTGATTTGAATTGGGAAGGGTTCTTTATCTAGGTTCTTTTAAAGTCTGAATTGTATGTGTTTTTTTAGATCAACTCCTAACTGCAGGAATATTTCGTTAACAGTAGTTTAGAGCTCAAAAAGCTCCAGAAGCTCAGAATTTCTGAGGTGGGAGAATAATTCTTTTTGGGGTCCGAGTCTTTTTCAGGTCATGGGTTTTGACTCTCCTGGCATAGAAGACAAAACCCCTCTACCTAAGTTCCCCCACCCTCCAAGCAAAGACCCAAGGTAGTCAGCAGTGCTTTTTCCCCAGCCCTGAGGCAGGCTGGCTTGAACAATGCCACTGGCTCCAGTATACTGAACATCTGGGCAGATGGCCACTACCATTTGTTGTAGCACCTCCAATGTGTGATATAAATCCATCCTTTCTGGAAGAGAAATTTCACAGGGAAGCTTGTCTCATTTCTGCTGCTTGGCAGTCTTTCTGGCTCTTCTCCAAAATATATATTTTTAAATGGATAAAATAAAATTACAAGATTTCCAGGGAAACCAAATATGTTGAAAAGAATTACCAAATAGTAAAATAAAAAATTATCTACAGTAATATGTAACATAGTCTTAACAACTCTGATTTTGAGCAAGTATAAAAGCTATTGTGAGAAATCTGTATGACAGATTATATTACATATAATACAGTTAGAAATAATTGCAATATAATATGACTATTTTAAACTTAAATGTAAAATAGAACATAATACTAGAAAGTAGAAGGTTTAAGTTAATTTCCCTTCTTCTATGGACCACCATGGAACAAACCCAAAGAAACTTGAAATCAATATTTTGGTTCTGTTGCTGCCTCTGGAAAACCATACTGGCACTTGGCAGTTTGAATTTTCTCCAGCGATAAATTCTAGAGATACTAAAATGAATGATTTAAATGTGAGATGGTACATGATCTATAGAAATGTTATTCTGGGGCTGGAGAGGGAATTCTATTCCTCAGCTGTACATTTGGATGAGTATTTCCTGAAAAGAAGTGAATGCCTTGGAATAATGAAGTTTAGCCATCTGATTGTCTACTTCTCTTCTGCTTTCGGTAATGGGATGTAAAAGTAAATATAAAGTATCCTCCCCTCCCTTTTCTGATAACAGACTTAGCTAGGTTTTTGTTGTAAATTCTGAAGAGGAGGTCTTTCTGTGGAATGAGAATGCCTATTAGATACTCACCCAGTTTTTTTCTCCCACTGTCTCTCTAGAATTGAGATTGTGCTGAAACTATGCCAAGATGAAACACTTGAAGCTTAGCTACTTTTGATTTCAGATAACTCCATGACATTAAATTCTTTGTACTTTCTTCTATTCTAAAATAATTTTCTTCCACCAACCACTGCCTGCCCTCCTCAAAAGAAATTTCCTGGAAAGATTTGGCTGGTGAAATTTGAGTTACTTTTTCATTGGCACATAGGACTATTTTCATTACACAGTGTGACACAGATCAACATGTTTACACGAGAGAAAACATGCAAAATGTGAGAGCCAGAGTTCTGGCACAATTATATCTGTCCAAGGTAGAAGAAGGAATGTCTTTGGATCTAAACCTTTGCTGTGAGACCACAAATCCCATTAAAGTGACTAGACCTATAATGATCACTTCTGGTAACATTTTCTCTCTCTCTCTCTCTTCCCCCACCCTTTCCTTATAAGGTAAATTTGAAGAAAAAGAAGATAGCGTGCCTAAGCTGGAACAGCTCAACAGCCTGGGTTGTATGACTAATATGAATCTAGTATTAACAAAGCAAAATTTGCTACATATGGAACTGTTATTATTAGAAACCTTTCAGTGGAACCTCTGCCTTCCAACAGCTGCTCATTTCATTGAGTATTATCTCTCTGAAGCAGTACACGAAACAGATCTTCATGATGGCTGGCCGATGATTTGCTTGGAAAAAACGAAACTCTACATGGCCAAGTATGCAGATTATTTCCTGGAAGTATCTTTGCAAGGTGAGTCATTGTGAATGCCAGCAGGTGACTTGTGAGTTTGTGACTTGTGTATTCTGTTGCTTAGGTTCATTTTTGATGTCTCCACAGATTATGCCTTTCTAAATTATGCACCTTCTTTAGTAGCTGCTGCATGTGTGGCTTCTTCAAGGATTATACTTCGTCTTTCTCCAACGTGGCCCACAAGACTGCATCGTCTTACTGCTTACTCCTGGGACTTTTTAGTGCAGTGCATTGAACGGCTATTGATGTAAGCCTCCTTGATCTTGTGTTTGTGATTTCTCAGCATTTTTCTTCGTGGCTAAGGGGCCCTAAAAAAAACTTCTCACAAGCATAGCAGAGCTTGAAGACACTGGCTCTGACAGCTGTCGGCTGCCGTGAGCAAGCTACTTCAGGTGCAGTGCTAGGTGGAAGGCTTTGGCTATTTTCCAGTGAGAGGCTGTCACTGCTGTCATGGTTCTGGGTGCATGGAAAGGAAGGGAGCCGCTCTTATGTGAGTGAGCCCACAACCCAGATCTTGCCCTGGTCTTCCTTTCCACATCTTTGAATTGTGGGGCCACCAGGATGTTGCCAAAGTGGCAGCCGTGTTTAAGTGCTTATGGTGGACCTATTTCCCAAGCAGGAAATAGGCCCCAAAGCTACCAGCAGTGAGTTCCCAAGGTTTGTGCCAAAGGAACGGGGTTCTTAGAAGGATGAGAGTGAAATCTCACCGTTGTTAAAATTATGGTTATAGTGGCTGCTACGTAGGCAGTGGGGAAGTCCGCAGAGTCAGCCATTGAAGAGTTGAAGTGCTGTTACTAACAGTTTTCTCTCTCTCCATACAGCGCACATGATAACGATGTGAAAGAGGCCAACAAGCAGAGAGGACAGGCAGGGTCCCAGCCGGCGCAGCTGAGTGTGCTGCAGTCAGCCTCCCAACCCTCACGGCCGGTTCACTTTCAGCAGCCCCACTATCTCCATCAGACGCACCACACCTCCCTGCAGTACCGCCATCCTGTAGCAGAACAGCCGAGCTGCCAGCAGATTGGATCTACCACACACACCTCGTCTTACACACTACAGACGTGTCCTGCTGGCTTCCAAACTAGTGTTCAGGGCCTTGGGCATGTGCAGACTGGTGTTGGGATGTCACTGGCAATACCAGTAGAAGTGAAGCCCTGTCTGAATGTTTCTTACAACCGGAGTTATCAGATAAACGAACATTACCCTTGCATTACTCCATGCTTTGAAAGGTGATTTTATGTGAAGGTAATTCCTGACGCAGACTGTTCTGTGACTTGAAGCTCTGGGGCAAGCTTTTTGTAATCTTCTCTTCAAAAAGGAAAGGGATTCAGATTGCATCAGAACTCTTCAGATACCAGCATCAGGAAGACAGAATTTCCCTTTCAGTGCACCACGAATACCTGGGAGGACTGAACAAACACTGCAAACACTTTAACAGTATGTATATCGAATCCTGTTAAAACACATCCCTGTGTGACAAAAATTTTAAGCCCTGGCTGATGGTCCAAATATTTCAAAAATACTCAATACAACAGAAAATTTGGACAGACTCTAAATCGCCATTTTGAGATTTGACCTGTGGTGGGCTCTGGGCCTAATGTTGGTTTATACATCAGAGACTAATATTTATCTGTGGACTTGCCAAACGGTCTTTTTATGAAGGAAAGTTACAGTATTAATTTTTGAAGAGGTCTTTTTTTTTTTTCTTTTTAATTCTGCAGTTTTGAGTTACATTTTTGATCTACAAATGAATTGTTGACTAAGTTTAAACTCATGAATTGCTATGCTATACCGATCTGTGCAGTAAAAAAAAAATTTTTTTAGATGAGTTATAACTTCCTATCACAGTATGTAGGTATCTGGATTTATGTACTAAAATTAAGGGTGGAGTAGATCTCTTAAAATCATGGTCATAAATTTTCATTGTTTTTTTCACCCTAAGCGATCAACCTCAAATCTTTAGGATTAAAACACATTTAACTCAGGGAATTTGTACTACTTGGAAACACTTAACTGTAATGCAACATGCTTTGGGAATGTTATAGTATGAACTACCTGTATAACATAGGTTAAAATACTCCTGCTAGGATGTGTTTTCAACTGAGAACATAATTGTAGCTTAGAATGAATGAAGTGGTTCCTATCACTCATAATCCATACATAGGTTTTGCATTTCTCAGTGCAATCAATGATTTATACTCAGATTTGATATTACACTCGAAGTTTTTTCAAGGAAGGCATAACTGTAAAATGTCAGTACTAGAATAAAGTCCTGTAGGTTTATTTTGAAGTGGAATGTGGCCAGGGTAGTTCTCAGGTTGTGCTAGAGCAGCACTTTGTTCTGTGGAGGACAAGTTCTATAAGCAGCCTTGCAATCCAGCCAGTCTGTGTATTAGGCAAAGGCCACTTGCATATATTGGCCCCAGAACTGCCCTGGGACATTTCACCGTGTGGGTAATGAGTGAAAACAGCAATAAGAAGTCATTACAGCAAGGGCAATTTGGGGGGGGCGGGGAGAGTTCAGAGGGAATAAAAAGTAAAAAGAAAGCAAGCATTGTAATAACTGAAACTATACATTGTGCTCTTATCTGTGGGAGAAGAGAGATTTGGTGGAGGGAAGCTTTCTGATTTAAAAATTAGTAAGGTGTGTCTTTTTGTTTGTGTTTTTTTTTTTTTTTTTAAAGATAGCACTTGAATAGAAGGGAAA
Source organism: Canis lupus dingo (assembly GCF_003254725.2). Classification (NCBI taxonomy): domain Eukaryota; kingdom Metazoa; phylum Chordata; class Mammalia; order Carnivora; family Canidae; genus Canis; species Canis lupus. The sequence goes on from NC_064270.1 coordinate 9,627,296, forward strand.
CTGCATGGCAGGTATGTGACTGCCACAATATGCATTTGAAGACAAACTTATTATAAAGATGTTGTGGGTATGCAGCAGGAGTCTCCGTAATCAAGCCAATGGCTTCTGTTAGGAAGGGAAGGGACTCAACGCAGTAATGGACTGATCCAGATGGCTCCAGTGGATAAATGTGGGTGGGTGGCTTCTGCCAGCATGAATTCCTAGAGAATGTCCTCTCCTTAAAAGAATGGTAATCTTTATAATTAGAGTACATAGGGCATGATGTGGATTTATGAGTCTGGTAGATTAAAAAAAAAAAAAAACACTCAGGTAAGAACACTCACTCATGGCAGTTTTCAAGCTTGAAAATTGTTTTCTGAAAGTATCATCGCTTTTCCTCTTTACAGAAGGCTGCTAATTGGATTTTGGTAGTTCTTACCTCAAGAGAGTTTGAATTATTTGGGGGAAAGTGGGTTCAAAAGAGAATATATCTTTCACATTCACATTCAGAACCCAGCACCTGGAGTCCAATTTTCAGTATTTTAACTACCTCAATAATGTTATGAATGTAAGATATTGGGATAGAGATCCCAACTTGAAACAACAACCGGTGCCTATGGTAATTTAATGTCTTGTCAAATGCTTTTATTGATTGGTTTAAATGTCATTCTTGTTATAGAAGAATATGCCTTTTAAAAAGCTTATAACACTTTCCCAGTTTGTATTTAAAAAAGCTAAAGAACACTGGATTAATTTTGGGGGGGGGTAGAATAAAATAATTAATTGGTTACTATTGCTGCATACCCAGGGTGGGGTGGGATGGGATGGTTGGAGAATCAGAACTATTTTTAAAACATTAGGTTTCAATATAAATACAACTCACGACTGCTAGACTTGGGGGATGAGGGTGGGGGGAGTTGTGTGGGTTTTGTTTTGTTTAATTTATTGGTTAGTCTTTAAAGTAGGTCAATTTTCTTTTTTTTTTTTGAGATTACTGGACCATCATTAAATGTGTACTGTGAAGAGATTAATGATATGTATAAAGGGCTTTACCAAAGTCCACTAAATAAACACTACTCAAGTACAGACTGCAAACCAAAATGTATCTGTGTTGTGACATTAATTGCAAATAGTGAGTATGGTGCTAAATTCTACACCAATGGAATTAGATGAGTGCTATGCACTTAATTTTAAAATAAAATAGTTTTCAGTAAAATGGTTTTAGTGTTTTGCTTTAAAGATATATATTTGTAGCTTCAGTGAACCATGTCTTCGTATTAGCCTTGGAATTCTAAGTATATTTACTAAAAGCCATCCAGATGTAGAGTATAACTAAAGTGGTAGCAAACACTTGTCCGTTGATTATCCTGTACAGAGCATCAAAGCCCACAAAAGTATATTGGACACAGCTTTTGGCCTTTTAAACATAAAATCAGTATATTAGCAGTAACAGCACATAGTTCAGAAGTTGTGAAGTCTGATCTCAGAAAAGTGGGGACACTTTTGTCAGGGTCAACAGTGGATGATCATGGTCTGGTCACTAAGTATGGGTATCATTTGCCACCTACACTTAAAACTCAGCAGATAGAAGTTGCTTTGAAGAGTAAGAGTTGTACTTTGAAGAGTAAAATTTTCACAGGTTTGTATGTGTGCATCAACAATTCTCACTCCCAAAAAGCATTTTTAAAAAGAGTTCTCTGTACTGTCGCTTGCTGTGGCACAGTGCCACCATTTAGCAACAGACCTCGAGGGTCCATTAATAGACAATGTTCTTGAAGGCTGAATTTAAGAAAACAACAAGCATTCCAAACCAGGGCAGGCAGCTTTACATGGCAGTTCTGAACCCCATGTAACAAGTTTATATGCATCAACTGTCCTCAAGCAGCTCATATTTAGCTTGATAGGACTATCACATTGTATCCAGCTTGGAACTCAAGTTTAAAATTCCTTAGAGGGCAGCCCAGGTGGCTCAGCGGTTTAGTGCTGCCTTCAGCCCAGAGCCTGATCCTGGACACCTGGGATCGAGTCCCATGTCGGGCTCCCTGCATGGAGCCTGCTTCTCCCTCTGCCTGTGTCTCTGCCTCTCTCTCTCTCTCTCTCTCTCTCTCTCTGTGTCTCTCATAAATAAATAATAAAATCTTTAAAAAAAATAAAATCCCTTAGATTTGAAAAAAATATATATAGTAGGTCAAAAACATGAAGACCAAGCTCCAGCTTTCCTATGGGAAAGTAAGGGTAGACTGCTACCCTATCCATACACCACTGCCATTCTTTATTTATGTAAAAGACTTTTTAAAGACAAAACTGACAGGAAAGTACAGATTTCCCATGTACCCACTACCCATACGTGCACATTCTCCCCCATTATCAACACCCTGCCCCAGAGTGGTACATTTGTTACAACTGATGAATCTACACTGACCCATAATCACTCAAAGTCCATAGTTTACGTTATGGTTTACTATTGGAGGTGGACATTCTGTGGGTTTAGACAAAAGTATAATGGCATGTATCTGTGATCACGGTATCATATCATGTATTTTTACTGCTAAAAATCCTCTGTAATCCTCTCATTCATCCCTCCCCATGCTGTCCCTTTCCCTCACCCCCAACCTCTGGACACCACTAAACTTTTTATTGTCTCCATAGTTTCTCCTTTTTCAGAATGTCATATAGTTGGGACCAGACAGTACACATAGCCGTTTCAGATCAGCTTCTTTCCAATTAGGGGAATGTATAAATTTCCATCATGTCTTTTCATAGCTTGTAAGCTCTTTTTAGTCCTGAATAATATTTCATTGTCTGGGTAGATCACAGTTTGTTTAGCCATTCACCTGCTGAAGTACATCTTCGTGGCTTCCAAGTTTCAATAGTTATGAATAAAACTGCTATTAACATGTATGCAACTTTTACTGTGGACCTAAATTTCAGCTCTTGGGGGTAAGTACCAAAAAAGTGAGATTGCTGGGTTGTATGGTTAGGAGTATGTTTAATTTTGTAAGAAACTGCAAACTGTCTTTCATCATTTGCATTCCCATCAGCAGTGAATGAGAGTTCCTGTTACTCCAAATCCTCATCAGCATTTGGTGGTGTCAAGTGTTTAGGATTTTGGCCATTCTACAGGTGTGTGTGTGTGTGTGTGTGTGTGTGTGTGTGTAGTATCTTACTATTTTGATTTGCATTTCTCTGATGATAAATGATGTGGAGCAACTTTTCATATGTTTGTCATCTGTATATCTGAGGAGGTATCTGTTAAGGTCTTTAGCCCAATTTTTAATCCGGTTCTTTTTTTTTTTTTTTTAAGTTTTATTCGCTCATTTTAGAGTGTGCATGCAAGTGAAGGGGAGGGGCAGTGAGAGGGAGAATCTCCAGGAGACTCCGTGCTGAGCACAGAGCCCAATGCGGGGCTCAATCTCTTGACCCTGAGCTCTTGACCTGAGCCAAAATCAAGTCTCAGATGCCCAACTGACTGACCACCCAGGCGTCCCTCGGGTTATTTTCTTATTGTTTAAGAGTTCTTTGTATATTTTGGGTATTCCACTTTTTTTTTTTTTTTTTAAGTAATCTGACCAATGTGAGGCTCAAACTCATGACCCTGAGATTAAGAGTTGCATGCTCTATGAACTGAGCCAGCCAGGAACCCCTCTTTTTATATTTTGGGTAACAATCCGTTCTTAGATGTGTCTTTGCCAGTCTGTGGCTTGTCTCCTCATTCTCCTGACATTGTCTTTCACAGAGCATAAGTTTTTTTTATCTTCATGAAATCCAGCTGATCATTTGTCATTACCTATAAAAGGGAATTACAAATACTGAAAGTGTGGCTGAACAAATACAGAATTGAGGTTATTATACAATCAGGAACAACAATATAAACCTTCTTAATTATCAAAAGAAATACAGAAAACAGGGCACCTGGGCGGCTCAGTGGTTGAGCACCTGCTTTCGGCCCAGGGTGTGATCCTGGAGTCCAGGATCAAGTCCCACATCGGGCTCCCTGCAGGGAGCCTTCTTCTCCCTCTGCCTGTGTCTCTGCCTCTCTCTCTCTCTCTCTCTGTCTCTCATGAATAAATACATAAAATCTAAAAAAAATAAAAAATAAAAAAAAAACACACAGAAAAAACCCCCAGAAAACAAAGCAAGCAGTCTATATAGTAAAATATTTTTAGAAGGCATAAATACAGAAAGTGTAACAATAGGACAGAACTAAGACCAAACATACAAATTAATATTATATAAAAGAGCTAAACTCAATTCTTAAGAGAAAAAGAATTTCAGGCTGAATCACATGGCAAAACTCAAATCTATGCTATATAACAGACCTACAACAAAAATAAAATGATTCTGAAGGGTTGTAGACAGAATGAGTAAAGAGACTCTAAAAAAAGCCCCTCAATAACAGACAAGGCTGACTTCAGGCCCAAGTGTATTAAAAACAGGGCACTATACAATGCTAAAGGTTATAATTCACAGTAAAGATGAACAGTAATAAATATGAATCAAATAATCTTACAATATTATGTGAAGGCAACAGAGGATGTGAGGAGACAAGAAAAACATGGGTAGTAGGAAACTATAATTCATCTCTTTTGGTCCATGGCAGATAAAGATATCGAAGATCTAACATTATGGGTGATCTAACTGACATATATGGAGAGATTCTTAGAAGGGGGATGGTATAGACTTGGTGGACAAGATCACAGAGCACACTGACAGTGTCACCCATGCCAATAGCATGCCAATAGCATGGGTGACAGTCTCCTCAAGTTTTTAACGACTGGAATTGCTTTCTTTGCTGAGCCAGCCAAGTGCCTATGATCACAATGCCTTGACTGGCCTCTTTGCTAGCTGCCAGCTAATCTGCAGCTCAGCCAAAGAAAAGAAAACCCATGGTTTTCAAACTGCAAAAATATTCCCATTTTTGCCTTCATTAGATGAAATTAAACCGCTACTAGTTTCTTTCATGCACAAGAGCATGCTAATAATTAGTGTATTTAAGCTTTTTTGGTAAGATTAAGCTCTAATGTGAACTTTCATAAAATGTGACTATATTAATCCACAAAGAAGCAATCAATTCCAAAATATAGAATTAATATTGTACAGTCACTGTAGAAAATGTACTTCCATGAAAATGCAATGAAAAAACTATAATAGGAACACAAACAAAAAAGCCAAAACACCAACAAGAACAAGTAAACCGAGCAAAAACAGAAGGAAAGAAATAAGATA